>NC_029775.3:33408188-33420429 GCF_000817695.3 Arachis duranensis
CCATTTACTCATCTCTGTACACCCTAGGCTACTAGTTTTCTATAAGTAGGACCTTTTACTATTGTAGTAAGGAGATCTTTCAATCTTTGGATCTTTCGATCATGTTTTGATGATTGAACCCTCATTGGGAGGCTGGCCATTTAAATGTGAGCTAACTACATGCATCATGCAATTTTCTAATTACTATATATATATATATATATAAGCATACATGTGGTCAAATTGATTCAAATTTTCAAGAAATCATATATGCACAAACAAGGGCTAATTCAATCATATCAAAACACATTCACAATTGAGTTGAGTTAATCAAAATAGTTCACAAACTTGCAAGACAAGCAATGATCAAATATGGACATATGGGAATAAGCAATTGAACCCTTACTGGATTTGTATGTGCACTCTAATTACTCAGTGTTTAGGGTAAATCACGCTACTCTTCTCTAGTCATACTTTTTAAAACTTTGTTCTTCATCTAACCAATTAACAAATATTTAGTATACCAATGCAAACATCATGAGGTCTTTTTGGGGTTGTAATGGGGATAAGGTAAGGGTGAGGATATATGTATGGTCAAGTGAGCTATAACATGAATCTTTGACTAACCTAAGCTCATCACCTAACACACACACACACACACTCTATATAACTCTAAAATTATGCCTAACTACCCAAAATCTCACATTTGTGTATTTACTATACTCTTGTATCAAATTTTCTTTAATTTTACCACACATGCATTGATCTTAAACTTAACATTGGGGTAATTTTGTCCCTTATTAACCCAGGTTCATACAGTTCCCCACACTTAATTGATACATAATCTCTATCTTAAGCTAACCAAAGATTCATTGGGCTAATTAATTGTTTTTCTGCTTAAGGCTAGTGACGTGGTAAAATACCGAACAAATGGGGATTAAAAAGGCTCAAAGTGGCAAACAAAGGTAATTGAAATAGTGGGCTATTTGGGATAAGTGAGCTGATAACAATTAATGGCCTCAATCATATGTAAGCATGAATATACTAAATCATGGACATACAGAATGGAACAAAGTAAAGCTTGTAATCATAGAGAAGAAACACACAAGAATAAAATATTATGGTTAAATAATGTAACCATGCAATTAAGCTAAAAAACTCACGGGTTGTGTGTTCTTAGCTCAAAACCATATTCCAACTAAATATACATGTCATACAAGTTACCAAAAGGGTTTGAACTCAAATCAATGTGAATTATAAATGCCTTTCCTAAAAATAAATACATTCCTTTAAAAATTTATAAATTGACCAATGTTTACTATATATATACTAACTGAAATATCGTGATTATGAAAACTAAAGGTTTTTTTAGTTTACTCCCTATTTTCACTCAAATCGATTTCTCATATGCTAAAAGGGTAAACTAAGCTCAATAATCCACATTTTTCTACATCACAATTAATAGACTAAAAGTGTGATTCAAGCTAAATGTCTAAGATATATACAAACCTAAAGTGCAGAATGCAACCCAGTAAAAATAACCAAGAGTACAATTAAATAGAAATGTGCAAGTACTAAAAGAAAGAAAATAAAAGAAAATAAAGCAAAATAGGATAAAAGGTCTGAAAATGAATAACCAAAATAGAATCCGCTAGAGATGGTGACCTCCCCACACTTATATCACATCATCGTCCTCGATGCTATAGTCAAGGCGGGTGTGAAGGGTCATCGCCTGCTGAAGGGTGTGCTGCTGGCTCTGTGGGCTCTAGCTGTGTAGGGGCCTAAGGCTCTACAGTCTGCTCAGGCTGAGGCTACTCGTGCTGTGCCTTCTAATGGTGCTCTACCTGTGCATCCTCCTCCTACTCATCCTCCTCCTCTTCAGAGTGCTCCGATGGTGTGTCAGGCTCGGAGGGGATGTCAGTATGTCCCGACTTCATCATCAACTTCAGATGCTCATAGCGTTGCTTACTGCGATGCTCAAATCGCTCATAACGTCGCTGGTTGCGGCACTCCATCCGATCCAGGTGCTCAAAGAGGCGGTGCACGAGATGGTAGACTGGCTGGGAAGCGGATGACGGTGCAGTGGATGCGTATGGTGCAGTAGGTGCTAAAGGTGCTGCAGAGGATGTGGCCGCGTCAATAGAGGCAGTAAGAGAAGGCGGTCTATGTCTTTGAGGTCCATACCACTTATCGTGCGGAATAATCTTCTTGTAGTCAGCAATCGGTGGTCTCTCATCCTCTGGCTCCCAAGGCACCTCAGCTCGGCGAGCCATCTAGAAGATCAGATAAGGAAATGATAGGTTACCTTGAACATGAACCCTAGCCATGTACTTTCTGATGAACCGTGGAAGGTATAGTTCCTTTCCTTCCATGACGCACCAGATAAGGATGATCATAGCAGCTGGCACCTCAAACTCGTGAGTACTAGGGATAACATAATTACTCAGTATCCGTTGCCATAGCCTAGCATCATCATTGAGATAAATAATTTTGATACCCCTGGGAGTTACCTTTGACTTTCCCAAAGTCCATGGAATAGCAGGATCAATGGCTATGGTACGCCTGACAGCATCCCAATCAAAACTCATAAATCTAATAGACTCATCAGCCTTCTGATAACCATCCTTATCATTTGATTTAAGCTGGAAGTAGAGGATATCCGTTATTGCCTCTTCTGTGACCAAGATCTGCTTTCCCCTAAGCTGCACAGCATCAAGGGTCGTCTCGTAATAGTTGCAGTAGAATTCACGGACCCAAGAGGCGTTTACCTTTGTCAGATTTCTCTCCAGAAATACCCAACCTCTTTGCTTGATCTTCTCTTCTGTGTACTTCTGTAATTCGGTTGGTATTTTGAGAGTTCTTTCCAAGTAGAGGTGCCGTGAGTCTCTAAAGACTGGAAACTTGAGTTCGCAGTAGAGATTTGCAAATTTAACTTGGTCATTGGCTGGCACAATCTCATCTGCCTTTTTCTTGATCAGTAAAGTTCTTTTCGCACCAAGACTCATCCAAGAGGATATCCACCAGAGCAACGGACGACTGTCCTCTTTTCCTTTTACTGGAACCGGCCTTAGCCTTGCCTTTTCCTTTCGAATCAGACATCCTGAAAAATAGAAATTCCAGGATACAATTTATCAAACTAAAATAGAGAAACAAAAAGGCAAACAATATGCAAGCATCACAAGTAGTAGATAGGCTAAAAGGGAATGAAATCCAAAGCATGAAGTGAGTCATAAAGAGATAAAATCTTGAACTGAAAGAAATGTAGGATGCAAAGAAAGCAATCAGAAATCACAATCTAAGAGTTTATACAGTGAAATCTATAATGCTCGTCTGTTGAGAAATAACAATTAACATGCCAGGAAAGGGATTAAAAGGGTTAGTTGGAGAAAGGATGAAAATAAAAAAAGAAAGGTGGAAAAAGTCAATTAGTTAAAAGTTAGAGAAGTAGGTTAGAATTAGTGGCATGGTAATGTAATTCCTAATTAAAAGAAGTTCAAAAGGTGCAAGGATAAGCAAGCTCACATTCAAGCATAGAATGCAGGTTATTGATGATAAATCGTGTAGTGAAGGAAGCACAAAAAGGAATATAATCATCAACAATGCAATTCAAATGAGAAGGGAACCAACAGGAATAGGAATGCTAGCCTAGCATCTCATGAATTGGCTTTGGTGTAAACCAAATAAATCACAATTTCAAAAGCACTAAAGTCAACTCATGAGTGGAAGTTAAGGAAAACAGTTTTCAGAAAAATTGGGCAGCATTCCGACAGTGAAAGGAACGTTCTCGAAAAAACAAACAGCAGAATCAACAAGCTATCTGAATTCTGTAAGTGTTAGGCAGCATGAAGAACAAGAAATCAAACGAATCAAGTAGCATAAAGCAAGGCAAAGTAGTTGGCTAGTCTGAAACTTAATCAAGCAGTTTGGATTTTCTAAGAATTTATTATCAATTAAAAATATTAGAACCATGTGTAAATTCATAGGAATTAAGCGAGTGAGTCAATAAAATAGCAATAAGAAATGATTTTAATACAGCCAGTATTCTCTTAGTAAATTCAGCAATTGATCATGCGCAAAGAATATGGATTCAAAGAATTAAGGATTACTGAATCAACAATGAAGATCAAATCGCAATGAGGGTTTAACAGCAATAGCAATTCAGATTTGAATTTCATTAAAATCAGACATCAAGAATCCAATATCAAGGAACCAAATTAACGCAGGTAAGAACTCAACAATTTCAGATAAGACTTAGCAGCATCAATAAACCAGTCTAGCAACAAAATAAATCAATAGAACGTTAAGAGATCATGAATAGCAATTGAAACCCATATAACAGCATCAAGCAAAGCAGTATAGCACTGGGTCAAATTATCATCACAAATAGAGAAGAATTAACTATTTCAAACAGCAAGAACGGAGCATTTATCATACCTAAATCCACTAACCACATCCTAGCTACCTAACCACCTAAAATCCACTATGAACATGCATCTCTAAATAACCTAATGCAACAAAATTCAAATTAAACTAACCAACGTAATTGAACAGAAGAATGAAATTGAAATGCAGGGGTGGAAACAAGGAAACCTGAGGGTATAGTACTAGAATCGGAAAGGAATGTAAGGGGGGTGGCACAGCGGCAAGGTGGTGGCGGCACGGCGGCGTCAGGCTATCCGCAGCGGTGTGTGGGGTCGGCAGGAAGGGTTGAGAGGATAGAGAAGAGGGAGAAGAAGAGAGGAAGGGAAAAGAGGGTGTTCAACGGCATCGGCAGCGGTTCGGGGTTGTCGGCGGTGGCTGCAGAGGGAGGGTGATGGTGCGGAGAGTTGCAATGGAAGAGAGGGAGAGAAAAAAAAGACGTTAGAGGGAAGAGGGGGGAAAAAACACGTGAGGGGGTTAGGATTTTCGCGTCAGGGGGTTAATGAAATCAAATCCACGCGTACGCATGATCGATCACGCGTGAGCGTGGATGAGGCAAAAATGCATCGACGCGTACCCGTCATGGATGCAAACGTGTGAAAAGAGATACATGAAGATGACGCGTACGCGTGATACACGCGTACGCGTCGGCCAAAATTGTGCTAAACGCACAATTCCAGCGTCGTTTTGGCGAAACCCTCTGTTCAGATTGAAGGGGGCTAGATTTTACATGCGACGCGTGCACGTTGCGCACGCTCACACGTGGTTTGTGAGAATTGAAATTGATGCGTACACGTTAGGAGCGCGTATACATGGCTCGAGTTGTGCCTTTCGCACATCAGCCGCACGATTCTATCACAACTTTCTGTTCGTTGGATGGAAGCATCGAATTGGTATCGACGCCCACGTGTGGTTGGCTCTTTTTTTTTATGCAAGATGCAGAATGCAGGATGTAGATGATTACGAAGAAATTATGAATTTACAATGATAAAATTAAAATAAAATAAAACTAAGAATAAAAAGAGGCGATCATACCATGGTGGGTTGTCTCCCACCTAGCACTTTTAGTTATTGTCCTTAAGTTGGACATTCGGGGAGCTCCTTGTCATGGCGGCTTATGCTTGTACTGATTCTTGAATCCCCACCGATGTTTATAATTCCAATAGCCTCCAAGATCCCAAACTAGGTGCATAACACCTTCAAGCAAGTTCAAGAAAGTGACAAGGCCCCAAGAGTGTTGATTGCTAGAATGGATTCTGGGGTCCCAAACCTTGCTCTTGCACCCGTCTTTGTGTTGATCACCATTTTTCCAACCAGGTGGCAAGCATTCTAAATTCTCACTGAAGTGACCAAATAACTTCCTAGACTCATTCAATCGAGCTCTACACCAACCCTTGCATCTAGACTTTGAACTTTCAACCATAATGAATCGAGGATTGTGTTGCCAACCACTAACCATTTCTCATTTACTCTTAAAGCCACAAAGAGCTCTCAATTACCCTTCCGTCTCAAGCAGGCCATATTCAAGTGGGAAAGTAATGGTTAAGGATAAGGATTTTACCCATTTGAATGTTGTATTGGATGGTAATGGCTTTGGGAGAGGTGTTTCCAATGATCCTGCAAGCTCCACAACCTTGTGCTCTTCTTTGAGTTCTTCCACCTCCTGGCAAACCTCTTCAACTTCAACCACAACCTCATCAAATTCTTCTAATTCTTCCTCGTCACTCATGTTATAAGTTGGAGGTTGAGAAAAGTCTACCTCCACATCATTTTCAGATTCACTCGGAGAAGGTTCTTCAAACTCAAGGGGTTCAATTGCGGATGCAAGTTCATCACTATGAGGGATTGATTCATGATCATCATCACCAAGGGAATTTGCCGCTTGATCTATTCTGTCCAATTCTTCAAAGAACATGCCTTGGAGGTGGTGCACTGGTACACGGAATCGTGATTCTCACACTTCTTCACAACTCCGTGCACCTGACCAGCAAGTGCACTAGGTCGTCCAAGTAATACCTTATGTGAGTAAGGGTCGATCCCACGGAGATTGTCGGCTTAAAGCAAGCTATGGTCATCTTGTAAATCTCAGTCAAGAAGATTCAAATTTTTATGGGGTTTTGATAATTAAAAAATGAATAAGACATAAAATAAGATAGAGATACTTATATAATTCATTGGTGGGAATTTCAGATAAGCGTATGGAGATGCTTTGTTCCTCCTGAATCTCTACTTTCCTACTGCCTTCATCCAGTTATGCGTACTCCCTTCCATGGCAAGCTTTATGTTAGGGGAAAACCGTTGTCAATGGCTACCGTACGTCCTCTCAATGAAAATGGTCCGGCTACGGATTACGTAGGGCTAATCATCTGTCGGTTCCCACTTGTGTTGGAATAAGATCCAATGATCCTTTTGTGCACTGTCACTGCGCCCAGCACTTGTGAGTTTAAAGCTCGTCACCATCATCCCATCCCAGATCCTACTCGAAATACCACAGACAAGGTTTAGACTTTTCAGATCTCAAGAATGCTGCCAATTGATTCTAGCTTATACCACGAAGACTCTAATCTCATGGAATGGAAGGCTCTGTTGTCAGGAGAGACAACCATGCATCGTGGACTAGGAGGCCAAGAGATACACACTCAAGCTATTGCAAATAGAACGGAAGTGATTGTCAGGCACGCGTTCATAAGTGAGAATGATGATGAGTGTCACGGATCATCACATTCATCAGGTTGAAGTACGAGTGAATATCTTAGAATAAGAACAAGCTTGAATTGAATAGAAGAACAATAATACTTTGCATTAATTCATGAGGAACAGCAAAGCTCCACACCTTAATCTATGAGGTGTAGAAACTCCACCGTTGAAAATACATAAGTAATGAAGGTCCAGGCATGGCTGAATGGCCAGCCCCCAGAACGTGATCAAGAGATCAAAAGTGATACAAAAATAGTCTTAAAAATGATCTAAAGATCTCCTGATATGAAAATACAATAGTAAAAGTTCCTATTTATAATGACTAGTGACCTAGGGTTTACAGAGATAAGTAAATGATGTAGAAATCCACTTTCGGGGCCCACTTGGTGTGTGCTTGGGCTGAGCATTGAAGCTTTCACGTGCATAGGCTTTTCTTGGAGTTAAACGCCAGCGCTGGTGCCAGTTTGGGCGTTTAACTCCAGCTTTTATGCCAGTTCTGGCGTTTAACGCCAGAAAAAGGGTAGAAAGTTGGCATTAAAATGCCAGTTTGCGTTATCAAAACTCGGGCAAAGTATGAACTATTATATATTTATGGAAAGCCCAAGATGTCTACTTTCCAACGCAATTGAGAGCGTGCCAATTGGGCTTCTATAGATCCAGAAAATCCATTTCGAGTGTAGGGAGGTCAGAATCCAACAACATCTGCAGTGTTTTTTCAGCCTCTGAATCAGATTTTTGCTCAGGTCCCTCAATTTCAGCCAAAAAATACCTGAAATCACAGAAAAATACACAAACTCATAGTAAAGTCTAGAAATGTGATTTTTTCATTAAAACTAATAATTATATACTAAAACTAACTAAATAATGCTAAAAACTACCTAAAAATAATGCTAAAAAGCGTATAAATTATCCGCTCATCAGAACACCAAACTTAAATTGTTGCTTGTCCCCAAGTAACTAAAAACAAAATAGAATAAAAAGAAGATAATATACAATGAATTCCAAAATATCAATGAAGCTTAGCTCCAATTAGATGAGCAGGACTAGTAGCTTTTTGCTTCTAAACAGTTTTGGCATCTCACTTTATCCTTTGAAGTTCAGAATGATTGGCATCTCTAAGAATTCAGAATTAAGATAGTGTTATTGATTCTCCTAGTTCAGTATGTTGATTCTTGAATACAGCTACTTTATGAGTCTTGGCCGTGACCCTAAGCACTTTGTTTTCCAGTATTACCACCGGATACATAAATGCTACAGACACATAACTGGGTGAACCTTTTCAGATTGTGACTCAGCTTTGCTAAAGTCTCCAGTTAGAGGTGTCCAGAGTTCTTAAGCATACTCTTTCTGCTTTGGATCATGACTTTAACCACTCAGTCTCAAGCTTTTCACTTGGACCTTCATGACACAAGCACATGGTTAAGGACAGCTTGATTTAGCTGCTTAGGCCAGGATTTTATTCCTTTGGGCCCTCCTATCCATTAATGCTCAAAGCCTTGGATCCCTTTTGCCTTTGCCTTTTGGTTTAAAGGGCTATTGGCTTGTTTTGTTTGCTTTTTCTTTTTCGCCATTTTTTTCGCAAGCTTTGTTATTCATTGCTTTTTCTTGCTTCAAGAATCAATTTTATGATTTTTCAGATTATCAATAACATTTCTCTTTTTTCATCATTCTTTCAAGAGCCAACAATTTTAACATTCATAAACTTCACTATCAAAATTATTCACTGTTCAAGCATTCATTCAGAAAACAAAAATTATTGCCACCACATTAAAATAATCAAACTAATTTCAAGATAAATTTCAAAATTCAAGTACTTCTTGTTCTTTTGTAATTAGGCACATTTGTCATTTAAGAAAGATGAAGGATTCATAGGATATTCATAGCCTTAAAACCTAGATACTAGACACTAATGATCATGTAATGAAGACATAAACATAGATAACACATAAAGCATAAAAATCGAAAAATAGAAGGATAAGAACAAAGAAATCAAAGAACGGGTCCACCTTAGTAATGGCGGCTAGTTCTTCCTCTTGAAGATCCAATGGAATGCTTGAGCTCCTCTATGTCTCTTCCTTGCCTTTGTTGCTCTTCCCTCATGGTTATTTGATCCCCTCTAATTTCATGGAGAATAATGGAGTGCTCTTGGTGCTCCATCCTTAGTTGCTCCATATTGGAACTCAAATCTCCCAAATAGGTGTTGAGTTGCTCCCAATAGTTGTGTGGAGGAAAATACATCCCTTGAGGTATCTCAGGGATTTCTTGATGAGGGACTTCCTCATGCTCTTGTTGAGGTCCATGAGTGGGCTCTTTTATTTGCTCCATCCTCTTTTTAGTGATGGGCTTGTCTTCTTCAATGAGGATGTCTTCTCCTATGACAACTCCAACTAAATTGCATAGGTGACAGATGAGATGAGGAAAGGCTAACCTTGCCAAAGTGGAGGTCTTGTCAGCCACCTTGTAGAGTTCTAGAGATATGACCCCATGAACTTCTACTTCCTCTCTAATCATGATGCTATGGATTATGATAGCCCAATCTGTAGTCACTTCGGATCGATTGCTAGTAGGAATGATGAAGCATTGGATGAATTCCAACCATCCTCTAGCCATGGGTTTAAGGTCATGCCTTCTCAATTGAACCGACTTGCCTTTGGAGTCTCTTTTCCACTGAGCTCCTTCCACACATATGTCCATGAGGACTTGGTCCAACCTTTATCAAAGTTGACCCTTATAGTGTAGAGGCGTGCATCTCCTTGCATCATTGGTAAGTTGAATGCCAACCTTACATTTTCTGGACTGAAATCTAAGTATTTCCCCTGAACCATTGTAAGCCAATTCTTTAGGTTCGGGTTCACACTTTGATCACGGTTCTTGGTGATCCATGAATTAGCATAGAACTCTTGAACTATTAAGATTCTGACTTGTTGAATGGGGTTGGTGAGAACTTTCCACCCTTTTCTTCGAATCTCATGTCGGATCTCTAGATACTCATTCCTTTTGAGCATGAAAGGGACCTCAGGGATCACCTTCTTCTTGGCCACAACTTCATAGAAGTGGTCTTGATGGACCTTTTAGATGAATCTCTCCATCTCCCATGACTTGGAGGTGGAAGCTTTTGCCTTCCCTTTCCTATTTCTAGAGGTTTCTCCGGCCTTAGGTGCCATGAATAGTTATGAAAACACAAAAAGCAATGCTTTTTTCACACCAAACTTAAAAGTTTTGCTTGTCCTCGAGCAAAAGAAGAAAGAAGTATGGAGAAGAAGAAGAAATGGAGGAGATGGAGAGGTGTGAGTGGTTCGGCCAATGGGGGTTAGAAGTGTTTATGATGTGTGAAAATGAAGGAGAAATGGGAGTTTTTATAGGAGTGGAAAGAGGGGTAGGGTTCGTGTATTAGGGGTTGGGTTTGGGAGGGAAAGTGTTTGAATTTGAATAGTGAGGTAGGTGGGAGTTTTGGGGAAGAGTGGATGGATGTGAGTGGTGAAGAGGTGATAGGGAAGAGAGATGGAGGAGATTGGTGAAGGATTTTTGGGGAAGGGTGTTATTAGAATGTGTGAAGAAGAGAGAGATTGAGTTGAGGTAGGTGGGGATCCTGTGGGGTCCACAGATCCTGAGGTGTCAAGGATTTCTTATCCCTGCACCATTCTGGCGGGTAAACACCGCTTTGAGTGCCAATCCTGGCGTTAAATGCCAGGTTGCTGCCCATTTCTGGCGTTTAACGCCAACTTTTCTTCCCTTTCTGGCGTTTAATGCCAGCTTGCTGCCCTTTTCTGGCGTTAAACGCCAGCTTGGTGCCCTTTTCTGGCGTTAAATGCCAGTCTGGTGCCCTTTTCTGGTATTAAATGCCCAGAATAGTGCCAGACTGGGCGTTTAACGCCCATTCTGCTACCCTTAGTGCCGTTTAGTAAGCTCATCCTCCATGGTGTGCTGTTTTTAATGCTGTTTTTTATTTTTGCTTTAATTTTTGCATTTGTATTTGTGATTCCACATGATCATCATTGGTGCATGAAATTTTGTATGCCAATATTAATGGACTATTTAACACAGCTTCGCACAACTAACCAGCAAGTGCATTGGGTCGTCCAAGTAATACCTTACGTGAGTAAGGTCGAATCCCACGGAGATTGTTGGCTTGAAGCAAGCTATGGTTATTTTGTTATTCTTAGTCAGGATACCAATAGGGTTCTTTAGTTTCGTGTTAAGTAAAAAGAGCATAAAATAAATAATTGTTACTTTAATAATGGAGAATATGTTGGAGTTTTGGAGATGCTTTGTCTACTTTATTTCAGCTTTTCTCTTGTAATCCTCTTCCCACATGCAAGGCTCCTTCCATGGCAAGCTATATGTAGGGTGTCACCGTTGTCAATGGCTACTTCCCATCCTCTCAGTGAAAATGGTCCAAATGCTCTGTCACAGCACGGCTAATCAGCTGTTGGTTCTCGATCATGTCGGAATAGAATCCATTGATTCTTTTGCGTTTGTCATCATGCCCAACACTCCTTTCTTCTTTTCTTCTCCTTCAAATAATCAAAACAACCAATCAAAGTATCACTAAATTCACAAGGTTTATAAATCAATTAAAATTCAATTAAATTTAGCTTAAACCTCATGATTTAGCATCAATTAAGTGGTGGTTGATTGATTCAAATAAAACATGCAATTCCACTCTAAATTGCTTACTTATGGTGCAAGAAAGTGCATAAAAACTAGTGAAACAAGTGAAATTAGCTTGAGAAATGGGTATATGATGACTTGTCATCAGGAATGGCCCCATGAAGTTAATATCCCATACATCAAACAACTCGATCTCCAAGATCCCTTGTTGAGGCATGGCATAACTGTGAGGCAGATTGCCAGATCTTTGGCAACTTTCACAATTGAGTACAAACACTCGGGAGTCTTTATAGAGAGTAGGCAAGTAGAAGCCACATTGGAGGACTCTTGTGGCTGTTCGCTCACTTCCAAAATATCCTCCATACTGTGATCCATGGCAGTGCCATAGGATCTTCTGCGCTTCTTCTTTAGGCACACATCTACGGATTACTCCGTCTACACATCTCTTGAAGAGATATGGTTCATCCCAAAGATAGTACTTTGCATTTGTGATCAATTTCTTTGATTGCTGCCTACTGTACTCTTTGGGTATGAA
>NC_029775.3:33424290-33431689 GCF_000817695.3 Arachis duranensis
ATTTTTTTTTAAAATCTTAGGAGGGTAAGATTTGAAAAATTTTGAAATTGAAATCTGAATTTTTATAAAAAAATTTCGAAAAAAATAGCTTAAAAATAGTTAGAAAATATAATATTTTTTTTTATTTTGAATTTTATGATGAAAGAGAAAAACACACAAAAGACACAAGACTTAAAATTTTTAGATCTAATGCTCCTTATTTTCAAAAAATTTTGGAGGGAAAACACCAAGGAACACCAAACTTAAAAATTTTTAGATCAAAACACAAGAAAGACTCAAGAACACCTTGAAGACTAACAAGAACAACAAGAACAAAAGAAAGAACACCAAACTTAAAATTTTTAGAAAACTTCAATAAAACTTTCGAAAATTATAAAAAGATTGACAAGAAAACACCAAACATAAAGTTTGGCACAAGATTAAATCAAGAAAAAATTATTTTTGAAGAAGATTTTAAAAATAAGATACCCAATTACCAATAACGTAGACCAACACTCTAGCCAATTGGGCAGTAAATGTAACACTTGTTTTGAATAGGTATATTCCTTTTGGAAGACTAATGCTTTGGAAAAACACAAGCGAAACAAGAAAAGACACAGAACAAGAAAAATTAAAGATCAACAAGAAAAATCAATAAGAACAACTTGAAGATCAAAGAGCACAAATTCAAAAATTTAAAGGGAAAATATAAAATATGTAATTGACACTAAACTTAGAACAAAATACTAAACTCATGAAAAATTAAAAATTTGATAAAGAAAAATAATATTTTTGAAAAATTTTTGAAAAGGGAATAAAGGACTCAGAATTTAATGACTCTATAGCAACAAAAATAAATTATTCCTAATCTAAGCAATAAGATAAACCTTTAGTTGTTCAAACTCGAACAATCCCCGGCAACGGCACCAAAAACTTGGTGCACAAAATTGTGTATGCCAATATTAATGGACTATTTAACACAGCTTCGCACAACTAACCAGCAAGTGCACTGGGTCGTCCAAGTAATACCTTACGTGAGTAAGGGTCGAATCCCACGGAGATTGTTGGCTTGAAGCAAGCTATGGTTATTTTGTTATTCTTAGTCAGGATACCAATAGGGTTCTTTAGTTTCATATTAAGTAAAAAGAGCATAAAATAAATAATTGTTACTTTAATAATGGAGAATATGTTGGAGTTTTGGAGATGCTTTGTCCTTTGAATTTCTACTTTTCCTTGAAGTCCTCTTCCCACACGCATTGTTCCTTCCATGGCAAGCTCTATGTAGGGTGTCACCGTTGTCAATGGCTACTTCCCATCCTCTCAGTGAAAATGGTCCAAATGCTCTGTCACAGCACGGCTAATCAGCTATTGGTTCTCGATCATGTCGGAATAGAATCCATTGATTCTTTTGCGTTTGTCATCACGCCCAACACTCATGAGTTTAAAGCTTGTCACAGTCATCCAATCCCAGAATCCTACTCGGAATACCACAGACAAGGTTTAGACTTTTCGGATTCTCATGAATGCCGCCATCAATTCCAGCTTATACCACGAAGATTCTGATTAAGGAATCTAAGAGATACTCATTCAATCTGATGTAGAACGGAGGTGGTTGTCAGGCACACATTCATGGATTGAGGAAGGTGATGAGTGTTTGGGATCATCACCTTCTTCATAGTGAAGCGCGAATGAACACCTTAGATAAGAACAAGCGTGTTTGAATGGAAAACAAAAGTAATTGCATTAATTCATCGAGACGCTGCAAAGCTCCTCACCCCCAACAATGGAGTTTAGAGACTCATGCCATCAAGGAGTATAAAATTCAGATCTAAAAATGTCATGAGATCCAAAATAAGTCTCTAAAAGTTGTTTAAATACTAAACTAGTAACCTAGGTTTACAGAGAATGAGTAAACCAAGATAATTCGTGCAGAGATCCACTTCTAGGGCCCACTTGGTGTGTGCTGGGGCTGAGACTTAAGCCTCTCACGTGCTTAGGCTGTTTCTGGAGTTGAATGCCAGGTTGTAACGTGTTTTGGGCGTTGAACTCTAACTTGTAACCTGTTTCTGGCGCTAGACGCCAGACTGCAACATAGAACTGGCGTTGAACGCCAGTTTACATCATCTATCTTCACGCAAAGTATGGACTATTATATATTGCTGGAAAGCCCTGGATGTCTACTTTCCAACCCAATTGAGAGAGCGTCAATTGGACTCTTGTAGCTCCAACAAATCTATTCCAAGTGCAGGAAGGTCAGGATCCAACAACATCAGCAGTCCTTTTTCAGCCTAACTCAGATTTTTGCTCAGCTCCCTCAATTTCAGCCAGAAAATATTTGAAATCACATAAAAATACACAAACTCATAGTAAAGTCCAGAAATATGATTTTTGCCTAAAAACTAATAAAATTATATTAAAAACTAATTAAAACATGCTAAA
Organism: Arachis duranensis; assembly: GCF_000817695.3. NCBI lineage: Eukaryota > Viridiplantae > Streptophyta > Magnoliopsida > Fabales > Fabaceae > Arachis > Arachis duranensis. Next base: position 33,426,709 of record NC_029775.3, read on the forward strand.
ATCTACATGAAAATACCTCCAAAAAGCGTATAAAATATCTGCTCATCAATCATCCTAAAGAAAACATAAAATAACAATGGAAATTTAACATAGATAAGTAAAAATTGGATTGTCTCCCAATAAGCACTTCTTTAATGTCAATAACTTGACAGTGAGCTCTCATGGAGCCTCACAGATACTTAGAGCATGATTGTGGCCTCCCAACACCAAACTTAGAAGTTGAATGTGGGGCCTGTTTTGACTCTGTATTGAGAGAAGCTTTTCATGCTTCTTCCCCATGTGTACAGAAAGAGATCCGTGAGCTCTAATCACAAGGTAGTCTTCATTCACTTAAAGGACCAACTCTCCTCTATCAACATCAATCACAGCTTTTGCTGTGGCTAGGAAGGGTCTGCCAAGGATGATGGATTCATCCTTGTTCCTTCCAGTGTCAAGGATTATGAAGTCAGCAGGGATGTAAAGGCCCTCAACCTTCACTAAAACATCCTTTACAAGTCCATAAGCCTGTTTCATGGATTTGTCTGCCATCTCTACTGAGATTCTTGCAGCTTGTACATCAAAGATTCTTAGTTTCTCCATTACAGAGAGTAGCATGAGGTTTATGCATGACCCAAGGTCACACAGAGCTTTCTCAAAGGTCATGGTGCCTATGGTACAGGGTATTAAGAATTTTCCGGGATCCGGTTTCTTCTGAGGCAATGACTGCCTAATTGATAAACCCCTATTTTATGATTCATCTTGTGCTTAAATTGAGTGTTTTTATCAACTCTTCACCCACTTATTCATATGAATTTGCATGGTTTTACAATTCCTTCTTTATGATATGACATATGAGAAAACATGTTTCCTATACTTTAAAAATATTAAATTTAATTATCCTTTATTACCATTCGATGCCGTGATTTGTGTGTTAAGTACTTTCAGGTTTTATAGGGCAGGAATGACTTATAGGATGGAAAGGAAACATACAAAAATGGAAGAAAAGCACAAAATTGAGTTATTGAAGAAACTGGTAGCGACGCGTCCGCGTGGACGACGCGAACGCGTGCTTTACGAAAAGGGGCATCTGCGCGAACGCGTGCATGGCGCGAACACGTGGCTCATGCGAAACACAGATGTCGCGGACGCGTGACTAACGCGACCGCATGGAAGAGCAACACTCCAGATGACGTGACCGCGTGACGTGCACGATCTGCAGAAATTACAGAAGTCGACCTCAGCGACTACTGGACCCTTTTTGTCCATATCCAAGCCCCAGAGAACACAGATTAAAGGCTATAAATTGGGGAATCCATCCATTCATCAATATAGAGGATACAACATACATTCATACATAGTTTTAGGATCTAGATGTCGTTTTTAGAGAGAGAGGTTCTCTCCTCTCTCTTAGGATTAGGATTAGGATTTATCTTATTGGGATTATTTCTTCGTCACAGGTTCAAATGTTCTTTTTATTTATTTTCTCTTTTATTTGTTTATGAATTTTTCCATGTTAGGATATCTTTTATCTAATATAAATTGAAGTATTTCAGACATATGATTTTGATTAAGTTGTCTACATTCTTGGCTTTGGTTGATTGATTGGTAACTCTTGAGTTATCAAACTCAGCAGTTGATTGATATTTGAAGTTTGCTGGTTGATTTGGATCCCTCTAAAGCTAGTCTTTCCTTAGAAGTTGACTAGGACTTGAGGAATCAAATTAATTGGTCCACTTGACTTTCCTTTATTAGTAAGGGTTAACTAAGTGGGAGCAACAGACAATACTCATCACACCTGATAAGGATAACTAGGATAGGACTTCTAATTCTCATACCTTGCCAAGAGAATTTCTAATTATTAATTTATTTTTTTTATCAATTAAATTATTTGTTCAAACCTTTTCAAAACCCCAAATATACCTTTGCATAACCAATAATAAATCATATTTCCTTGCAATTCCTTGAGAAGACGACCTGAGGTTTAATTACTTCGGTTATCAATTTCAAAGGGGTTTGTTACTTATGACAACCAAACGTTTGTACGAAAGGATTTTCTGTTGGTTTAGAAGCTATACTTACAACGCGTTTATATATTTGTGAATTTCTTTACCGATAGGAAATCCGATTCGTCAAAATGGCGCCGTTGCCGGGGAGTTGCAAACGTGTGCCTTATTATTGGTTATTGTAAATATTTTTCCTTTTCTTGTTTACTTGTTTTTGTTTTTCCCTCCTTATTTCTATTAGCTACTATGAATTTTCACCCCTCTCGCTTTGAGTTTGGTTCTAATTTTGTTGAAAGTAGAGGAAGCTATAATAGGACTATGCATCACGGTCAAAGCAATCAAAGATGGATGGAGCCAAGAGGATCTGATCAACCCTTTAGGCAACAACACCTTCCTAGATATCATGGACAAAGACCATTCTACAACGCATACCAAGCTAATAGATATGGTGGACCCTCTTGTAGTTACCAACAAGCTCCACCCTGTGCTCAGAGACCATCCTCTCAACATAGCTTCGAACCACCACACTCACAAGCTCCTTTTCACCATTCACCACCGTATGATCCTTATCCGCCCCAATTCCAATCCAATTACTCCCAAGAACCACCACTTCCCTATGTACCATGTACATATCCATCACCTCAAGAATCACAGGCTTGCCTCAAGGAGACAGTAGATCAATTTCATGCAACCCTTCATCAACTGGAGCAAGCAATAAATCAATTATCTTCCAAACGTTCGGACACTTAAGGAACTCCCATGACTTCATATGGACAATCTAATGAAGAACATAGTATGAAGGAGACACTAGAAACTCCAGTAGATAGCACAGAGCATGACTTCATTCTGGAACAAGTAGAGGAAGTTGTCATTATAGAAGAAGAAGAGTTGATTGAAGACTTAGGAGACGCTGAACCTCCAGGGAAATCCAGAGTTATGGAGAATTCCGTCAAGGACGTCACAGTTGATGCTGAGGACGATGGTGTGCAACCCCCGAATCAGGTATCTTATGAAGAACTGGACGAAATAACCCAAGATGTAAGTTTCCTTGATGATGATACTCATAAGTCAAGCTCTCTTAGTGATGAACTTGCATCCGCAAGTGAATTCTTTGAGATAGAAGAATCTTCCCCAAGTGAATACGAAGATGATGCAGAGGTAGACTTTTCTCAACCTCCCAATTATGACTAAAGTGATGAGGAAGATATCGAAGACTTTGATCAAGACATGGTCGAAACAGAAGAAGTTTGCAAAGAAGTGGAGGAATTCAAAGAAGACCACAAGGGAGTAAAGCTTGCAAAACCACTAGAAACACCTATTCCAAGGCCATTACCGCCCAATACAAACTTCAAGTGGGTAAAATCCTTAGCTTTTATCTTTACTTTTCCACTTGAATATGGTTTACTTGAAATAGATGGCTAGCATAGAGCACTTTGCGTCTTTAAGAGTAAAAAGGAAATGACTCGCACTCAGATCTGGTATGCGAGATTCAATGAGGTTTCACACTTCAATTTGAGGTGCAAGGATTGGTGTCAAGCTCAATTGAAAGGATCTCGGAAGCTGTTTGGTCACTACAGTAAGAATTCAGATTACTCACCACCCGACTAGAAAAATGTAGATCAAGACAAAAACGGGTGCAAAAGTAAAGTTTGGGATCCTGGAATCTATTCTGACATTCAACACCCTAGTAGCCTTGAAACTTGTTTGATACTGCTCAAGGGCTTAACGTGCCTTGTTTGGAACCCCAGAGGCTGTTGGCATTCCAAACATTGGTGGAGATTTCTGGATGAATTCAAGCACAAGCCACCATAACAGGAAGCTCATCAAATGTCCAACTTAAGGACTTTAACTAAAAGTGCTAGTGGGAGACAACCCACCATGGTATGATCATTCATTTTCCATTTTATTCTGTTTTTGAATTTTCATTGAACCTGGAATTGTGCATAGTATTCATTGCACTCTGCATACTGCATAAAAAAACCCCACGCGAGCGCGTAGGCCACGCATGGGCGTCGAATGGAAATCGGCGTAAAGATCCAACGCCCAGAAAGTTGGGCTGGAATCGTGCGGCTGGTGTGCGTTTAGCACAAAACGGCCCATGCGTTCGCATCCCTGACGCGAGTGCGTCACTTGCACAACACTCATCCCACGCGAAAGCATGAGCGATGCGTCCGCGTCGCATGGATTTTGTGGCCCCCTAAATGGAAATAGAGAGTTGCGGCAAAACGACACTGGAAATGTGCGTCTAGCACAATTCACAGCGACGTGTTCGCGTGCCTCATGCATCACTCATCTTGTACCCAACTTACACGATCGCGTCAATCATGCGACCGCATCATATCCCTTTTGCCCTAATCACGAAATCGCGTGCTTCACGCCTTCGCGTGGATTTGAATCCACTAGACCCAAATCACGCGAAACCTTACCCGTCGCGCCCCCCATTCCCCCTTTCTCTTTCCTTCTATCCAACCCCACTCCAATACCAACCTCCACTGACCAGCCACCACCACCGCCGCGCCTACCACCCCCAACCACCCAGACCACCCCGCGACACCCCCCTCTTTTCTTTCTTCCCTTCTTCTCCTCCCTCACCTCCCTCCCTTCTCACCCACTTCTCCCTCTGCCATTAAACCCAATCACCGAGACCCAACCTTAGGCCGCCGCTTTCCACCACCGCCGGCCACCACCGCAACCCTCGACCCAACCTTCCTCTCCTTCCCCTTTTTGCTTCTGAACAGTTTTGGCATCTCACTTCATCCTTTGAAGTTTAGAATGATTGGCTTCTCTTGGAACTCAGAGTTTAGATAGTGTTAATTGATTCTCCTAGTTAAATATGTTGAGTCTTGAACACAGCTACTTATGAGTCTCAGCCGTGGCCCTAAGCACTTTGTTTTCCAGTATTACCACCGGATACATAGATGCCACAGACACATAACTGGGTGAACCTTTTCAGATTGTGACTCAGCTTTGCTAGAGTCCCCAGTTAGAGGTGTCCAGAG
>NC_029775.3:33431801-33440271 GCF_000817695.3 Arachis duranensis
ATGACACAAGCACATGGTTAGGGATAGCTTGATTTAGCCGCTTAGGCCTGGATTTATTTCCTTAGGCCCTCCTATCCATTGATGCTCAAAGCCTTGGATCCTTTTTACCCTTGCCTTTTGGTTTTAAGGGCTATTGGCTTTTTCTGCTTGCTTTTTCTTTTTCTTTCTATTTTTTTCGCCACCCCTTTTTTTTCACAAGCCTTTTGCTTTTTCACTGCTTTTTCTTGCTTCAAGAATCAATTTTATGATTTTTCAGATCATCAATAACATTTTTCTTATTCATCATTCTTTCAAGAGCCAATAATTTTAACATTCATAAACAACAAGATAAAAAATATGCACTGTTCAAGCATTCATTCAGAGAACAAAAAGTATTGTCACCACATCAATATAATTTAAACTAAATTCAAGGATAAATTTGAAATTCATGTACTTCTTGTTCTTTTGAATTAGAAACATTTTTCATTTAAGAGAGGTGAAGGATTAATGAATTTATTCATAGCTTTAAGACGTAGTTACTAACTACTAATGATCATGAAGTAGAGACACAAAACATAGATAAACATATAACATAAAAACCGAAAAGCAGAGAAAATAAGAACAAGGAATGAGTTCACCTTAGTAAGGGTAGCGCCTTCTTGAAGGACCAATGGTGCTCTTTGAGCTCCTCTATGTTTCTTCCTTTCTTCTGTTGCATGATCCCTAGTGATTTTGGTGCTCCTATCCTTAGTTACTCCCAATAATTGTGTGGAGGAAAATTTATCCCCTGAGGTATCTTAGGGATCTCTTGATTTGCAGTTAAATGTTCTACCACTGAGATATAGACCCTTTAGATGAATCTCTCCATCTCCTATGACTCGGAGGTAGAAGCTTTTGTCTTCCCTTTCCTCTTTCTAGAGGTTTCTCTGGCCTTAGGTGCCATCAATGGTTATGAAAAAACAAAAAGCTATGCTTTTACCACACCAAACTTAAAATGTTGCTTGCCCTCGAGCAAAAGAAGAAAGAATAAAAGAAGAAGAAGAAGATATGGAGGAGAGGGAGAGAGATGTGTATTCGGCTATGTAGGGTGGGTTTGGGTGGGGAAGAGATGGATGGATGTGAGTGGTGAAAAACAGAAGGGATGACCGTGAATGGAGAGAAAAAGGGTGAGGTAGGTGGGGATCCTGTGAGGTCCACAGATCCTGAGATGATCCTGTGGGGTCCACAGATTCTGAGGTGTCAAGGATTTACATCCCTGCACCAATTAGGCATGTACAATGCCTTTGCATGCAATTCTGGTGTTTAAACGCCGAGGTGATGCATGTTCTGGGCGTTCAACGCCCATCTGCAGCATGTTTCTGGCATTGAACGCCAGTTCCATGCTTGTTTCTGGCGTTCAGCGCCAGTTCCATGCTCTGTTCTGGCGTTGAACGCCAGCCAGATGCTCCTTACTGGCATTTAAACGCGAGTAGGTCCCTCCTCTAGGGTGTGATTTTTCTTCTGCTATTTTTTTATTCTGTTTTTAATTTTAATATTTTTTTTCGTGACTCCACATGATCATGAACTTACTAAAACACAAAATAACAATTAAATAAAAATAACATTAGATAAATAAAAATTGGGTTGCCTCCCAACAAGCGCTTCTTTAATGTCAATAGCTTGACAGTGGGCTCTCATGGAGCCTCACAGGTGATCATGTCAATGTTGTATAGTCCCAACACCAAACTTAGAGTTTGGTTGTGGCCTCCTAACACTAAACTTAGAGTTTGATTGTGGGGGCTCTGTTTGACTCTGTATTGAGAGAAGCTCTGCATGCTTACTCTCCCTTGTTACAAAAGGATAGTCGTGTGCCTTAAACACAAGGTAGTCCCCATTCAGTTGAAGGACTAATTCTCTTCTGTTAACATCTATCACAGCTTCTGCTGTGGCTAGGAAAGGTCTTCCAAGGATGATACATTCATCCTCCTCCTTCCTAGTGTCTAAGATTATGAAATCAGCAGGGATGTAAAGGCCTTCAACCTTTACCAAGACGTCCTCTACTCCTCTACTAATCCATAAGCTTGTCTTACTAACTTGTCTGCCAATTGTAATGAGAATAAGGCAGGCTGTACCTCAATGATCCCCAGTTTTTCCATTACAGAGAGTGGCATAAGGTTAATGCCTGACCTTAGATCACACAGAGCCTTGTTAAGGGTCATGGTTCCTATGGTACAGGGTATTGAGAATTTGCCAGGATCTTGTTTCTTTTGAGGTAGAGTTTGATGAATCCATGTATCTAGTTCACTAATGAGCAAGGGAGGTTCACCTTCCCAAGTCTCATTACCAAATAACTTGGCATTCAGCTTCATGATAGCTCCTAGATATTGAGCAACTTGCTCTCCAGTTACATCTTCATCATCTTCAGAGGAAGAATAATCTTCAGAGCTCATGAATGGCAGAAGGAGATTTAATAGAATCTCTATAGTCTCTATATGAGCCTCAGATTCCTTTAGGTCCTCAATAGGTAACTCCTTCTTGTTTGAGAGATGTCCCAGGAGGTCTTCCTCACTAGGATTTTCATCCTTCTCCTCCCTTGTGCATTCGGCCATATTGATTACATCAATGGCCATGCACTCTCCCTTTGGATTCTCTTCTGTATTGCTTGGGAGAATACTGGGAGGAGTTTTAATGACTTTCTTACTCAACTGGCCCACTTGTGCCTCCAAATTTCTGATGGAGGACCTTGTTTCACTCATGAAACTTAAAGTGGCCTTGGACAGATCAGAGTCTAAATTTGCTAAATTAGAGGGGCTCTGCTCAGAATTCTCTGTCTATTGCTGAGAAGATGATGGAAAAGGCTTGTTGTTGCTTAGCCCGTTTCTTCCACCATTATTAAAGCCTTGTTGAGGCTTTTGTTGATCCTTCCATGAGAAATTTGGATGATTTCTCCATGATGAATTATAGGTGTTCCCATAAGGTTCACCCATGTAATTTACCTCTGCTATTGCAGGGTTCTCAAGATCATAAGCTTCTTCAAAAGCTGCCTCTTTAGTACTATTGGATGCATTTTGCCATCCATTCAGACTTTAAGAAATCATGTTGACTTGCTAAGTCAACACTTTGTTCTGAGCCAATATAGCGTTCAGAGCATCAATTTCAAGAACTCTATTCCTCAGAGGCGTCCCATTATTCACGGAATTCCTCTCAGAAGTGTACATGAATTGGTTATTTACAACCATGTCAATAAGTTCTTGAGCTTCTGCAGGCGTTTTCTTTAGGTGAATGGATCCACCTGCAGAATGGTCCAATGACATTTTGGAAAACTCAGATAGACCATAATAGAATATATCTAATATGGTCCATTTTGAAAACATGTCAGAAGGACACTTTTTGGTCATCTGCTTGTATCTTTCCCAAGCTTCATAGAGGGATTCACCATCTTTTTGCTTGAAAGTCTGAACATCCACTCTAAGCTTGCTCAACTTTTGAGGAGGAAAGAATTTATCCAAGAAAGCCGTGACCAGCTTATCCCAGGAGTCCAGGCTATCTTTAGGTTGTGAGTCCAACCATGTTCTAGCTCTGTCTCTTACAGCAAAAGGGAAAAGCATGAGCCTGTAGACTTCAGGATCTACTCCATTTGTCTTAACAGTCTCACAAATCTGCAAGAACTCAGTTAAAAACTGATAAAGATCTTCAGATGGAAGTCCATGAAACTTGGATGTTGGTTTAGTGAAATCACCAAACATCCTCCTTGCATTATTATTGTTGGGTTCGGCTGCCATCTCCTTCTCTTGTTCAAAAATTTCAGAAAGGTTGCCTCTGAATTTTTGTAATTTAGCTTCTCTTAGTTTCCTTTTTAGAGTCCTTTCAGGTTCTGGATCAGCTTCAACAAGAGTGTCTTTTTCCTTGTTCCTGCTCATATGAAAGAGAAGAGAAAAAGAAAAGGAAGAGGAATCCTCTATATCTGGACAAAGAGGGTCCTTATTATTAGTAGAAGAAGAAAGGAATAAAAGTGGAGAATCCAATCACAAGGGTGAGGATAGAGGCAGTGATTGGAGATGAAGAGAGGTGAAGAGAAGTGTTAGTAAATAAATAAATAAATAGAAGAAGAGAAGAGAGGGAGAATTCGAAAATAATTTTGAAAAAGTAGTTAATGATTTTCGAAAATTAAAGATAAGATATAATTAAAATTAAAATTTTAAAACAATTAGTTAATTAATTAAAAAGCATTTTAAAAAAGAGGTGAGATATTTTCGAAAATTAGAGAGGGAGAAGAGGGAAAAGTAGTTAGGTGGTTTTGAAAAAGATAAGAAACAAACAAAAAGTCAAAGAGTTAGTTGAAAAAGATATTAAAATCAAATTTGAAAAGATAAGAAGATAAGAAGTTAGATAAGATATTTTGAAATCAAATTTTTGAAAAAGATAAATTTTGAAAAAGATATGATAAAAAGATAAGATAAGAAGATATGATAAAAAGATAGGATTAAAAAAATTTTAATTTTTAAAATTAAAATTAATTACTTAACTAACAAGAAACTAAAAGATATGGTTCTAGAATTTAAAGATTGAACCTTTCTTCACAAGAAAGTAACAAACTTCAAATTTTTGAATCAATCATATTAATTGTTAGCATAATTTTGAAAATTTGAAATAAAATTAAGAAAAAGAGTTTGAAAATAATTTTAAAATTTTCAAAATTAATAAGATAAAAATGAAAAAGATTTGATTTTTGAAAAAGTTTTGAAAAGATAGGATTTTTAAAATTGAAAATTTGACTTGACTTGTAAGAAACAACTAATTTTAAAATTTTTTTTGACTAAGTCAACTCAAATTTTCGAAAATTATGAGAAAATTAAGGAAAAAATATTTTTTTTATTTTTGAATTTTTAATGATGAGAGAGAAAAACAACAAAAATGACTCACAACATGAAAATTATGAATCAAAACTCATGATGCATGCAAGAACACTTGAATGTCAAGATGAACACTAAGAACACTTTGAAGATCATGATGAACATCAAGAAAAAAATTTTTGATGCAAAGAAAACATGCAAGACACCAAACATAGAAATCTTTAATGCTTGGACTCTAACAAATAAAAAATGCATATGATAAACAACAAAAAATACAAAACAAGAAAACATCAAGATCAAACAAGAAGGCTTACCAAGAACAACTTGAAGATCATGAAGAACACCATGAATGCATGAGTTTTTCGAAAAAAATGCAAGAGATTTTTAAAACATGCAATTGACACCAAACTTAAAAATTGACTCAAGACTCAAACAAGAAACACAAAATATTTTTTGTTTTTATGATTTTCTGAATTTTTTTTGTATTTTTATTATTTTTTTCGAAAAACATATAGGAAAAAGAAAATAAGAAATTCAAAATCTTTAAGAAGAATTCCAGGAATCCTTCAATATTAGCCCAAAGCTCCAATCAAAGGGTTTGACATGGCTTAATAGCCAGTCAGCTTTAGGATGGAATTACATGCATCGTGGTGATTAGTTGATGACCAATTCCAAAGGAGTTTGAAAATGGCTTTACAGCCATCTAGGATTCAACATGTTACCATGAAACTCTAGAATTCATTCTTGAAAGTTTTGAAGCCATAGAATAATTTAAAAAATTTTTTCGAAAATAATTTTTTTGGAAAAACGAAAACAAAGAAAAATTTTGAAAAATTTTTGAAAAGAAAATTACCTAATCTGAGCAACAAGATGAATCGCCAGTTGTCCATACTCGAACAATCCCCAGCAACGGTGCCAAAAACTTGGTGCACGGAATTGTGATCATCAACAATGGCTCCAATAATTTGGTAGCTCTCACACGTGAATTACACTTAGTCACAACTCCCCACAACTAACCAGCAAGTGCACTGGGTCGTCCAAGTAATACCTTACACGAGTAAGGGTCGATCCCACGGAGATTATTGGTATGAAGCAATCTATGGTCATTTTGTAGATCTCAGTCAGGCTAATTCAAATGTGATTGGATTAGATAATTAAAAGATAAATAAAATAGGATAGAAATACTTATGTAAATTAATGGTGGGAATTTCAGATAAGCATATGGAGATGCTTCTCCCTGTTGAATCTCTGTTTTTCTACTGCTTTCGTCCAATCCTTCTTACTCCTTTCCATGGCAAGCTGTATGTAGGGCATTGGTGCGCGAAATTGTGAACAATACTTTTCACAACTCAAATAATCCCCGGTAATGAATCCAAAAACTTGGTGTTCAATACCATGGCATAAACACAAATTCGCACAACTAACCAGCAAGTGTACTGGGTCGTCCAAGTAATAAACCTTACGCGAGTAAAGGTCGATCCCACAGAGATTGTTGGTATGAAGCAAGCTATGGTCACCTTGTAAATCTTAGTCAGGAAAACTCAAATGGATATGGGTGATATACGAATAAAACATAAAGATAAAGATAGAGATACTTATGTAATTCATTGGTGGGAATTTCAGATAAGCGTATGAAGATGCTTGGTCCCTTCCGTCTCTCTGCTTTCCTACTGTCTTCATCCAATCCTTCTTACTCCTTTCCATGGCAAGCTGTATGTAGGGTTTCACCGTTGTCAGTGGCTACCTCCCATCCCCTCAGTGAAAATGTTCCTATTCTCTTGAATGCCGCCATCAGTTCTTGCCTATACCACGAAGACTCTGATCTCATGAAATGGCTGGCTCGGTTGTCAGGCGATCAACCATGCATCGTGTATCAGGAATCCAAGAGATATCCACCCAATCTAAGGTAGAACGGAGGTGGTTGTTAGGCACACATTCATAGGTGAGAATGATGATGAGTGTCACGGATCATCACATTCATCAAGTTGAAGAACAAGTGGTATCTTAGATCACATTCATCAAGTTGAAGAACAAGTGATATCTTAGAACAAGAACAAGCGGAATTGAATAGAAGAACAATAGTAATTGCATTAATACTCGAGGTACAGCAGAGCTCCACACCTTAATCTATGGTGTGTAGAAACTCCACCGTTGAAAATACATAAGAACAAGGTCTAGGCATGGCCGAATGGCCAGCCTCCCAAAGTGGGTTCAATCATAAAAACATGATCAAAAGCTTTTTTAATACAATAGTAAAAGGTCCTACTTATAGAGAACTAGTAGCCTAAGGTTTACAGAGATGAGTAAATGACATAAAAATCCACTTCTGGGCCCACTTGGTGTATGCTTGGGCTGAGCAATGAAGATTTTTGTGTAGAGACTTTTCTTGGAGTTAAACGCCAGCTTTTATGCCAGTTTGGGCGTTTAACTCCCATTTTGGTGCCAATTCCGGCGTTTAACGCTGGGAATTCTGAGGGTGACTTTGAACGCCGGTTTGGGCCATCAAATCTTGGCCAAAGTATGGGCTATCATATATTGCTGGAAAGCCCAGGATGTCTACTTTCCAACGCCGTTGAGAGCGTGCCAATTGGACTGCTGTAGCTCCAGAAAATCCACTTCGAGTGCAGGGAGGTCAGAATCCAACAGCATCTGCAGTCCTTTTCAGTCTCGGAATCAGATTTTTGCTCAGGTCCCTCAATTTCAGCCAGAAAGTACCTGAAATCACAGAAAAACACACAAACTCATAGTAAAGTCCATAAAAGTGAATTTTAACTAAAAACTAAAAAAAAATACTAAAAACTAACTAGATTATACTAAAAACATACTAAAAACAATGCCAAAAAGCGTACAAATTATCCGCTCATCACAACACCAAACTTAAATTGTTGCTTGTCCTCAAGCAATTGAAAATCAAATAAGATAAAAAGAAGAGAATATGCAATGAATTCCAAAAACATCTATGAAGATCAGTATTAATTAAATGAGCAGGGCTTTTAGTTGCTCCCAATAGTTTTGTGGAGCAAAGTGCATCCCTTGAGGAATCTCAGGGATCTCATGATGAGTGGGATCTCTTGTTTGCTCCATCCTCTTCTTGGTGATGGGCTTGTCCTCATCAATGGGGATGTCTCCCTCTATGTCAACTCCAACTTATAAAGTTCTTGGGATAGCACCTCATGAACTTCTATTTCTTCTCCAATCATGATGCTATGAATCGTGATAGCCCGGTCTATGCTAACTTCGGACCGGTTGCTAGTGGGAATGATTGAGCGTTGTATAAACTCCAACCATCCTCTAGCCACGGGTTTGAGGTCATGCCTTCTCAGTTGAACCGGCTTCCCTCTTGAATCTCTCTTCCATTGGGCGCCCTCTTCACATATGACTGTGAGGACTTGGTCCAACCTTTGATCAAAGTTGACCCTTCTAGTGTAAGGATGTTCATCTCCTTGCATCATGGGCAAGTTGAATGCCAACCTTACATTTTCCGGACTAAAATCCAAGTATTTCCCCCAAACCATAGTAAGATAATTCTTTGGATCTGGGTTCACACTTTGATCATGGTTCTTGGTGATCCATGCATTGGCATAGAACTCTTGAACCATCAAGATTCCGACTTGTTGAATGGGGTTGGTAAGAACTTCCCAACCTCTCCTTCGGATCTC
>NC_029775.3:33441609-33442574 GCF_000817695.3 Arachis duranensis
CCTAGCTTCTCCATTACAGAGAGAGGCATGAGGTTTATACATGATCCTAAGTCACACAAGGCCTTCTTGAAGGTCATGGTGCCTATGGTACAAGGTATAGAAAACTTCCCAGGATCCTGTCTCTTTTGAGGCAGTTTCTGCCTAGACAAGTCATTCAGTTCTTTGGTGAGCAAAAGGGGTTCATCCTCCCAAGTCTCATTTCCAAATAACTTGTCATTCAGCTTCATGATTGCTCCAAGGTAATTAGCAACTTGCTCTTCAGTGACATACTCATCCTCTTCAGAGGAAGAATACTCATCAGAGCTCATGAATGGCAGAAGTAAGTACAATGGAATCTCTATGGTCTCATTTTGAGCCTCAGATTCCCATGGTTCCTTATTGGGGAACTCATTGGAGGCCAGTGGATGTCCATTGAGGTCTTCCTCAGTGGCGTTCACTGCCTCTTCCTCCTCTCCAAATTCGGCCATGTTGATGGCTTTGCACTCTCCTTTTGGATTTTCTTCTCTATTGCTTGGAAGAGTACTAGGAGGGAGTTCAGTAATTTTCTAGCTCAGCTGACCCACTTGTCCCTCCAAGTTTCTAATGGAGGACCTTGTTTCAGTCATGAAACTTTGAGTGGTTTTGATTAGATCAGAGACCATGGTTGTTAAGTCAGAGTTGTTCTGCTTAGAATTCTCTGTCTGTTGCTGAGAAGATGATGGAAAAGGCTTGCCATTGCTAAACCTGTTTCTTCCATCATTATTGTTGTTGAAACCTTGTTGAGGTCTCTGTTGATCCTTCCATGAGAGATCTGGATGATTTCTCCATGAAGGATTGTAGGTGTTTCCATAGGGTTCTCCCATGTAATTCACCTCTTCCATTGAAGGGTTCTCAGGATCATAAGCTTCTTCTTCAGATGAAGCTTCCTTAGTACTGCTTGATGCATTTTGCATTCCAGACAGACTTTGAGAAATCAAATTGACTTG
>NC_029775.3:33450018-33450645 GCF_000817695.3 Arachis duranensis
AGGGGGTTCATCCTCCCAAGTCTCATTTCCAAACAACTTGTCATTTAGCTTCATGATTGCTCCAAGGTACTTGGCAACTTGCTCTTCAGTGACACACTCATCCTCTTCAGAGGAAGAATACTCATCAGAGCTCATGAATGGCAGAAGTAAGTTCAATGGAATCTCTATGGTCTCATTTTGAGCCTCAGATTCCCATGGTTCCTCATTGGGGAACTCATTGGAGGTCAGTGGACGCCCATTGAGGTCTTCTTCAGTGGCGTTCACTACTTCTTCTTCCTCCCAAAATTCGGCCATGTTGATGGCTTTGCACTCTCCTTTTGGATTTTCTTCTGTATTGCTTGGGAGAGTACTAGGAGGGAGTTCAGTAATTTTCTTGCTCAGCTGTCCCACTTGTGCCTCCAAGTGTCTAATGGAGGACCTTGTTTCAGTCATGAAACTTTGAGTGGTTTTGATTAGATCAGAGACCATGGTTGCTAAGTCAGAGGTATTCTGCTTAGAACTCTCTGTCTGTTGCTAAGAAGATGATGGAAAAGGCTTGCTATTGCTAAACCTGTTTCTTCCACCATTATTATTGTTGAAACCTTGTTGAGGTCTCTGTTGATCCTTCCATGAAAAATTTGGATGATT
>NC_029775.3:33450674-33453116 GCF_000817695.3 Arachis duranensis
ATGATTTCTCCATAAAGGATTATAGGTGTTTCCTTAGAATTCTCCCATGTAATTCACCTCTTCCATTAAAGGGTTCTTAGGATCATAGGCTTCTTCCTCAGATGAAGTTTCTTTAGTACTGCTTGGTGCATTTTGCATTCCAGATAGACTTTGAGAAATCATATTGACTTGCTGAGTCAATATTTTGTTTCTAGCCAATATGGGATTCAGAGTGTCAATCTCAAGAACTCCTTTCTTCTGACTAGTCCCATTGTTCACAGGATTTCTTTCAGAAGTGTACATGAATTGGTTATTTGCAACCATTTCAATCAGCTCTTGAGCTTCTGTAGGCGTCTTCTTCAGATGAAGAGAGCCTCCAGCAAAGCTATCCAGAGACATCTTAGACAGTTCAGAGAGACCATCATAGAAAATACCTATGATGCTCCATTCAGAAAGCATATCAGAAGGACACTTTCTGATTAATTGTTTGTATCTTTCCCAAGCTTCATAGAGGGATTCTCCTTCCTTCTGTCTGAAGGTTTGGACTTTCACTCTAAGCTTACTCAATTTTTGAGGTTGAAAGAACTTTGCCAAGAAGGCATTGACTAGCTTTTCCCAAGAGTCCAGGCTTTCTTTAGGTTGTGAGTCCAACCATGTCCTAGCTCTGTCTCTTACAGCAAAAGGGAATAGCATAAGTCTGTAGACCTCAGGGTCAACCCCATTAGTCTTGACAGTGTCACAGATTTGGTCAACCCCATTAGTCTTGATAGTGTCACAGATTTGCAAGAACTCAGCTAAAAACTGATGAGGATCTTCCAATGGAAGTCCATGGAATTTGCAATTCTGTTGCATCAGAGAAACTAATTGAGGCTTAAGCTCAAAGTTGTTTGCTCCAATGGCAGGGATAGAGATGCTTCTCCCATAGAAGTTGGGAGTAGGTGCAATAAAGTCACCCAGCACTTTCCTTGCATTGTTGGCATTGTTGTTGTTTTCGGCTGCCATGAGTTCTTCTTCCTTGAAGAATTCGGTTAGGTCCTCTATAGAGAGTTGTGCCTTGGCTTCTCTTAGCTTTCGCTTCAAGGTCCTTTCAGGTTCAGGGTCAGCCTCAACAAGAATGCTTTTGTCTTTGCTCCTGCTCATAGGAAAGAGAAGAGAACAAGGAAATATGGAATCCTCTATGTCACAGTATATAGATTCCTTTAGGTGTCAGAGGAAAAGAAAAATGGAAGGCAGAAGTAGAAAATTCGAACTTATCAAGAAAGATGGAGTTCGAATTTTGCATTAAGGAATAGTGTTAGTCCATAAATAGAAGGATGTGAGAAGAAGGGAAGTGGTTTTCGAAAATTAAGTAAGAAATTTTGAAAACATTTTGAAAAACATTACTTGATTTTCGAAAATAAAAGTGGGAAAGAAGTAAAGTGATTTTTTGAAAAAGATTTTGAAATCAGAAATCAAAAAGATTTGATTGAAAATTATTTTGAAAAAGATGTGGTTAAGAAGAGATGATTAGTTTAAAAAAAATGTGATTGAGAAGATATGATTTGAAAAACATTTTAAAAAAATTTGATTTTGAAAATCAATGACTTGGCTATCAAGAAAAGATATGATTCAAACATTAAACCTTTCTCAACAGAAAAGGCAACATACTTGATATGTTGAATCAAATCATTAATTGATAGCAAATATCTTTGAAAAAGGAAAGAAATTGATTTTGAAAACATATGATTGAAAAGATATGATTTGAAAAAGATTTGATTTTGAAAAACTTTGAAAACCTGAAAAAAATTTGCATTGAAAAACAGAATCTTCCCTCTTGTGCCATCCTGGCGTTAAACGCCCAGAATGGTGCACATTCTGGCGTTTAACGCCCAAAACACTACCTTTTTGGGCGTTAAACGCCCAACCAGGTACCCTGGCTGGCGTTTAAACGCCAGTCTGTCCTTCTTCACTGGGCGTTTTGAACGCCCAGCCCTTTTCTGTGCAATTCCTCTGCAGTATATTCTGAATCTTCAATTCTCTGTATAATTCCTCTGCAGTATGTTCTGAATCTTCAATTCTCTGTATTATTGACTTGAGAAGACACAAATTAAAAATATTTTTGGATTTTCAATAATGAAGAATAATCAAAATGCAACTAGAATCAAATAACAATGCATGCAAGACACCAAACTTAGCAGTTTGTATACTACTGACACTAATGAGAATGCATATGAGACACATAAACACTCAAGTCAAGAGAATTCAAAGATCAGAGTAAGAAATCATCAAGAATTACTTGAAGATCCTCAAAACATATGAATGAATGCATGCAATTGACACCAAACTTAAAATGAAACACTAGACTCAAACAAGAAATATTTTTGGATTTTATGATTTTGTAATTTTTTTTTTTTGTGTTTTTCGAAAATTAAGTGGAAAAAGGTATCAAAATTCTTAATGAGAATTCCAGGAATCATGCAATGT
>NC_029775.3:33453299-33454051 GCF_000817695.3 Arachis duranensis
AAATCAACAAGCTCTTGTGATGATAAGTTGAAATCTCGGTCCAATGAAATTAGACATGGCTTCACAGCTAGCCAGATTTCAACAAATCATCATGAAACTCTAGAATTCATCTTCAAGAATTTCGAAAAAAAATACCTAATCTAAGCAACAAGATGAACCGTCAGTTGTCCAAACTCAACAATCCCCGGCAACGGCGCCAAAAACTTGGTGCACGAAATTGTGATCATTACTTTTCACAAATCAAGTAATCCCTAGTAATGGCCCCAAAAACTTGGTGCTCAATACCATGGCATAAACACAACTTAGCACAACTAACCAGCAAGTGTACTGGGTCGTCCAAGTAATAAACCTTACGCGAGTAAGGGTCGATCCCACAGAGATTGTTGGTATGAAGCAAGCTATGGTCACCTTGTAAATCTTAGTCAGGCAGACTCAAATGGGTATGGTGGTAAACGCATAAAACATAAAGATAAAGATAGAGATACTTATGTAATTCATTGGTAGGAACTTCAGATAAGCGTATGAAGATGCCTTCCCTTCCGTCTCTCTGCTTTCCTACTGTCTTCATCCAATCCTTCTTACTCCTTTCCATGGCAAGCTTATGCAAGGGTTTCACCGTTGTCAGTGGCTACCACCCATCCTCTCAGTGAAAATGTTCCTATGCTCTGTCACAGCATGGCTAATCATCTGTCGGTTCTCGATCAGGCCGCAATAGAATCCAGTGATTCTTTTGCGCCTGTCACTAACGCCCC
>NC_029775.3:33454299-33454429 GCF_000817695.3 Arachis duranensis
ATTCAATCATCAAAACATGATCAAAAGATCCAGAGATTGAAAGATCTCTCTATACAATAGTAAAAGGTCCTACTTATAGAAAACTAGTAGCCTAGGGTGTACAGAGATGAGTAAATGACATAAAAATCCA
>NC_029775.3:33454620-33454908 GCF_000817695.3 Arachis duranensis
CCTGAGGGTGACTTTGAACGCCGGTTTGGGCCATCAAATCTTGGGCAAAGTATGAACTATCATATATTGCTGGAAAGCCCAGGATGTCTACTTTCCAACGCCATTGAGAGCGTGCCAATTGGGCTTCTGTAGCTCCTGAAAATCCACTTCGAGTGCAGGGAGGTCAGAATCCAACAGCATCTGCAGTCCTTTTTGGTCTCTGAATCAGATTTTTGCTCAGGTCCCTCAATTTCAGCCAGAAAATACCTGAAATCACAGAAAAACACACAAACTCATAGTAAAGTCCAG
>NC_029775.3:33455037-33456555 GCF_000817695.3 Arachis duranensis
TCCTGCTCATATGAAAGAGAAGAGAACAAGAAAATATGGAATCCTCTATGTCACAGTATAGAGATTCCTTGAGGTGTCAGAGGAAAAATAGAAGGCAGAAGTAGAAAATTCGAACTTATCAAAGAAGATGGAGTTCGAATTGTGCATTAAGGAATAGTGTTAGTCCATAAGAGTGGGAAGTAATTTTTGAAAATTGAGTAAAAAATTTTAAAAACATTTTTGAAAAATACTAATTGATTTTCGAAAATAAGAGTGGGAAAGAAATCAAGTGATTTTTGAAAAAGAATTTGAAATTAGAAATCAAAAAGATTTGATTGAAAACTTATTTGAAAAAGATGTGATTAAAAAGATATGATTGGTTTTAAAAATGATGTGATTGAGAAGATATGATTTGAAAAACATTTTAAAAAGATTTGATTTTAAAAATTAATAACTTGGCTAACAAGGAAAGATATGATTCAAACATTAAACCTTTCTCAACAGAAAAGGCAACATACTTGAAATGTTGAATCAAATCATTAATTGATAGCAAGTATCTTTAAAAAAAGGAAAGAAATTGATTTTGAAAAAGATTTGATTGAAAAGATATGATTTGAAAAAGATTTGGTTTTGAAAAATTTTGAAAACCTGAAAAAATTGCATTGAAAATAGAATCTTCCCTCTTGTGTCATCCTGGCGTTAAACGCCCAGAATGGTGTACATTCTGGCGTTTAACGCCCAAACTACTACCCTTTTGGGCGTTAAACGCCCAGCCAGGCACCCTGGCTGGCGTTTAAACGCCAGTTTGCCTTCTTCACTGGGCGTTTTGAATGCCCAGTTTCTTCTGTGCAATTCCTCTGCAGTATGTTCTGAATCTTCAATTCTCTGTATTGTTTGACTTGAAAAGACACAAATTAAAAATATTTTTGGATTTTTTTTTAATAGTGAGGAATAATCAAAATGCAACTAAAATCAAATAACAATGCATGCAAGACACCAAACTTAGCAGTTTGTATACTACTGACACTAATGAAAATGCATATGAGACACATAAATACTCAAGTCAAGAGAATTCAAAGATCAGAGCAATGAAATCATCAAGAACAACTTGAAGATTAATGAAGACACATGCATGAATGCAAGAAGAACAGAAACATGCAATTGACACCAAACTTAAAATGAGACTCTAGACTCAACAAGAAACATAAAATATTTTTGGTTTTTATGATTTTGTAATTTTTTTGGATTTTTCGAAAATTAAGTGGAAAAGAAAATAAAGATATCAAAATTCTTAATGAGAATTCCAGGAATCATGCAATGTTAGTCTAAAGCTTTAGTCTAGAGAAATTAGACATGGCTAGACAAGCTTCAGCAAGACATTGCATTCAAGAGCTAAATTGATGAAAATCAATCAGCTTTGGTGATGATAAGAACATCACCTTGAAACACTAGAATTCATTCTTAAGAACTCTGAAGAAAAAAAAAATACCTAATCTAAGCAACAAGATGAACCGTCAGTTGTCCAAACTCAACAATCCC
>NC_029775.3:33456690-33457527 GCF_000817695.3 Arachis duranensis
GGAATTTTAGATAAGCGTATGAAGATGCTTGTCCCTTTCGTCTCTCTGCTTTCCTACTGTCTTCATCCAATCCTTCTTACTCCTTTCCATGGCAAGCTTATGCAAGGGTTTCACCGTT
Organism: Arachis duranensis; assembly: GCF_000817695.3. NCBI lineage: Eukaryota > Viridiplantae > Streptophyta > Magnoliopsida > Fabales > Fabaceae > Arachis > Arachis duranensis. The sequence continues at coordinate 33,456,809 of NC_029775.3, forward strand.
GTCAGTGGCTACCTCCCATCTTCTCAGTGGAAATGTTCAACGCACCCTGTCACGGCACGGCTATCCATCTGTCGGTTCTCGATCAGGCCGGAATAGAATCTAGTGATTCTTTTGCGTCTGTCACTAACGCCCCGCCTGCTAGGAGTTTGAAGCACGTCACAGTCATTTAGTCTTGGAATCCTAGTCAGAATACCACAGACAAGGTTAGACCTTCCGGATTCTCTTGAATGCCGCCATCAGTTCTAGCCTATACCAGGAAGACTCTGATCTCACGGAATGGCTGGCTCGGTTGTCAGGCGAGCGCTCGGTTGTCAGGAGATCAACCATGCATCGTGTATCAGGAATCCAAGAGATATCCACCCAATCTAAGGTAGAACGGAGGTGGTTGTCAGACACACGTTCATAGGTGAGAATGATGATGAGTGTCACGGATCATCACATTCATCAAGTTGAAGAACAAGTGGTATCTTAGAACAAGAACAAGCGGAATTGAATAGAAGAACAATAGTAATTGCATTAATACTCGAGGTACAGCAGAGCTCCACACCTTAATCTATGGTGTGTAGAAACTCCACCATTGAACATGATCAAAAGCTTTTTTAATACAATAGTAAAAGGTCCTACTTATAGAGAACTAGTAGCCTAAGGTTTACAGAGATGAGTAAATGACATAAAAATCCACTTCCGAGCCCACTTGGTGTGTGCTTGGGCTGAGCAAT
>NC_029775.3:33457533-33473002 GCF_000817695.3 Arachis duranensis
ACTGGGAATTCTGAGGGTGACTTTGAACGCCGGTTTGGGCCATCAAATCTTGGGCAAAGTATGGACTATCATATATTTCTGGAAAGCCCAGGATGTCTACTTTCCAACGCCGTTGAGATCGCGCCAATTGGGCTTCTGTAGCTCCAGAAAATTCACTTCGAGTGTAGGGAGGTCAGAATCCAACAGCATCTGCAGTCCTTTTTAGTCTCTGAATCAGATTTTTGCTCAGGTCCCTCAATTTCAGCCAGAAAATACCTGAAATCACAAAAAAACACACAAACTCATAGTAAAGTCCAGAAAAGTGAATTTTAACTAAAAACTAATAAAAATATACTAAAAACAAACTAGATTATACTAAAAACATACTAAAAATAATGCCAAAAAGCGTACAAATTATCCGCTCATCAGGCATCACCGTTGTTAATGGCTACATCCCATCCTCTCAGTGAAAATGGTCTAAATGCTCTGTCACAGCACGGCTAATCATCTGTCGGTTCTCAATCAGGTTGGAATAGAATCACGTGATTCTTTTGCGTCTGTCACTAACGCCCAGCCTTCAGGAGTTTGAAGCTCGTCACAGTCATTCAATCCCGGAATCCTACTCGGAATACCACAGACAAGGTTAGACTTTTCGGATTCCCATGAATGCTGCCATCAATTCTAGCTTAGACCACGAAGATTCTGATTAAGGAATCCAAGAGATATGCACCCGGTCTAAGGTAGAACGGAAGTGGTTGTCAGTCACGCGTTCATAGGTGAGAATGATGATGAGTGTCACGGATCATCACATTCATCAAGTTAAAGTGCAACGAATATCTTAGAACAGAAATAAAACAAATTGGATGGAAAATAGTAGTAATTGCATTGAAACTTGAGGTACAGCAGAGCTCCACACCCTTAATCTATGGTGTGTAGAAACTCCACCATTGAAAATACATAAGTGATAGGTCGAGGCATGGCCGAATGGCCAGCCCAGAAAACGTGATCAATAGTCTCCTAAGATGAATAATAAAATAAAATTGAGACCAGAGATGTAACGTGGTCAAAAGACACTGAATACAATAGTAAAATGTTTTATTTATACTAAACTAGCTACTAGGGTTTACATAGGTAAGTAATTGATGCATAAATCCAATTCCGGGGCCCACTTGGTGTGTGCTTGGGCTGAGCTTGATCTATCCACGAGCTGAGGCTTCTCTTGGAGTTGAACGCCAAGTTGTAACGTGTTTTAGGCGTTTAACTCTGGTTCATGACATGTTTCTGGCGTTTGACTCCAGAATGCAGCATGAAACTGGCGCTCGTCATCTAATTACGAATAAAGTATGGACTATTATATATTGCTGAAAAGCTCTGGATGTCTACTTTCCAACGCCGTTAAGAGCGCGCCATTTGGAGTTCTAGCTCCTTAAAATCCATTTTGAGTGCAGGGAGGTCAGATTCCAATAGCATCAGCAGTCCTTTGTCAGCCTCCTATCAGAGTTTTGCTCAGGTCCCTCAATTTCAGCCAGAAAATACCTGAAATCACAGAAAAACACACAAACTCATAGTAAAGTCCAGAAATGTGAATTTAGCATAAAAACTAATGAAAACATCCCTAAAAGTAACTAGATCATACTAAAAACTTCCTAAAAACAATGCCAAAATGCGTATAAATTATCCGATCATCAAGGCTTAAGCTCAATGTTGTTTGCTCCAATGACAGGAATAGAGATGCTTCTCCCATAAAAGTCGGGAGTTGGTGCAGTAAAGTCACCAAGCACCTTTCTTGCATTGTTGTTGTTGGGTTCGGCCATGGCTGTTTTATCTGCTTCCTTCTCGAAATTTTCTGTCAGGTCCTCTTCAGAGTGTTGTACTTTAGCTGCTCTTAGCTTCCTCTTCAGGGTCCTTTCAGGTTCAGGATCAGCTTCAACAAGAATGCCTTTATCTTTGTTCCTGCTCATATGAAAGAGAAAAAAACAAAGAAAGTATGGAATCCTCTATGTCACAGTATAGAGATTCCTTGATGTGTCAGAGGAAAAGAAGAATAGAAGGATGAGTTCGAGAGAAGAACTCGAACTTATAGAGAGGGAAGGGGTCCGAATTATTAAAGGAGGATAAGTGTTAGTGATTAAATAGAAAGAGATGGGAGAGAGGGAATTTTCGAAAATTTTTAAATAAAATAAAATTAGAGTTTAAAACAATTAGTTAATTAAAAAGAATTTTGAAAAAGTTGTTAGTGGTTTGCAAAAATTAGAGAGAGAAAAGTAGTTAGGTGGTTTTGAAAAAGATAAGAAATAGTAAATTTTTTTTAAATCAAACAAAAAGTCAAGTAGTTAATTGAAAAAGATTTGAAAATCAATTTTGAAAAGATAGGAAGTTAGAAAAAGACTTTGAAATTAGAATTTAAAAATATGTGATTTGAAAAAGATATGATGGAAAAAGATATGTTTGAAAAGATATGATTGAAAAAGAAATAAAAAAGATTTGATTTTTAAAATTGATGACTTGACTAACAAGAAATTAAAAGATATGATTCTAACATTCAAATATTGAACCTTTCTTAACAAGAAAGTAACAAACTTGAAATTTTTGAATCGAAACATTAATTGTTAGAAAGGATTTTTGAAAATATTAAAAGAAAAATGAAAAAGATTTGATTTTGAAAAAGATATGATTAATAAGAGAGGATATGAAAGAGATAAGATTTTGAAAAATTTATTTTAAAACTTGAAAAATTGAAAAAGATTTGAATTGAAAATAAAATTACCTCCCTGGTATTATCCTGGCGTTAAACGCCCATAATGGTATCCATTCTGGCGTTTAACGCCCACTTGGCTACCTCCTTGGGCGTTAAACGCCCAGCTAGGTACCCTGGCTGGCGTTTAAACGCCAGAAATCCTTCCTTACTGGGTGTTTTTATGAACGCCCAGCTTTTTCTCTGTGATTCCTCTGCTGTATGTTCTGAATCTTCAATTCTCTATATTACTGACTTGAAAAGATATATTTTTGTATATTTTTTTTGAATTTTTAATGATGAGAGAGAAAAATAACAAAATGAAATTAAACATGAAAAACTAAGATCAAACAAATAATGCATGCAAGAATACTTTGAATGCCAAGATGAACACCAAGAACACTTTGAAGATCATGATGAACATCAAGAACATATTTTTGAAAATTTTTAAGAAAAGAAAGACATGCAAGATACGAAACTTAGAAATTTTCATACTAGAGACACTAACAATTTGAGAATGCATATGAAAAACAACAAAATACACAAAACAAGAGAATTTAAAGATTAGACAAAGAAAATCATGAAGAACAACTCGAAGATCAATGAAGAACACAAGAACACACTTTCGAAAAATGCAAGAAGAATAAAGACATGCAATTGACACCAAACTTAAAAATTGACACTAGACTCAAACAAGAAACACAAAATATTAATAAGAATTCCAAGAATCATGCAATGTTAGTCTAAAGCTTCAGTCTAAAAAGATTAGACATGGCTAGCCAAGCTTTAGCAGAGCATTACATACAACAGCCTAATTGATGGGAATCTGATGCTAGGGCATTTTGGCTAGTTTCACTGACCTTTTCTTTACTATTTTAGGTTTTCATGCAATTTCTTAGTAAATAAGCAAGTTTTGGGTAGATATACACTTACATCTTGATTCGAGCAAATATTGTGAACTTTAGATGATTTTGTAAGAATTATGCAGGAATTGAATGATAAAATGGATAATGCATGATCTCATGACTTGGAACAGAGCTTTGATGCACTTTATTTTCTTGATTTCAGGACAAAGGAAGAAAGAAGGAGCCACGTTAGTAGCCATGTTAATCTAATTAACGTGACCACTAACGTGGAATAGGAATAAACTTGCAGTGTTAATGGAAAAAAGTGGTCGCCAATAACGCCTTCGAAGCCATCATAGCCCACGTTAGTTGCCACGTTAATTACATTAACGTGGTAGCTAACGTGGAGGAAAAGGGGAGCTCCAACGTTAATGGTAAAAGTGAATACCACTAACGTTCCAAAAAGGGCACACTTAGCCACGTTAAGAGTCACGTTAATCCAATTAACGTGAACTCTAACGTGGGAGGAGAAAGCAGTTGCCAACGTTAGTGACACTCACCTTTGTCACTAACGTTGGACTAAGCCAATATTGCCTATGTTAGTGGTCATAATAAGACCACTAACGTGAAGGGAAACGTAGAGCAAGGAATGATAGGCCAACGTTAGTGACACTCACCTTTGTCACTAACGTTGGAGATGGCAATCACCACCACGTTAGTGGTCACGTTAATGCTATTAATGTGAGGCACTAATGTGGGAAGAAGGGGCGTTTGAAGCGTTAGTGACAAAGGTAAGTGTCACTAACGCTCTCGAAGCTTGGGCATACCCACGTTAAGGGCCACATTAGTTACACTAACGTGGGGGAAAGAAGCAAAGAGCAACGTTATTGGTAAAGGTGAATGCCAATAACGTTTGCGAAAGATTGAGAAGCAACGTTACTGATAAAGGTGAATGCCAATAACGTCTGCGAAGGACTAAGAGGCAACGTTAGTGGTCACGTTAGTGCTACTAACGTTGAAGTTAACGTGGATCAATTTGGTTTGGAGCGTTAGTGAAAAAGGTGATCGTTATTAACGTTCTCAAACCCACATTTTCACCCATGCCTAACTCACACTAACGTCCTAACTAACGTCCACCCATGCCTAACGTCCTAACTAACGTCCACCCATGCCTAACTCACACTTTTTCTGCAAGCAAAGCTGAGCCCACTGAAGATTGTAACTGCTTCAACTCAAGATCAAAGGCCCATATCTAAGACTTGAAGAGCTGACTAGAAGATCAAGAAGAGTAGTATATATAAGAGTGGTTTTGAACTAGAAAGGAGCTTGGCATTTTGGAGAACTACACGCTGTATATTTACTTTTCCTGCAACTTCTAGTTTATTTTAGAATGTACTCTTCTCTATCATCTTCCATTCCCAAAGCTATGAACAACTAAACCCCTTTTCATTGGGTTAGAGAGCTCTGTTGTAATTTGATGGATCAATTATAGTTTTCATTCTTCTTCTTCTTCTTTCTTTTCTCTTGATTTACTAGAAAGCTTTCGATCTTAATTCAATTGGTTAGTTGTCTTGGAAAAGAAACTCTCCATAATTGGATCTCCTCTGAGCCTTGGAAAAGGGATGAGGAGATCATGTTAGAAATGCTTTCTCATGTTGGACTAAATTGGGGTTTAGACGGATATAGTGACATATAATCCTCCCAACACTTTGATTTGGAAATACATGTGGTATAATCAGTGACCATACTTCATCTCTTCCCATGAGCAATTAAATCAAGGAATTGGGCAATTGTTCAAGCTTATAGAGATTGGGTTGCCAAGAAATTGGGATCCAATCACCTAAGATCGCCTAGGAGATCAATGAATGCATTGATTGAGGAAAAGAGATGAGAATGAACTTGATTCGGAGAATGCAACATCTCATAAGCCCAATGAATCCCCCATTTCTGATCTTACCCATTCTCTTTACTTTCTGCCATTTATTTTTATGTTCATCTCCCCAAATCCCTATTTAAGATTCTGCAATTTACTTTCTGCAATTTACTTTCCCGCCATTTAATTTTCTGCAATTCTCAACTCAATTTCTGCTTAGCTCAACTAGAACATTCCTCCAATTAAAGTTGCTTGACCAATCAATCCCTGTGGGATTCGACCTCACTCTATTATGAGTTTTTCCTTGACGACAATTCGGTATACTTGCCGACGAGGCCAAAAACTTGGTACACAGAATCGTGATTCTCACACTTCTTCACAACTCTGTGCAGCTGACTAGCAAGTGCACTAGGTCGTCCAAGTAATACCTTACGTGAGTAAGGGTCGATCCCACAGAGATTGTCGTCTTGAAGCAAGCTACGGTCATCTTGTAAATCTCAGTTAGGCAGATTCAAATGGTTATGGGGCTTTGATAATTAAAAGATAAATAAGACATAAAATAAGATAGAGATACTTTTGTAATTCATTGGTGGGAATTTCAGATAAGCATATGGAGATGCTTTGTTCCTCCTAAATCTCTTCTTTCCAACTGCCTTCATCCAGTCATGCATACTCCCTTTCATGGCAAGCTATATGTTGGGGAATCACCATTGTCAATGGCTACCGTCCGTCCTCTCAGTGAAAATGGTCCGGCTACGGATTACGTAGGGCTAATCATCTGTCGGTTCCCACTTGTGTTGGAATAAGATCCAATGATCCTTTTGCGCACTGTCACTGTGCTCAGCACTCGCAAGTTTGAAGCTCATCACAGTCATCCCATCCCAGATCCTACTCGGAATACCACAGACAAGGTTTAGACTTTTCGAATCTCAAGAATGCTGCCAATTGATTCTAGCTTATACCACGAAGACTCTGATCTCATGGAATGGAAGGCAATGTTATCAGGAGATGCAACCATGCATTGTGGACCAGGAGGCCAAGAGATACACACTCAAGCTATTGCAAATAGAACGGAAGTGGTTGTCAGGCACGCATTCATAAGTGAGAATGATGATGAGTGTCACGGATCATCACATTCATCAGGTTGAAGTACGAGTGAATATATTAGAATAAGAATAAGCTTGAATTGAATAGAAGAACAATAGTACTTTGCATTAATTCATGAGGAAGATCAGAGCTCCACACCTTAATCTATGAGGTGTAGAAACTCCACCGTTGAAAATACATAAGTAATGAAGGTCCAGGCATGGCCGAATGGCTAGCCCCCAGAACGTGATCAAGAGATCAAAAGTGATACAAAGATAGTCTCAAAAATGATCTAAAGATCTCCTGATATGAAAATACAATAGTAAAAGGTCCTATTTATAATGACTAGTAACCTAGGATTTACAGAGATAAGTAAATGATGCAGAAATCCACTTCTAGTGCCCATTTGGTGTGTGCTTGGGCTGAGCATTGAAGCTTTCACATGCATAGGCTTTTCTTGGAGTTAAACGCCAGCTCTGGTGCCAGTTTGGGCGTTTAACTCCAGCTTTTATGCCAGTTCTGGCGTTTAACGCCAGAAAAGGGTAGAAAGTTGGCGTTAAAATGCCAGTTTGCGTTATCAAAACTCGGGCAAAGTATGAACTATTATATATTTCTGGAAAGCCCAAGATGTCTACTTTCCAATGCAATTAAGAGCGTGCCAATTGGGCTTCTATAGATCCAGAAAATCCATTTCGAGTGTAGGGAGGTCAGAATCCAACAACATCTGCAGTCTTTTTTCAGCCTCTGAATCTGATTTTTGCTCAGGTCCCTCAATTTCAGCCAGAAAATACCTAAAATCACAGAAAAATACACAAAATAATAATAAAGTCTAGAAATGTGATTTTTGCATAAAAACTAACTAAATCATGCTAAAAACTACCTAAAATCATGCTAATTGAATTGGAATTGGGGTGGCTCCCTATATGGTTCATATGGCTCATAAGGTTGTTGGTTTGGTGGATATGGGTTAGGATTATATGAGGGTGTTTGGTGGTAAGGGGCTTGTGAGTATGGTGGTTCAAAGCTATGTTGAGGAGGGGGTTCATATGTATATGGTGGTACTTGTTGGTAACTACAAGGAGTTTCACCATATCTGTCATCTTGGTACGCACCCTGGAATAGCTCTTGACCATAGTAATTTGGTGGAGGTTGGTTGTCATGAAGAGGTCCACCATAACTATTGTCTTGGTATGCATTATAGAATAGTTGTTGGTCATAGTGCATTGGAGGGGGTTGTTGCCAAGAGGGTTGATCAAATCCTTGTGGCTCCTCCCATCTTTGATTGTTCCAACCTTGATACATGTTATCATTATAGACTCCATTCCCTACAACATAATTGTAACCAAACTCATAGCCAAAGGGGTGAGAGTTCATAGTAGAAAAGAAAACCAAACACTAATAAAAATAGGCAACTAAGTCCTAAAACTTATAAAAACTAGGAATAGGTAAAAAGCAAATATTTACAATAACCAATAATAAGGCACATGTTTGTAATTCCCGGGCAACGGTGCCATTTTGACGAACAGATTCCTCGCGTGGTCTAGAATTTCACAAATAAATTCTCGTTGCAAGTATACCTTTTAGACCGACAAGAAATCCCTTCATACAAAAAGTTTGGTTGTCACAAGTAACAAACCCCTAATAAAATTGATAACCGAAGTATTTAAACCTCGGGTCATCTCTCAAGGAATTGCAGGGAAGTATGCTTATGATTGGTTATGGAAAAGTATGTTTTTGGGATTTTGGATTAATAAACAAGAAAAGTAAATTGCAGAAGGAATATATTAATAATTACAAATGCTCTTGGCAAGGTATGAGAACTGGAAGTCCAATCCTAGCTATCCTTATTAATTGTAATGAGAATCGTTCATTGCTCCCACTTAGTTAACCCTCTAATTATGAAGGAGAGTCAAGTGGACCAATCAATTTGATCCCTCAAGTCCTAGTCAACATCTAAGGAAAGACTAGCTTTAGTGGAATCCAAATCAATCAGCAACTTTCAATTATCAATCAACAAAGGAGTTTGATAACTCAAATGTCACCAATTACTCAACCAATGTCAAGAGGATAAAAATCTAAATTAAATCCCTCCCAAGCATTTTATCAAACACTTGGAAGGCACAACAAAAAGACATAGAAAACTAGCAAGGAATATTAAATCCAAGCAACCAATTGCAACATCAATCAATAACAAATAATAGAAGCAATAAATATGAAATACCTCAAATTGCATTAAATGGAAGATCAATTCTAACATGAAGTTCATAAACCAAATTGGGGAAATAAACAAATCAACAAGAGAAACAAGTAAACCAAAGTACTAGAACAATTAAAATAGAAGAAACCTATGTTAAAGCAAGGTAGAATTCTGAAATTAAGAAAAGCTAAACCTAAATCCTAAAACCTAGAGAGATATGTCACGCGTACGCGTAAGTCACGCGTAGGCGTCGCTCGCCTTTTGTGCTAGTCACGCGTACACGTCGCCCATGCGTACGCGTCGCTGCCAGCTTCTCAAATCTTTATTTTCTCGCGTTCCTTCCACTTTTGCATGCTTTCTTTCCATCCTCTAAGCCATTCCTACCCTATAAAGCCTGAAAACACTTAGGTAATAAAGGATAATTAAAATTTGACACTTTAAAGGCCTAGGAAACATCTTTTCAACTATATCAAAGAATTAGGAAGGAATTGTAAACTATGCAAATTATATGAATAAGTGAGCAAAGAATTGATAAAACCCACTCAAATTAGCATAAGATAAACTATAAAATAGTGGTTTATCAGTAACACACATTAAGACTATGGAGTCTAGCCAGTCAGATATGTCGTCAAGGATCTTAGTAGACATCTCAACAATGTTTTTTTGGGAAGACATGGGCCAACTATTCCTACATTAAGAAAAAGCAAAAAAATGGATTACTACCAAACAAGTTGGTCAAGTAAGGACGCAACTCGGACAATAAAAAGTAATCAGCAAGTATAAAAAGGGAAACCCCAGGACTCACACTAAAGTCCAGGGGCACCCTTTGGAGGCAACAACAAGGCATGAATTTAGAAAAGGGACAACAACAATCTATGCCCTAAAAACCAACCCGAACACCTCTCAAAATAAAAAATATAAAGGGAACAATCAATTTTTACTATTTCTCCATACAAATGACCATCATCATCACAGACCACGCAAAGAATCATCAAGAAAGCTACAACCATTTCCTACCAATATTTCAACAAAAAACAAAAATTTTGCACAAAGATAGGGTCGTGCAACCATAAAAAGAAACAGGAACATCGACGAGCAAAAAAGCTCTGCGAAAGCAAAACTATCAGAAGGCGCACATTTTTCTCAAGAGGAGCAGCAAGGAAAAAGACACAACGATGATCAGGCACAAAGATACAACCTTTCGCATGAAGAATTAAGCTCTCTAAAAAAAACTCAAAAATCAAAACTTTACTGTGAAATCATGCAAAAAAGACAATTAAGAAAGACTAACCTGCAGAAGAAAAGACGATAATTGCCCGGAGCCAAAAGAACAATGAAATCCACGCCAAACAATCGCTTTCAGGCAAAGAAAATGGAAGGCTTGGTGGCATGAGGACAAGTAAATGAAGCACCACAGCAAGTAAAGAGCGAAGAGAAAGGAGAGAAAAAACGGAAAAATGATTCCTTAAATTTCAAAATGAAGTACAAAAGAGGGAAAAAAGGAAATGACGAAAGGATATTAATAAGCTTTTAAACCCTTGCATGTTTCCAAGGAAACAAAAACGTGCGCTACAAATAAAAGAAGAAAGAAACGCTTCACATTCAAGGCAGAGGTAAACCTAACAAGGAAATCTACAAGAGATCGACTAAAGGCAAGATGCTCGAGCACAACTTCCTCAAAGGGGTCAAAGTCCAAAGACACGACCGCAAGGGTAAGATCAAGTTCGAGCAGGGGCACTATTCATACCCTGGGTCGAGCTACGTGACCCAAGCAGGCCCGAATGAAGGAACAAAGCCCACTCTAAAGGTGGCTAGGCCCCTAAAAGATAGGACCGTTCACCTAAAAAGATAAGATAACTATCTTATCTCAAAGAAAGGCCACTTAATACTACTATAAATACACTGGGGCACCCAGGTATAACTCATACTCTGATTCTACACAAAATCCTACCTATAGCACGTGCTAACTTAAGCATCGGAGTCTCTTGCAGGTACTACTACCCTCCGGTGACAAAGGATCAGCAGCACCGCCAAGTCCAACAAGTTGGACACAACAGCTCCAGCCATAATAGCAGATCTCATCCGAGATCGACCTTCAGTTTCAGGTTACCCTCAGAACACTAAGTATCAGATCCTCCGCTCTGTCACCATCAAAATAACTCACCGAGGTAGATTGCAACCTGCATCTGAAAAACAACAACAGAATATGGTATGAGAACCGGAGGTTCTCAGTATGGTAACAGCAGTATCCAGTGATGTAAGATATACGACCCCGGGACACCAGAGGCAATCCTAGAACTTCATATCCATCACAAGATTCATCTTAAAGCATAACTAAAATAGTAAATCATAACTTAAAACCTTAACATAATAAAAAAGGTAGTCTATCTTAGGGGATTTTCTAATCTAACAGTTTTCTGCTACCCCACAGCCTTCACCAACCTATCCTCCATGCGATCCCATCGCCACCACCTTCTGAACCTCCTCAATTCCAGTAAAAAACACAGATAATATCAATGCAAGTAAAACACAAGTATAGGCATATATGGCAAGTAATTTAAGTAGGCAATTAGGCATGTTATACAATTAGGCAAGCAATTATAAGTCGGCAAAGCAAACAAACACATAGAAGATGCACATGATGAATGCTTGTCCTACAGGCTATGATATCACATTGTCGGTTCAACTGTCAACCTGACACATCTCCATGGAGACGTCGACCTTCGGAATCATAATGGAACCCCCAAGATATGGTGCTCGGAACACCATCCAGGATTTTGTGCTTGCACACTCTAGTGATCTAAAGGGATGCGAGCGGGATACTCTTGCTACGAACATCACATCTCAACGTAAGCGGGACGAACCATCACCCTTACACCGCCGCTACTACCTTGACAAGCGGGATCCAATCAAACTGTCCCTGCCAGGCGCATAGTGTTTCAATAATCTCAATTTTAAAAAATGTTACAGCAGTGGTTTTTCAAAAATTCATTATTTCAGTATATCAATGATTCATCATTGCAACTCCGAGTCCTCGACTCATCTCAACTACTGTCGATTCACAATTTCCTTTTTAAACTCCTTAGTTCATCAGTTTCTCAACTCATATACTATTTTTCCATCTCACTCCACCAAACCCATCCTTAGTATACCAGAAACCTAAGCCTCTGTTCTCTAACTTTTCAAGGTAATACCAAATAATTCCACCCAAGACCTTCTCTATGTTTTAACATCCAAAAACAAGCCAAAAAGTCTTAAATAGGTGTCACAAAATTTTACAAGCTTGTTGGGAAGGTGAAACAGTTAAAAACAAGATTTCAGATGAAAAACAGGGCATGTGCGTATGCACAAGGGTGTGCGTGCGCACGCCCAAGAGGATTTTCAAAATGTGTGCATACGCATAGATGTGTGTGTACGCACAAGGCATGCAAACGCCCTCAACAGAATGCACCTTCCAATGTGTGCGTGTGCACAACTTGTAGAACTTCGTTGGTTGTGGGCGCGCACAAAGCGTGCTAGTGCTCCCATCAGTAGCCATGTCCCCGTGTGTGCATGCGCATAAGACTGTGCGTGCGCATAGAAACCAGAATTCACGAATTCTGTAGCATTCACAGAATTTAGATTTTGACACCAAACTTTGAATCATCATAACTTCCTCTAAAAAAATCCATTTCCTACAAACTTTATATCCATTTAAAGATTTTTCAATGAACTTTAATTTAGAGCAATTTTCAACAAATTTAGAAAATTGAGGCTCAAGTTATGATCTATAAAAGTTCACCAAAAATTCATTTTTACCAAAATTTCATAAAGTTCTCAATTTCCTAATTTCACTACCAAAACTAAACCAAAACCACATTAACTCCATCCCACATCATATTTTTCCATTTATGCCACAATCCACTACTCATATCATCAATTTCTCAAACCCAATTATCCATGATTTCACACTAAAACCCCTTCTCATCCAACAAACTTAACAATAATCATTTTACCACTTTCAATCATCAACATCAACCTCATTCATTCTCAATATCAATAATCAACATTGATTAACAACATTATAACAACTCTAATTTTTGTACTAATGCGAGTTTTTCTTAAAATAATATTTTAAAGCGATTAGTTTTATTTTAACGAGTCGACTTCGAACCCAAAGTAAAATAAATAGTAATATAATTTTATTATTATGTTATTTATTTATTTTACTTGTTCTAATTATAATGGAGCCTAGATAATAATATTAATATTATTATCAAGTCCAACTTTTGCCGATATAAGAAATTATCGGTATCGTGAAACTTGACACGTGCCCTTTATTTTATTCTTGTTAAATCACCTTTCCTTTATTCTTGCTAAATCACCTTTCCTTTATTCAGAATCTTCCTTAGCATATAAGAAAGAAAAGAGAGAGATTTGTATCATGAAACCAAATGACATTAGGCAATGACAGTTAACCCTTTTAATGCCAAATCATACCCCACTAAAAGAAAGACACCTTCTCCTATCTCTCATCTTTCATAACCGAATGCATGCATACAGAAAAGAAAGAGAGAAACCAAAAGCACTCATTGAATAACCGTGACCCCGTTAACTTTTCTTCCTCGATTTCTTACGATCCATAACTCTAATAAAATATCTAATTCGGTAAAAGTGTTTATATCCTCCTTCTTTATGTGTTGGCGTCACTTTTGATCAGTGAAAGTCGACAGAGACATAGCACCCCTACCCCTTGAGTTCAGCCAACTGAAATTCTAAGAGGCACAGATGATTCCGGATATTTTCTTCTTCGACGGCTCAGTTAGAAAGCTTCTCCGGAGCTTTGCATATTTTGATTTCGTACGAAGATAGGATTTTGGTAAATTATCACCGGTTAAATTGATATTGGAGAAGTGAATTGATATCGTGATTACTTGTTGATTGAATTTGATTGAATTTATATTGAATTTGATATTGTGATATATTGATATTTGTGATAAGTTTGAGGTTCGGAGGGTTTTAATGCAGTCAGGAACTGAGTTATTCTGATGAATTTGATTTTTGGATTACGATAGGATAATTTGAAAATGTTGAAATTTATTTGGTTTGATCTATTGGAAATAAATTTTAGGGGTAAATGGGTATTTTATCAAAGCTTAGGGTTATTTATATAAATATGAAATAAAGTGAAGGTTTAAATATAATTTTATAAAATATTAAAGAATTCGTGGTTTAAAAAGTAATTAATAAAAGTTTGAAAATAGGGTTTTATAAAATAAGTTTCAAGAGTATTATAAATATTATTTTAAATATTTGTTTAAAATTACTCATTTATATTAGAGTAAATTATTATTATAAATTATTATTTATCAATATATTATTTTATAAAAATATTATTGTATGTATTATGAAAAAATAAAATAGAGAGTGGTAAACATGCAAGTTTTTTCTAAAAGCTTTAGAAAGACCAATCTAAGCTAGGGATCTTATGATCCCCTCTTCATAAAACATTTAAGAAAAGATGAAGGAAGAGTGTGAAGATAGTTTTTTATGTAAAAATTAAGGAATTAAAAGAATAACGAGAAAAGAATATATTATTTAAAGGGATATCTGCCATAGGAGAGCAGAGAACAGAAAAGAAAAGAAAGAAAGAAGTTAAAGGGATCTCTGCCATAGGAGAGCAGAGAACAGAAAAGAAAAGAAAGAAAGAACGATCGAAGATGATTGTCTACCTGCTGGGAACAAGCAGAGATATGGTGGTGAGTCCACCAAGATTTGCTTTCCAAAGATATATCGGCAAATCCAGGACATGATCGCACCTGTAAGATAGAGGTTGCTTACAGAGGTTATTCAATACATACATTGGCCAGAGAGAGCCTCACCTGTAAGATAGAGGTTGCTTACAGAGGTTATGTTTGCATACATCGGCTCAAGAGAGTCGCACCTATAAGACAGAGGTTGCTTACAGAGGTTTTGACATTGAAAACCAAACTCAGACAAAGGTTGCTGAGTTACGTTGGGAGCGGGTCAAAACCGACAGATGAGCTCATTACCTGCACTAGGAATAGACATGCATCATGATTGATTGAGCATATCTTCTATGAATTCTATTTTCTGTGATTGTGTATGTGTTGTATCTATTTTCTCTTTATGTTCTTTAGTTATTGTGTTTGATGCGTGATTCGGTTGTTGCTGCTGACTGGGTATAGTATTAAAACGAACTTAATTAATGGTGGACGAAATTGTGATCCCTATTTTGTGCCTTTTGGTATCATTGTAAAATTATGGAATTTAAGAATTGGCATGAGTGGACACAACTCCGTTCAACTAACCAGCAAGTGTACTGGGTCGTCCAAGTAATAAACCTTACGTGAGTAAGGGTCGAATCCACAGAGATTGTTGGTATGAAGCAAGCTATGGTCACCTTGCAAATCTCAGTTAGGCAGATTAAAAATGGTTTATGGGTTTTCGAATAATTAATAATAAAAAGAAGAAATAATAAAAGGGATAGAACACTTATGCAGATTCATTGGTGGGAATTTCAGATAAGCGGATGGAGATGCTGTAGAGCTCTTGGACGCCTGCTCTCCTACTCCTTCTACTCAGTCCTTCTTACTCCTTTCCATGGCAAGCTTTGTATAGGGGTTCACTATCAACTGTGGCTACTTTCATTCCTCACGGGGAAATAACCTGTGCGGCTGTCACTCGCACAGCTAACCAGTCTGGAGGCATCACCCATGGCTAATGGCTACATCCCATCCTCGCAGTGAAAACTA
>NC_029775.3:33474469-33475235 GCF_000817695.3 Arachis duranensis
AGTTAGAGGTGTCCAGAGCTCTTAAGCACACTCTTTTGCTTTGGATCACGACTTTAACCACTCAGTCTCAAGCTTTACACTTGGACCTGCATGCCACAAGCACATGGTTAGGGACAGCTTGAATTAGCCGCTTAGGCCTGGATTTAATTTCCTTGGGCCCTCCTATCCATTGATGCTCAAAGCCTTGGATCCTTTTTACCCTTGCCTTTTGGTTTTAAGGGCAATTGGCTTTTTCTACTGCTCTTTCTTTTTCTTTTCGCCCTTTTTTTCTTTTTTTTTTCGCAAGCTTACTTTTTCACTGCTTTCTCTTGCTTCAAGAATCAATTCATGAATTTTTCAGTTCATCAATATTCTTGCTTCAAGAATCAATTTCATGATTTTTCAGATCATCAATAACATTTCTCTTTGTTCATCATTCTTTCAAGAGCCAACAATTATAACACTCATAAACAACAAGATCAAAAATATGCACTGTTCAAGCATTCATTCAGAAAACAAAAATTATTGCCACCACATCAATATAATTAAATTAAATTCAATAATAATTTCGAAAATTATGTACTTCTTGTTCTTTTTGAATTAAAACATTTTTCATTTAAGATAGGTGAAGGACTAATGGATTTTATTCATAGCTTTAAGGCATGGTTACACACTAATGATCATGAGATAAAGACTCAAAACATAGATAAACACAATATTAAAAACGAAAACAGAAAGAAATAAAGAACAAGGAATGAATCCACCTGAGTGAGGGTGGCGCCTTCTT
>NC_029775.3:33475335-33475654 GCF_000817695.3 Arachis duranensis
CTTGTTGAGTCAATATTTTGTTCTGAGCCAATATGGCATTCAGAGTATCAATCTCAAGAACTCCTTTCTTCTGACTAGTCCTATTGTTCACAGGATTTCTTTCAGAAGTGTACATGAATTGGTTATTTGCAACCATTTCAATCAGTTCTTGTGCTTCAGTAGGCGTCTTCTTCAGATGAAGAGATCCTCCAGAAGAGCTATCCAAAGACATCTTGGACAGTTCAGAGAGACCATCATAGAAAATACCTATGATGCTCCATTCAGAAAGCATATCAGAAGGACACTTTCTGATTAATTGTTTGTATCTTTCCCAAGCTTC
>NC_029775.3:33476452-33477695 GCF_000817695.3 Arachis duranensis
AAAATGCAACAAGAATCAATTAACAATGCATGCAAGACACCAAACTTAGCAGTTTGTATACTACTGACACTAACAAAATGAAAATGCAAATGAGACACACCAGATACTCAAGTCAATAGAATTCAAAGATCAGATCAAGCAAATCATCAAGAACATCTTGAAGACCAATAAGACATATGAATGCATGCAATTGACACCAAACTTATGATGAGACTAGACTCAAACAAGAAATATTTTTGGATTTTATGATTTTGTAAAATTTTTTTTTTGTGTTTTTCGAAAATTAAGTGGAAAAAAAAAGTATCAAAATTCTTAATGAGAATTCCAGGAATCAGTGCAATGCTAGTCTAAGACTCCGGTCCAGGAATTAGACATGGCTTCACAGCCAGCCAAGCTCTCAAAGAAAGCTTCGGTCCAAAACACTAGACATGACCAAAGGTCAGCCAAGCCTTAGCAGATCACTGCTCCAAAAGCAAGATTTATAAGACATCAACAAGCTCTTGTGATGATAAGTTGAAACCTCGGTCCAATGAGATTAGACATGGCTTCTCAGCCAGCCAGATTTCAACAAGTCATCATGAAACTCTAGAATTCATCTTCAAGAATTTCAAAAAAAATAAATACCTAATCTAAGCAACAAGATGAACCGTCAGTTGTCCAACCTGAACAATCCCGGGCAATAACACCAAAAACTTGATGTTGCTGCCGGATCTTGGCACTGATGTTACCAAAAGCTTGCTCAAAACTTGAACAATCCACGGCAACGACGCCAAAAACTTGGTGCGCGAAATTGTGAACAATACTTTTCACAACTCTCATAATCCCCGGTCATGAACCCCAAAAACTTGGTGGCTCAATACCATGGCATTACACAACTTCGCACAACTAACCAGCAAGTGCACTGGGTCGTCCAAGTAATAAACCTTACGCGAGTAAGGGTCGATCCCACGGAGATTGTTAGTATTGAAGCAAGCTATGGTCATCTTGTAAATCTTAGTCAGGCAAACTCAAATGGTAATGGTGATGAACGAAAATAACACAAAGGTAAAGATAGAGATACTTATGTAATTCATTGGTAGAAACTTCAGATAAGCGCATGAAGATGCCTTCCCTCCCGTCTCTCTGCTTTCCTACTGTCTTCATCCAATCCTTCGTACTCCTTTCCATGGCAAGCTTATGTAGGGTTTCACCGTTGTCAATGGCTACCTCCCATCCTCTCAGTGAAAACGATTGCATATGCTCT
>NC_029775.3:33478998-33497880 GCF_000817695.3 Arachis duranensis
GGTGACTTTGAACGCCGGTTTGGGCCATCAAATCTTGGGCAAAGTATGGACTATCATATATTGCTGGAAAGCCCAGGATGTCTACTTTCCAACGCCGTTGAGAGCGCGCCAATTGGGCTTCTGTAGCTCCAGAAAATCCACTTCGAGTGCAGGGAGGTCAGAATCCAACAGCATCTGCAATCCTTTTTGGTCTCTGAATCAGATTTTTGCTCAGGTCCCTCAATTTCAGCCAGAAAATACCTGAAATCACAGAAAAACACACAAACTCATAGTAAAGTCCAGAAAAGTGAATTTTAACTAAAAACTAATAAAAATATACCAAAAACTAACTATATCATATCAAAAACATACTAAAAACAATACCAAAAAGTATACAAATTATCCGCTCATCACTTAATAATAAATATTTAGTTATCTATTAGGTGAACAAGTTGGTGACACTTGGTTTACAGTATGATCATGACGTACTGGGAATCGGGTCGTTACAAACATCAACAATATTTCTCATCCAAATTCATTACACGTCATACATCAACAACATTATTCAACAACATCAACAACATCAATTCCTCATACATCATCAACCAACCAAATTCAACAACCATATCAATCCAAACCTATCCTATGGGTTACTAGCCTAAGTGTCCATAAATATTATATATTACATAGAGAAAACCAAACCCATACCTTGGTCGATTCCCAATATGTACTAAATCACCAAGTTGACCTTAACCAAACTTCCACATGTTCTCAAACTCAATCAAGCCATTAATTCAACTCCAAGCTCTAAATAAACACCAATAATCAAAACTTCAAGCTATATATACACATAATTCATAACCAATCAACCTAAGGTTCAACTTAAGTACAATTTCACAAGGGTTCAAGATATTCTTACCTTACCCAACAGTTTTGGAAGCAAAGCCCAATAAAAATCGAGTGATAGAGTGTACCTAAACACTCAAGATCACAAAATTTCACTCAATACAAAACTCTAAAAAATCGAAATTTTGAAAGGAAAATCTAAGAGGGATTTTGTGATTTTCTTACTAGTTCCTTGAGTGGGATTTGTAGAGCTCTTCGTGGTGATCGGGTGGCCACAAACGGTGCGGCAATCGGAGTTCCGTAGCTCAAGTTATGAGCTTGGAAAGTTGAAAATGAATAGTAACAATGGGGGTTTCTCTCCTTCTTCCCCTTTTCAGCTGCATGTGTTGTGTTTGTGTATGTGGTGTGCTGAATGGGGTCATTTAAGGAACTCATATATGTTGGAGATGTCGCCCTTCGGAATCATCATTTGGGAACCCCCAAGATATGGTGCTCGGATCATCGTCTAAGATTTTGTGCCTGCACACCCTATTGATCTGAAGGGATGCGAGCGGGATACTCTTGCCACAGACCTCACATCTCAACGTAAGCGGGTTTAACCACCGTTCTTACGCCACCACTGCTACCTCAATAGTCGGGATTAACCACCGTCCCTACCGGGTGCATATTGTCTCATAATCTCAGTATAAATCAGTTCTTCAGTTTTTTTCAGAAAAAACATTTTCAGTATAACATGGATCCATCATCTCATCCAGAGTCCTCGACTCATCTCAACCAATGTCAATACACATTTTAGTTCTGAACTCAACAGTTCATCAGTTCTCATTTCACATACCAGTCTACCTTCACATGCCATCAAACCATCCTCAGTACACCAGAAACCTAGCCTCCATTTTCTAACTTTTCAAAATAATGTCAACTAAACCCCTTAGGTTCTTTCCCATGTTTTAAAGGCCCAAAATTATATCCAAAAGTCTTAAAATGGTGTTATAGAAGCTTACAATCTTGTTGGGAAGGTGAAATAGTTGAAAACAAAGTTAAATTTGAGAAACATGACGTGTGCATATGCACAGGGGTGTGTGCATATGCACAGGGGTGTGCGCACGCACGCCCTGGAGAAGTTCTGAAACGTGTGCGTACGCATAGAGGTGTGCATACGCACAGGTGCAAAAGTTCACAATGTCTGTTCGCTCACACAACCTGTGCTAGTGCCCTCAACAGACTGACCTTACCAACATGTGCGTGCGCACAGGGCTATGCGTGCGCACAGGTTGCAAATCCTCATTGGGTTTGTGCGCGCACAAGCTGTGCTAGCGCTGTAAACAGGAAGCCTTCCCCTGCGTGTGCGTATGCATAGATCTGTGCATGTGCATAGGTTTAAAATTTCGCAGGGGTGTGCATGCGCACATATTAGAAATCACAAAATTCTGCAACTTTGCAAAATTTCATATTTTTACACCAATCTTTGAATGATCATAACTTCCTCTATAAAAATCCAAATCTTACAAACTTTATATCGATTTGAAGAGTTTTCAATAAGCTTTAATCTCAAAATATTTTCAACCAATTTTGAAAACCATGGCATAAGTTATTATCATACAAAGTTTACCAAAAACTAACTTTTACCAAAAGTCACAAATTACCAATTTTTCCAAATCCTCAAACCACATCCAACAAAAACAATACCAAACTCCCATTTACAACACAATCTACCCTCTTGGGTCACAATTTATCATTCATATCAAATTTTTCCACCACACTTCATCATTTTCAATCTCAATTATCAAACATATACATCACAAACAATTTTTCCCACCAACACATGCACCCATCCTCATTATATCACTATCAATCTCCATCATCAAACTCATTCATGCTATATGTTAATACTCAATAATATTCATTCATCCAAATTCATAATACATCATATCTCAACATCATTAATCAACAACATTACCAATATTAATTCATTAAACCTCATTCAACCAACCAACATCAACAACCACATCAAATCAAACCTATCCTATAGGTCACTAGCCTAAGTGTCCATGAATATTATATACTACATAGAGGAAACTGAAACCATACCATGGCTAATTCCCTATATGCCAAAACTCAAAAGTGAGCACAAGCAAGATCTCAACCACACTTCAAGCTTTCAATTCCACTTCATCAAGCACCAACAAGTTCCAATAGCTCCTAAACTCGCAATAATCAAACTATATATATACATAAATCATCACAAATCAACCTAGGACTCAATATAAACATAATTTCGCAAGGGTTTCAAGAGCTCTTACCTTGCCCAACTGTTATGGATGCCAAATCTAATGCTAACCAAAGGCTAGAGTGCACATAAACACCCAAAACACAAGATTTCACTTAATCAAAAGTCCAAAAATTCAAATTTCTCAAGGGCACAAAAACTGGGCAAGGAAACTCAAAAATCTTCCACAAAACTTAGATAGATATGATGGGCTCGGCAAGCGCTTTGCGTAGGCACTGACGGCACACAAATCGTGGATTGAAGTGGTAGGTGAATAGTATTTTCTCTTCTCCCCTCCCTCTTTTCTTTTCAGCTGAGTGTGTTGTGTTATGAGTGTATTGTTGCTGAAAGGTTCATTAAATGAACCTTTATATATGTTGAGCTTGGGCCCAACTTGGGCCCGGTCCAACCCGTTAGTATTTTTAGCCCGTTTGGCCCAACTTCAGGCCAAACCTTTAAAATTACGCCCAATTTTCCATTTCTAATATTTTTCTAAGGTTTTTGACTGTTTTCACTTTTTCTCACGCAGTACCGGGTAGACTTGAACCAGTTCGACTAGTTCAATTACCGGTTCACGGTTTTTCACAGAAAACACATTTTCTGACTCAGAAAAACCTACTGAGTCCAAAAATCATATTTGAATCCTCAAATTCTCACTCTAATTATTCGCAACCTAATGTGGGGTAATTAATTACTTAATTAAACAGTTAATTAAGCTCGATTCTTACAGGCCCGGTCCAACCCGTTAGAATTTTTAGCCGGTTTGGTCCAACTTTTGGCCAAACCTTTAAAATTAATACCCGATTTTTAATTTCTAATATTTTCTTGAGGTTTTCTACTGTTTTTAATTATTCTCACACAGTACCAGACATACTTAAACCGATTCAGCTGCCGGTTCGCAGTTTTACTCGGAAAAATCTACTGAGTCCAAAAATCATATTTATTTTTTCTAATTCACATCCTAAATTTTAAGAACCTAATTTGTGCAATATTAATTATTTTATTAAACAATTAATTAATCGCGATTCTTACAATTTCAATAGATGCACAGCATTTATATTTAAAACTAAACTTTACACATTTTATTATACAATAACTTTTAAATTAATAACCTTATTCCATAATTAAATTCAAAAATGATAACATCATGTGAGAGATGGCCTTATATTTATATAAAAATGATAGATAATCATATAAAGTTTGAACGTATATAATGAAATTAACCTTTTTTATTTTTTTATGGAATTATCTTAAAACAAATAGTGTAAATTTACCAGCTGTATGAACCAAGTCCAACCATATGTAGAACAAGCGAGAGAGATATATGTATATACAATAGCATATCAGAGGCAAAGAACTGGCTAATTTCAATTCTAATAAAATTAGATGGATTAATGCTATGTGAGCCACCTTTGTATATATTTCTCTTTTATATTTTTATTTTTAATATTAACATGATTATGGATAGAAATGAATTCAAGAAAAATAAATAATAAAAATAGGGAGAATACAATTCTGGCATAAGAATCACAAAATGTTATCAATTAACCACAAACTAGCATATATCACATGACACTGAAACGCATGTAAAAGGAAAAAATAAAAATGAAAAACATGGTAGTACTTAAACATGAAAATAATTTTTATTAAAATACTTTTTTTTTCAAAAATTATTGATAGAGAAGACATATACAGCTATATGAGTATAAACACTTCCCCTTCTAAGAAATTTTTGCTTAATTATTATTATTTTATTTATTCTTTTGTCTACTTAGCGGCCAAAGTTGAAACTTCAAATTGTCAATATGACCAAAAGTTTGCATTGCTCACTATAGTCTTATTTATTTATTTATTATTTTTCAATTACAACTTGAGACATGTCATTTAAGAAGATGATTATGTATGTGTGGATATATATCATATATAGTAATTTGGATGTGTGTTCAATGAAAGTGACAAGTGTTATTATATAAAAGACGAAACCAAAAGAATCCAATACATGGTAGAAAGGTGGAGAATAATATAGTATTTATCTTATTCATCTTCCTAATCAACCTTATCAAAATGACATAAAGTTTAATCGCTCTATAAATATAATCAATCATATATGATTAATGGCAGAAATATGCAAAGATATACACATCAATTAACAATGTTATTGAATGTTGAATGTCTTATGATATAAAGCTTTGTACTCTTGAATATTAAATTTAAACTTCTATATTTTTGCTAAGGTTACATACAAAGAGTTTACTCACTTGTTTCTAAGTTGAGTCCAATCCATTTGCTAGTCAAACTCAAATATCAATTCTAGATATCTGACGGGTTGCTTTTTTTTATATATAGAATTATGAAAAACAAGATAAATCAATACAAATCCCATTTCTCTCTCTTTCTTCATCTAACTCCAATAAAAATAACAAGCAATAAGCAACAACAAAATCTAAAAACTAAACACCATGAGTCCAATCAAAATACCATTCAACATCAAAATCAAGAATAAAAACAAGAAAGAGCAATGAGGAACAACGAACCATATTAGTAGTTAAGCCAGATAAAAAATACAAAGATTCCTGTTTTGGAATATGGTGATTTTACTCATGGACATCGTACAAGGTGATTGACTGCCTTTTAATTAGAATAAAAAGGTCTTTAGTTCAATAATTAATTCTTAGTAATGCATTTCTTTTGGTTTTACATTTATATGAGCTATAAGCTATCAGGATCTTCTATCAATCTTTAAGAATGTGACCTAAACTGCCTAATCTCAATACATAAATAAAGGAGAAGAATGACCTAAAAGTTTATATAAAAAGTAGAAAGATCAGAGACAGAGGACTGAGGAGAGGTTAATCCTTTAAATTAAAATGCTTTATAGAGATTTTGGTGATTTATTTTAATTTTTTTCACATATTCTCTTTTTTACATATCTCTGAGGATATTTTTAAATTTATTAAGTAAATAGAGGTTAAGTGAATTGCTTTGATCCTTTGTGCTATCATTGTACAAATAAGGAATATATCTTCAAAGTTTTATCAACTTTTCCATTTAAGATTCATGTTGACATATAGAAGGGTGGTGGGCTTTAGATAATTTCTTTAAGTCATTTTGCTGATGCCATTCGAAATATATTTCGTTGTAATTTTTTAATTTAATGCCAAAGTTGTTATCTATTTAATACACATTATTACTGTTTTAGAGATTTATGTTAATATTATTATCAGATTATACATTTCTTTCAATATGTTGTTAGTATGGTTTTATTGATGTGTTACAAATGCCACTATGCAATCAATAGCTTTATTAATATTATTATTGCTACTGATACTACTACTATTGTTGTTACTACTGCTGCTACTATTGTCACTGCTACTGATACTACTACTGTTGCTGTTACTGCTGCTACTATTACTGCTACTATTACTACTACTGCTATTACTATTACTACTGCTACTACTGCTACTGCTATTACTAAGTTTTGATTTGGAATTTTATTTTAATTTTTTGGCAGATATGACTAGATCTTATACCAAAAGTCAAAAAATGAGGTTTCGATGTTATTCAAATTTATATGTTCCAAAATAGGCATGAGATTTTACCTGGAAAGGAATGAATAATGTATGTTATTTTTTATTCCAGTGTTGGGAAGAAAATACTAACAATTGTTAATTAACATATAAATTATTAGAGGTACCAACAAGTACTATGTACATCAGTTAGGCAACAGATTAATTATTCTTAACCAATCAGGCAATTAGTAAGATAAAGTTTCTATTAATAACAAGTTTTTCTATAAATGAAAGAATAAAAACTAAATAAATGAATAAAAAAGCCAATGTATCTTACAAGGGACAAGGGCCACCGAACGTAGAACATGAATTACAGAAAATGAGAAGTCATTGAAGTCTTTCATGGTTCATGCTGCCTGCAATATTCCCAACTATTATCCACTAATTAAATATTGGTTGCCTGTTGATTTGAAAAACATAGCATGAAAAGAAGTAAAACAGTGACGTAATAACCAAATGCATTGATTGTTGTGGAGGCATTGTATGAGTCATATCTGTATGTTCTATATTTTTCTCGTGTTTTCTATATTTAGAAATAATAATTATTTATATGTCTTTGTTTATCAATTTAATTTTTTTACATAAACCATTGTCATTGTATTATTAAATCTCGTTACTAACAACACATTTCTCCTGCTATTTTTTCTTTTTTCTCTCTTTTATTTTATTCATATTTTTTTCTCTATATTTATCTCTTTAACAACTTTTTTCTTTTCCTTCTCCACATTTTTTCACTTTTCATAAAAGATTATGCAAAAAAATGTGACACATGTCTATATTTTAAATTTGTTTTCAAAATCACTCAATTGTGTTCATATAATTAATTTATTCGAAGGTAAATATTATCGTGATGAAAGAGATTTTTTTAGCGGTTGAAGAAACGTGAAAAAGCTTATCGCTAAACACGTTTTATTTTGTTCTCTAAAAAATAACACATCTTGACTGGAGAAAAAAGCTGCAAGATATGACACATGAAAAAAAATTAATTAAGTATAATTTTGTGTTAATGATTATGATTATATTCTTAAGTTTTTTTTATTTTGGACTCAATAATATTTTTGTTATGTTGTAGTGTGAACTATTTAAACACATGCATGTACTTTAAATTCGTTTTCGAAATCACTCAACCGTGTTCATATAATTAATTTATTCTAATGTCAATACTATCGTAATGAAAGATATATTTTTCTTTAGCGGTTGAAGAAACATGGAAAAGCTTATTGCTAAACACGTGTTATTTTATTCTCCAAAAAGCAGCACATCTTGACTGGAGAAAAAAGCTGCAGAATGTGATGCATGAAAGAAAATTAATTAGGTAAGTATAATTTTGTGTTAATGATTATGATTATATTTTTAAACTTTTTTATTTTGGGCCTAGTAATATTTTTGTTATGTTGTAGTGTGAACTATTTTATTATTTTATTGTGTTCTTGGGTATTTGGTCTTTAATTTTTATTCATTGGACATAGTATATAATTATTTTTTGTTGTAGAAGGTAGAAAAAAGATTAGTTTTTATACATTTGATTAGTTTATATTATTGAATAGATTATCTAATAAAAATAAAAATGATCAATTTTTGGACTTTTGAAAATTTTTTTACAAATAAGAATTAATTTATTTTAGTTTTATAATAAGTAAATTGGTTAGAGCTTCATTTCATAACTCTATTTTTTTCTTTAATTATTTAATAATGTGGTTAAATATTTTTTATCCGTGTTTTTTATTTTATCAATCATTATTCTTGATTTGTTGGTTTCATTTTATTGTCATTTAGAATATACAAAATAACGGAATCATCTATCTTTTGTGTTTACATACTTTTATTTTATGTTGTCGTGTTTTACCTTAGAATTCGATGGGTATACAAGATAGAAACAAGTAACAAAAGTTCATATTGTAAGACAAAGTGAATAAATAAAATATATTAATATGGGTTCCAGACTTAAGATGATGTGTATTATTATTATTTATTTCTCATAGTATTGAATTGCTGCACGTACAAGGTAGGATTCGAACCTGACACTTGCTTAAACAATTAGTAAACTAACAACTAAACCAACCCAATTTGATTTTATTCTTATTATTGTTATTGTTGTTATTTCCAACCTGTTGCTTCCCCTTTATCAGCCTTTGATTTGTCAAGCCTTTCAGCGTCTGAACTCCTGCCGTCAACCTTCACAATTATACATCAACAGAGTTAGAGACATACACCCTTCTCTTTAAATCTTGACTCTTTCAACCCTCACTACAAGAAAAAGTAATATTTGTAATAAAAAAAATTATTACAAAAATCGAAATTTTGAAACAAAAGCAATTTGTAACAAAAAATGGATGTCACACTATGTCCCGTTACAAAATATTTTTGTAACAAAAAATTAAACTGTTACAATTCAAAGTAATATTTTGTAACAAATTTTTCTTATACAAAAATCAAAATTCGTTACAAAAGCGATAACAAATTTTGATCTTCAAAATATTTTTTGTGACAATATATTTTTTCTATCATAAAATTTTGTTACAAAATATAACTTGATTTTGTAACATTTTATTTCCATTAGTTACAAAGCACAATATTTATTCTGTAACAAATTTTTTTAATACAAATTACAAACGTAATTTACCAAATTATTTTTTTAATTAAATGATATATTAACTATTTTACTGAGCAAGTCAATATTTACATAATATGTAAAAACATAGATAATTCAAACATACTTCGTTTAACTAAAATTATTTTAAAACAAAATAACATTAATGTCTACATTGATTAGTTTTATAAGTTATATTTCTTACACAAGTTCAACCAAAAGTTAAAAGTCTAACATAAATTAGTATCTCTATGAATCAAAATATTCTTGAGTCTTTTAGGTAGCATATTTGAGTTCTTTAGGTAGCATATTATCACCATTGTCACCATTTTAGCACTCCTGTAAATGAAAAAAATCGAAACAAAAAATTAGAAACAAGATATAACACCAATTACAATAACTATTTTCATTAACCTCTATTAAACATTTTTAGAAACATTTTGGAAAAACCTCCCATAAAACATATGAATTTACTAGAGAAACACCCTAATTCAATCCTCTACTTTTCTTCACAGATGATATTAATTGGGATTGACAAAGACCTAATTCAATTTACTGGAGAAACACCCTTCCGACTTGATTATGGCATAGAAACCATGATACCAGTTGAAGTCAACGAGCAAAGTCTAAAGGTAAGATTCTATGATGAGGTCGAAAATCTCAGGGCACATAAAGAAGAGCTCGAACTATTCCCTAAAATCTGAGAACAGGCCCAGATAAAGGAAGCAGCGCTCAAACAAAGGATGATGAGTAGATACAACAAGAAAGTCATTCGTAAAAGTTTCACCTAAGACGACTTGGTCCTGATCAGGAATGACATTGGCGTAAACAAATCAGGTGAAGAAAAGCTCGCTACTAATTGAAAAGGGCCATATAAGATAAGTGAAGTTCTTGGAACGGGATATTACAAAGTATCCAACTTAAACGGCGTCGATCTCCCCAGATCGTGGCATGACTCCAACATGAGGAGGTATTATAGCTAGAATCAAACTCTGCTACCTGATGTACTCTTTTTCCCGACTTCATGGTTTTTTCCCAAAAAAGGATTTTTTCTGAAGGGGTTTTAACGAGGCATCAAAGAGGGGACTAAGGGTTAAATGTTAAAAACCCCTTAGTAGCTAAGACAACTTCTGTAAAAGTCACATCCATCAATCAATAAGCATTTATTTTATCCCTTCATAATTCCATTAATGTTATTATTCTACGAAACGCACCGATTTAAGCTCGAAAAAATGTGAAAATTCTTTGACTGACCCGAGTGGTCGGCAAGATAAAACGATGAGGTACAAATTGGTATAAAGAGATTATAACAGGTGATCATGATAACTCGAAAGTAATATCGCTAACGACTGAAAAGTCAAAAAGTCCGAGAAAAACACAAAATGCATCGCAAAAATGACATAAGTTATGAAAACAATTCAATAAGCAAAAATTTAACATGTACGTTTGAAATAATGGAACACAAAAAGAGATATGAAAACCCCTCGAGGATAGAAGCGAAGGCCTTCTCAAGTTTTTAAAAGAATCTTTGACAATAAATAAAATTGTATAAACAGCCCACGTGATAAAAAAACTTTCTCACAAAAATCGAAGGATTTTCTCACAAAAACCTCAAGAAGAAAAAAGCAGTGAAACATCCGCAAGGATGCATAATCAAAATATTTTGTTAAAATGGCCCTTATCCAAAAAAGGACTGACGATTGAATTTTTGATGGTAAAGAATTTCACAAATGAAATCTTGTTGCAAGTATAGTTTCTAAACCAACAAAAATCCTCTCATGCAAAAATTTGGTTGTCACAAGTAACAAACCCCTAATAAAACTAATAACCAAAGTATTCAAATCTCGGGTCGTCTCTCAAGGAATTGTAGGGAGGTGTACTTATAATTTGGTTATGGAAAAGTATATTTTTTGGGTCCTTAAATGTTGAACAAGGAATGTAAAATGATAATTGCTCCGTGGGTTACCCGAAACTGTAGGTCGATCTCGGTCGAGATCTTTTGTGTTGGTCGGAGCCGACGTGTCTGGCAGGTGTATAGCGGCCGGAGCTGGTGTGTCTGACTTGTGGGACTGAAAGTGCTGCTGATCCTTCGTCCCCGGAGGGTAGGGGGTACCTGCAAGGGACTCCGATGCTTAAGTTAGCAAGGGTATTAAGCAGGTATTGAGTAGGATCAAAATATGAGTTATACCTGGGTGCTCCAGTGTATTTATAATGGTGAGATGTGGCCTCCTGTGGATAAGATAAGTTAGTTATCTTATCTTATCTTTATCTTATCTTCAAGTGAGGTCATCTTATCTTCAAGGGAACCACCCTTCTCTTATAGGCTTGGGCTGCCTTAGGATCTGGGGCGTGTTCCTCTATTTGGGTCCTTTGTTTGGGCTTTCTCGTGACTTGGCTGAGCTCTTTGAGAAGAGGTCAGATTGTCCTGACCTGAAGAGGTCGATCGCTTTGTCTGTAGAACATCCCGGGTCGGACAACTCGACCTAGGATATGAACAGTGCCCCTGCTTGAGCTCGGTCTTCTTTTTGAGATCGAGTCCTTGACTTCGGTCTTTCTTTGGTGAAGCCGAACTCAATCATTTTGTCGACTCCTTTGTAGCAGCTTTGAATGTAGAACGTTTCTTCTAAAAGACGCGCGCTTTTATATCGGCGCTTTTTTGGGAACGTGCGAGGGTTTAATGCCCTCTTTAATTTGAGCATTAATTGCCCCATTTCCCTTTGGTTCTTTACTTTGATTTTGAAAAACCAGAAACAGTTTTTCTCCTTTAGCCTTTTCGTAACTTTTTTTCTCTGCTCTATTTGCTTTTTATTCTTTCGTTTGCGCTTCTGCTTTCTCTTGGAGTTTGTAGTTTTCGTGTTTTCTCTTCTGCGACATTGCTCTTTGTTCGTGTTTTTGCTTGTGAGAGGGCGTCCCAGATTTCGTCTCCATTTTCAATTTCTTCGAAGCTTGATGTTCTTTTCCTGGTAAGTACTGGCTTTCTTGTAGCTTCGTTTTCAATTTTTGGTGAAGCTTTGATTTTGCATGTTTTGAAAGTTTGAATCTTTTGAAGTCTTGTATTTGCTTGTCACTGTAACATGTTCTTCCTATCTTTCTTTTATGCATTGTCTTGGCTTTTCCGTTAAGGCTTTCTAGGGTTTTATTGTCGCTTGTGGTTTTTTCCTGCATGATACTTAATAAAAATCTGCATCTGTTCCCCGCTTTGTTTGAAGATTTGCTTTTTGTTTGATCTTGAAAAATGGTTGCATCTTTAATGGTCTCTGCTTGGCGTGTTTGGTAGAGTGCAACGATTTTTTATATTTCTCCTTGCAGAAAGGTGTTTGTGTTTGCTATTTTTTGAATTTCTTTTTGAGACATGCTGGGATGTAAGCTTGTAGATTGAATTCTAGAAACCTTGCTTTGTTACTGCCTCCAAAGGATGCCCCAGGACTTTTGGTTTGAGTCTTGGGGTTTTCCTTTTCTTTGTTCCATCGCCAGAGAAGTATTGACCGAGTTGTTTTCTCCCTTCATCCGAGATGTTTGTGGTAACCCCATCTTCTTTTCTTACTTATAGGGTTAGTTGGCCTCATGTCTTCTCGCAATAACATTGTAGAGATATCTTCCAGAGTTCCCGAGGGGATGTCCGATTGGCTGGACTCCCTTGTTTTGTTGTGTGTTTCTGTTGTGGATGCTGAGTTTTGCACAGAGCTGAGGAAGTGCCATAGGATATGTGGTAACAATGCTCGTGAAGAGGATTACGAGTTTATTGCTCCTGATTCTGATGAGAGAGTTTGTTTTTCGACTTCCATTGAGAGGGAGCGTCCCTTCTTCTATGCCTATGAATACTTCTTCAGCCATTTGAGCGTTACTTTTCCTTTTACTGCTTTTGAGACCGACCTGTTGTGGTCGTGTAATATTTCCCCATCCCAGCTTCACCCCAATTCCTGGGGTTTTATTAAAATTGTTCAACTTCTCTGCCGTGAATTAGATGTAACACTTTCCCAGACTCTTTTCCTTTATTTGTTTGTTTCCGCCAAGCCTGGCGGTTCTTCAAAAAAGAAAGCTTCCTGTGTTTCCTTCAGGTCCACCCAGGGCCACAAAGTTTTTGTTATGTATGATGAGTCCTTTAAGGACTTCAAGAATTACTTCTTTAAGATTCGTGCTGTCGAGGGGGCCCGCCCCTTTTATATTGATGAAAATGATGAGCCTTCTTTCCCTCTAGAGTGGCAGAGGGATGTGAGAGTGTCTCGCTATACCTGGGAGATGCTTGATGATGTTGAGCATTCCTTTGTTGTTCTTCTTGAGGATTTATGGGGGAAACTACCCCATCTTGATACAAAAAAGTTTTTGAATGACCCGTCCTTAGTTTGGACTGTTTTGGGTACTTGTCTGACTTGTCTCTTATACTTGTTTCTTAATTTTTTCTTCCTCTTGTTTGTGACCGTAACTCTTTGCTGTGGCTAATTCTGTATTTGTAGAGATGTCAGAGAACAACAACTCCATGAAGGCCTTTAAAAGGGCAAAGAAGGCAACTGCTGCTCTGAACATCTCGGCCAAAGTGGCCGGCGAGGGATCTTCTCAGGTCCCAGTGAAGCCTCCTGTGCCGAGTTCTCTCGGGCCGAGGAAAGTAATTCCTACTCCTCGGTTTCATTAGGTCGATCCTCCTCAGACTTCTGCCGTTGCTTCTAGTGTCCCTCCCTTAAAAAAGCAAAAAGCATCCGAGCCCTTTAACATGGATGCCCCGGACTTTGATGCTATCGAGTTTGTTGACCAGCAAATTGCCCCCTATGGTGGGCTTTCCATGGACGACGTGTCTCTTCTTCAGCATCTGGATTTTATCACCAATAGTAGTGTGAAGATGGCTCATATGGGTGCGGATATTTTCCAAACAGTTCAAGGGATCCCGATTCATGCCACAAAATCCTTCATGGAGGAGACCAAGTCAGAATTTGATCGGATCAAGGGTCTGAAGGATGAGTTGGAGGTGAAGTTGGCGAAAGTGGAGAAGGAGCTGGAGGGTGAGAAGGCCAGCTCTATTGCCTTGGCTGCTTCTTTGAAGTTGGCTGAGGACATGGCACTGAAGCATAAGGATAGTTATGTCTCATATTATAGGGAATTGATGCATCTCCGGGATGATTTGGAAACTGCTCGGGTTAATTATGCCGAGCTTCAGGGTCACCTTGTGGGCAGCGTAACTGCCGCCTCCGAGAACCTAATGGAGCAGTTCCGGATTGTTGCTCCTGATGCCGACTTGACTCTCGTCAGCCTGGGCAATATTGTGAGGGATGGTAAGATTGTCCCTGATGACCAGAATGATGATGATGCTGACCCTCCCCCAGTGCCTTCTCTTAAAGTGTCGACCTCCTCAGTTCCTCCCGTTACGTCTGATCCGGATTGCCAGATTCTGAACCGGGATGATGAAACTGTAGATGCTGTGCCTATTCAGACTTGCATCCCTTCTCCCCGTACTGATGCTGCCGGGAAGGCTCCAGATCTTGGTTATCTCCTTTAAGTATTTATGTAAATAGCCCGGTTTGTGGGTTTTGAACTCTTTGAACTAATTTTTGTGAATGATGTTTTATTGACTGTTGATACTCCAGTTGCTATTTTTATCAACTTTATTTTGAAAACAAAATGGTTTCTCTGAGGTTGATTTTGGTGGCCTCTTGAAGCTTTATCACACTATGCTTTCATTGTGCTTTAACAGGGTATCTGTTGGAATCTTGCTGCTTGGCCTCTTTAGATTGCTTTCGTACTTATTGTTTGTAGCTTGGATCCTTTTGAGGTCGTGACTGTGGGGGGTCCGACTTGTTTCTCGGTTTCCTTGCTTTTGTTTGTATTTTTAGCGCCTTATAACCGATTTCTTTATGTTGGTCCCCTTCTAAGTTATTTTTGTAATCCTCTTTCCCGGACCTTTGTCAGGTCTGTTTAAGGGATTACTTTTATAACTTATCTTTGTAGGAAACTGACTTCGTTAGGTCGATCTTTTCCTAGTTGTTTTTGTAATCCTCTTTCTTGGACCATTATTAGGTCTCTTTCAGAGATTACTTTTACAACTTGTCTTTGTAGGAGACCGACTTTGTTAGGTCGATCTCTTCTAAGTTGTTTTTGTAATCCTCTTTCTTGGACCTTTACTAGGTCTCTTTCAGGGATTACTTTTACAACTTGTCTTTGTAGGAGACCGACTTCGTTAGGTCGATCTCTTCTAAGTTGTTTTTGTAATCCTCTTTCTTGGACCTTTATTAGGCCTCTTTCAGGGATTACTTTTACAACTTGTTTTGTAGGAGACCAACTTCGTTAGGTTGATCTCTTCTAAGTCGTTTTTGTAATCCTCTTTCTTGGACCTTTATTAGGTCTCTTTCAGGGATTACTTTTACAACTTGTCTTTGTAGGAGACCGACTTCGTTAGGTCGATCTCTTCTAAGTTATAGCAATTCCTCTTTAATAGGGTTGGCCAGACCTCTTTCCAGGGATTTGCTAATAACTTGGATTGACTTGGTCCGACTTTTTAATGTCGGCTAGTCTTTTTAAGTTATTATATAGCAATCCATAAGACCTCGTCATGTTCTTTTTGGGATCACTTTCGATAACTTCTTGCATTATTCTGTGTTCATCCTTTGCCGATTTGTAGATGGTGGTTTCTGTCCTAGTTTAATCGACCTTTAGGTGAATCGCATTTTCACCTTTGTCGGTCGATCATTCTTATCGAGATCGTATAGTGAATTTGTTCTTCACTTTCTGTTCGATCCGTTGCTTTATAATCGGATGATGAATACTTCAGATTAATGCATCTTGGGAATTTGTAGAATATCTGAAATGTATTTTATTTAAAGAAAGTGCAAATATATACAGGTGGGGGTTTTTCATACCCTTAAGTCGGATTTAAATCTCAATCTTGACGCCTCATTAAAAAAACCTTTTCAGGAAAAAGAGTGCATCTTGTGATGAGACCTTCATCTAACTATAGTACCTTCTTAGGTTACAGGCGTGCCATGATCTGGGGAGTTCTCTTCCCTCGAGTTTGGACAGTCTGTAGTAGCCCTTCCCAAGTACCTCTGTGACTCGGTAGGGTCCTTTCTAGTTGGCTGCTAACTTTCCTTCTCCGGGTCGAGTTGTTCCAATATCATTTCGGATTAAGATGAGATCATTCTCAGTGAAACCTCTTGGCACTACCTTTTTATTATATCTGGAAGCCATTCGCCGCTTTAATGCTTCTTCTCTGATCCGAGCTCTCTATTAGATTTTCGGAAGTAAGTCGAGCTCTTCTCTTTGAAGTTGAGAGTTGGTTTGTTCATTGTAGTGGACTACCCGGGGAGACCCGTCCTCAACTTCTATTGGAATCATTGCCTCCACTCCGTATGTTAATCGAAATGGGGATTCGTTCGTAGTGGAATGTGGAGTTGTTCGATACGCCCATAGAACTTGTGGAAGTTCCTCGGCCCAAGCTCCCTTTGCTTCTTGTAGTCTTCGTTTCAGCCCGGCCAATATGACTTTGTTGGCTGCTTTAGCTTGTCCATTGGCTTGGGGATGTTCGACAGAGGTGAACTGGTGTTTTATGTTCAAGTTGGCTACTAGTTTTCTGAAGCCTGCATCTGTGAATTAGGTGCCAATATCCGTGGTGATGGAGTATGGAACCCCGAACCTTGTAATAATGTTCCTATATAGGAATTTCTGACTTCTTTGAGCAGTGGCGTTGGCTAGGGGTTCTGCCTCGATCCATTTTGTGAAGTAGTCTACCCCTACTATGAGGAATTTGACTTGTCCCGATCCTTGGGGAAAGGGTCCGAGAAGATCGAGTCCCCACTTTGCAAATGGCCAGGGTGAGGTTACGCTGATGAGCTTTTCCGGCGGCGCGATGTGAAAGTTGGCATGCTTCTGACATGGTGGACATGTCTTTACAAATTCGGTAGCTTCCTTTTGTAGAGTTGGCCAATAGAATCCCGCCCGGAGTACCTTTTTGGTGAGAGCTTGCGCTCTGAGATGATTGCCACAAATGCCGCTGTGTACTTCCTCCAATACTTCCTTTGTATTGGAAGCCGGTACGCATTTTAACAATGGTGTTGAGATCCCTCTTTTGTATAGGGTGTTGTTTATGATAGTGTAGTACTGTGCCTCCCTTTTTAACCTCTTTGCCTCCTTTTCATCTGTGGGGAGCGCTTCTGTTTTGAGGTAGTTAATTATGGGGGTCATCCATCCTTGATCCTGACCTGTTAGGGCTAGGATTTGGATTTTTTCTTCTTCCGATATTGATGGGTTCTGCAGTATTTCCTGGATGAGGCTTCTATTGTTGCCCCCTGGTTTGGTGCTGGCTAGTTTTGAGAGTGCGTCAGCTCAGGCATTTTGCTC
The DNA here is from genome assembly GCF_000817695.3 of Arachis duranensis. Lineage (NCBI taxonomy): Eukaryota > Viridiplantae > Streptophyta > Magnoliopsida > Fabales > Fabaceae > Arachis > Arachis duranensis. The sequence continues at coordinate 33,496,571 of NC_029775.3, forward strand.
GCGGGGTATGTGGCAGATCCTATATTCCCCGAGTTGTCCGAGCTGTTCTTTGGTTTTATCCAAATATTTTTTCATGGTAGGATCTTTGGCTTGGTAGCTTCCCGTTATTTGCGAGGTAACGACTTGTGAGTCACTGTAGATGTTGAGTTTCTGAGCTCCAACTTCCCTAGCCAGCTTCAAACCAGCTAATAATGCTTCATATTCCGCTTGGTTGTTTGAGGCCGGGAATCCGAATTTCAGGGAAAGCTAAAGTTGTGTTCCTTGGTTGCTTTCGATTATCACACCTGCACCGCTTCTAGTTTTATTCGAGGAACCGTCCATGTATATGTTTCACTCTATGGGGATTTCCGTGGTATCTGTAAATTCTGCAATGAAGTCGGCTAGGTATTGTGATTTGATGGCTGTCCGTGCCTCGTATTGGAGGTCGAACTCGGATAACTCGATTGCCCACTGTAGGATTCTTTCTACTAGATCTGTTTTCTGCAATATCCCTTTTATGGGCTGGTTGGTCCAAACTTTAATGGTGTGCGCTTGGAAGTATGGGCGAAGTCGTCGGGATGCGAGTATCAAAGCATAGGAAAAGTTCTCTATTTTCTGGTAGTTCAGCTCTGACCCCTGTAGTGCTTTACTAATGAAGTAGACGGGTTGTTGTCCCCCTTCATCTTCTCTAATTAGTGCTGAGGCTATTGCCTGACTTCCTACTGTGAGGTACAGTATGAGTGGTTCTCCCTTTTTGTGGTCGAGATAGGATAGGGGGTTGTCCCAAGAATTCTTTGAAGTCTCAGAAGGCTTGTTCACATTCTGTTGTCCACTCAAAGTTCTTTCCCTTCCTTAAGGTAGCATAGAAGGGGAGGGATCTTATTGTTGACCCTGTGATGAGCGGATAATTTGTACGCTTTTTGGCATTGTTTTTAGTATGTTTTTAGTATGTTTTAGTTAGTTTTTAGTATATTTCTATTAGTTTTTAGTTAAAATTCACTTTTCTGGACTTTACTATGAGTTTGTGTGTTTTTCTGTGATTTCAGGCATTTTCTGGCTAAAATTGAGGGACCTGAGCAAAAATCTGACTCAGAGGCTGAAAAGGACTGTAGATGCGGTTGGATTCTGACCTCCCTACACTCGAAGTGGATTTTCTGGAGCTACAGAAGTCCAATTGGCGCGTTCTCAACGGCTTTGGAAAGTAGACATCCTGGGCTTTCCAGAAATGTATAATAGTTCATACTTTGCCCAAGATTTGATGGCCCAAATCGGCGTTCCAAATCAGCTCAAGAATGCCCGGCGTTAAACGCCGGAACTGGCACAAGAATGGG
>NC_029775.3:33498218-33499424 GCF_000817695.3 Arachis duranensis
GAATCTTCGTGGTATAAGCTAGAACTGATGGCGGCATTCAAGAGAATCCGGAAGGTCTAAACCTTGTCTGAACTATTCTGAGTAGGATTCAATGATTGAATGACTGTGACGAGCTTCAAACTCGCGATTGTGGGGCGTTAGTGACAGACGCAAAAGAATCACTGGATTATATTCCGACATGATCGAGAACCGACAGCTGAATAGCCGTGCCGTGACAGGGTGCGTTGAACATTTTCATTGAGAGGATGGGACTGTAGCCACTGACAACGGTGATGCCTAACATACAGCTTGCCATGGAAAGGAGTAAGAAGGAGTGGATGAAGACAGTAGGAAAGCAGAGAGACGGAAGGGAAGGCATCTTCATGCGCTTATCTGAAGTTCCTACCAATGAATCCATACGCTTATCTGAAATTCTCACCAATGAATTACATAAGTATCTATATCTTTATCTTTATGTTTTATTCATCATTCATAACCATTTGAGTTTGCCTGACTAAGATTTACAAGGTGACCATAACTTGCTTCATACCAACAAACTCTGTGGGATCGACCCTTACTCGCGTAAGGTTTATTACTTGGACGACCCAGTACACTTGCTGGTTAGTAGTGCGAAGTTGTAATAAAAAGTTGAGATTGCAATTGAGCGTACCATGTTGATGGCGCCATTGATGATCACAATTTCGCGCACCACCCTGCTAGGAATCTGGACAAGATCGCCAATCTCCCATTGAGCTGTTGCACCTCTTTGACGCAGGTTGGGTTTTTCATGTTGAGTATGGCCTGGCATTTATCTGGATTTGCCTCGATTCCTCTTTGTGTGAGCATAAAGCCCAAGAATTTACCTGCTTCCACTACGAAGGTGCATTTAGCCGGGTTGAGTCGCATGCCGTGCTTCCGTATGGTGTCGAACACTTGAACTAAGTCGGTTAGTAATGTCTCTTCTCTTTGTGTCTTTATCAACATGTCATCCACATAGACCTCCATGATTTTTCCGATGTGGTCCGAGAAGACTTTATTCATTAGCCTTTGATAAGTAGCTCCCGCGTTCTTAAGGCCGAAAGGCATTACGATGTAACAATAATTTGCTTGTGGTGTGAGAAACGAGGTTTTTTCTTGATCCGGTGGATACATTGGGATCTGGTTGTACCCTGAGTATGCGTCCATGAACGAGAGATACTTATATCCCGATGAGGCATCTACTAGAGC
>NC_029775.3:33499586-33502686 GCF_000817695.3 Arachis duranensis
TTCTAGTAGTGCTTGTACTTGTTCTTCTACAGCTTGAGACCGTTCTGGCCCGAGTTTTCTTCGTCTTTTTTGTACTGGCCGGGATCCCGGGTAGACTGCCAACTTGTGGCTCATTAGTTCGGGATCTATGCCTGGCATGTCGGCAGCTTTCTATGCGAAGAGATCAACATTATCTCGTAGGAACCGTATTAGTGATTCCTTTGCGATTGTGCCAATATTAGTTGTTTTATCTGCGGTATCCACGATCTGGACTCTTTCTATTTCTCCTTCGGGTCGTGGGCGGAGTTCTTCTCGTCTCTGAACTCTGCCGAGTTCGATTGTGTGGAACTCTCCTCCTTCACCTCGGAGGTTTAGACTTTCGTTATAACAGCGACGCGCCATCTTTTGATCTACTTTTATTATAGCTATCCCTTCTACAGTTGGGAATTTCATACATAGATGTAGAGTTGAAACTATTGCGCTGAGTTGATTTAACGTTGTCCGACCTATTAATGCATTGTAGGCTGAGCTTACGTCGACCACGATATAATCTATCTTGAGTGTTCTGGATTGGTTCCCCTTTCCAAAGGTTGTATGTAACGATACGTATCCCAGTGGCCGTACTGGGGTATCCCCAAGTCCGAACAGGCTGTTCGGGTATGCTCTTAGCCCTTTTTTCTTCTAAGCCGAGCTTGTCGAAGGCGGTTTTGAATAAGATGTCGGCAGAACTTCCTTGGTTAGTTAATGTACGGTGGAGGTTGGCGTTTGCCAATATGATTGTGATGACCATGGGGTCGTCGTGTCCTGAGATGATTCCGGATGCATCTTTTTTGGTAAATGTGATTGCTGGGATGTCTTGCGTCTCCTTCTTTCCTTCAACATGGTATACTTCTTTGAGGTGTCGCTTGCGGGATGATTTGGAGATTCCTCTTCCAGCAAATCCGCCGTGTATTACGTGGACGTGTCTCTCCGGTGTGCGGGGTGATCGTTCAGCCCGTCCGACATCTTCATCCCTTCTTCTTTTTCTTGGTTCTTCGTCCCGATTGGCCAAGAACCGATCTAGTTTTCCTTCCCTTACTAATTTCTCTATGAAATTTTTCAAGTCAAAGCATTCGTTGGTGGAATGTTCTCGGACTCGGTGATACTCACAGTATTCGTTCCGATTTCCTCCTCCCCTTTTGCCTTTGAGTGGCCGAGCTGGGTGTATTTTTTCTGTATGGCAGACTTCTTTGTAAACGTCTACCAAGGATACCCTAAGAGGGGTGTAGTTATGATATTTTTTGATTTTTTCCCCGGAGCGATCTTCCCTCTTCTTGGATTCTTTATCTTTATCTCGGTAGGCAGAACCGAACCTCGAGGCTTCCCCAAGTCGAGAATTCTCCTCCATGTTAATGTACTTCTGCGCCTGTTCTTGTACTTCGTCTAGGGATGCTGGGGACTTCTTTGATATAGATTGGCTAAATGGTCCTTCTCGTAGGCCATTTATGAGGCCCATGATGGCAGCTTCTGTTGGTAGACTTTGTATGTCCATGCATGTCTTGTTGAATCTTTCCATGTAGTTACGAAGACTCTCTCGATCTCCTTGCTTGATTCCTAGTAGGCTGGGTGCGTATTTGGCTTTGTCCTTTTGTATGGAAAATCTGGCCAGGAACTTTTTGGCCAGGTCGTCAAAACTCGAGATGGATTTTGGAAGATCTTGTAAATCATGTTGCTTGTATGCGAAATTTGTATTCGTAGGTTTTGATGAATGACAAACCAACAAATGACATGAAGAGACAAACCAACAAACAAATTGAATGAACAAGCATGAAGAGTTGAAAGCAAACACAACAACAACAAGAAACTCAAGTCCACAACATTTGAAGACAAGTATAGAGTCTTAGGACTTAGGTAACTTCTTGTTAAGAACCAATTGCTAAATCTCTCAACACACACTCACAAAATGTTTTGATTGACATCTTGCAATTCGATGCTAGCCAAAAGGTTTTAAAAACTTATTTTCAAAGGTACAAAAGCATAGGAATTGACTCCAACAAGTTTGAGATCAATCCTAAGCATTTTGAAGTGATTTTAAGCCATTTTTTAAGGCTTGCATCGATGCACACTCATCTTGCATCGATGCAAAGCATGCAACGACTTGTTGCATCGATGCAAAGATGTTTGCATCGATGCAACCTAGCTGAAAATTCAAACTTCAGCGTCAAAGACACATTTGCATCGATGCAAAGTGTTATGCATCGATGCAAATAATTCAAAAACACAAAAAACGGCTAGTTTTGACATAAAGGCTTCATCCCATTAATTCCCCAACGTTTCTAAGGTTTGGGGAATCTATAAATGGATGGATTAAAGCCTTATTTCATAAGTTTTGATTTTAGAAAACTATCTTGTTCATATTCTTTTATTCTACACTTTTTTAAGGTGTTATAATACACAATTTGAGAGAGCAATATCAATTGGTTCAATAGTGCTAAACTTGTAATCACAAACTCTTCTAGAGAGCACTCATTTCATCTCAACAATTCTTTGAGAATCGTTTTCTTGTACACTTTGTAAATTGGAGTGTGATCTCCAAGGTTGAGTCCAAGAGTTATAAACACTATAGTCGGTGAGGATACCAAAGAGGTATACTAAGTACTCAAGGCAAATCTTAGAGAAGGTATCTCTAAGTGGAGTGGGTTAGTATACGAGTGGTGATCATATACCGTGAGGTGTTAGAAACTAAGGACTCGGATTGTAAAAGGTTTTGCGCGAGCACCTTGAAGCTTGGCAATAGTGGAACTTCTCAATTGCGATTGAGAAAGAAAGTGGACGTAGGACAAGGATTGTGCCGAACCACTCTAAATAGCGTTTGCATCTCTCCAAACTCATCTCTTCAATATTATTGTCTTTTACCTTTGAGCAAATAAATTGTGATCGAAAAGTAGCTTCGTAAGTACTTAAGGAGTAGCTTAAGTCCGATTGGTGAAAAGCTTGATCAATTTATTTGAGTTGGTGCCTATTGGAAAGTAAAAGCTCCTTATAAATGCTTAGCAATTGAGTTAAGCTCTTGGAAAAATACTAGTACAATAACACTTTTGTATATTGTCTTTAACTTTCGCAAAAAGATTCATTGTTGTTG
>NC_029775.3:33503865-33506966 GCF_000817695.3 Arachis duranensis
TTATATATAAAAAGAGGAAATCAAATTCTTTTTGAAAGGGGGAATATCTCATCCTTGAGATTAATAGAGAAATTGAACTTAAAAAACTTCATTGTTTTATGCATGCTTCTATGACACATTTCAAACTCCCTTTTCTTTTTGATAATGTCAAAAGGGGGAAGAAAAGTTTGAGGATATTTGAAGCTTTGAACTTTTGAAAAAGGAAGAAAAGTTTGAGAATATTTGAAGTTTTGAACATTTTTTAGGATTTGAAAAGAAGAAATAAGTTTGCGAAACAATGATTTCAAAAAGACTTCCGCTAAGCAAAAACTTTGATATCTAAATCGTTTTCTTTGATAAAACGCCCTTTAAAGGAACAAATGCACATATTTAGGGGGAACTCTTGCAAAATTTTTTTTTTTAAAGTCTTCTCCAAAGCTTTCTATAAAACAAAGTGCATTATTGTTGCTTTCAAAATCATTTATAAATACATATCCTCAAAATTGGTTTGTCATTATCAAAAAGGGGGAAATTGTAAATCATGTTGCTTGTATGCGAAATTTGTATTCGTAGGTTTTGATGAATGACAAACCAACAAACGACATGAAGAGACAAACCAACAAACAACTTGAATGAACAAGCATGTTGAAAGATCAACCAACATTCAACGTTGAGGAATGAAGAGTTGAAAGCAACACAACAACAACAAGAAACTCAAGTCCACAACATTTGAAGACAAGTATAGTGTCTTAGGACTTAGGTAACTTCTTGTTAAGAACCAATTGCTAAATCTCTCAACACACACTCACAAAATGTTTTGATGCACATCTTGCAATTCGATGCTAGCCAAAAGGTTTTAAAAACTTGTTTTCAAAGGTACAAAAGCATAGGAATTGACTCCAACAAGTTTGAGATCAATCCTAAGCATTTTGAAGTGATTTTAAGCAATTTTTTAAGGTTTGCATCGATGCACACTCATCTTGCATCGATGCAAAGCATGCAACGACTTGTTGCATCGATGCAAAGATGTTTGCATCCATGCAACCTAGCTGAAAATTCAAATTTCAACTTCAAAGACACATTTGCATCGATGCAAAGTGTTATGCATCGATACAAATAATTCAAAAACATAAAAAAACGGCTAGTTTTGACATAAATGCTCCATCCCATTAATTCCCCAACGTTTCTAAGGTTTGGGGAATCTATAAATGGATGGATTGAAGCCTTATTTCATAACTTTGAGTATTTGGAAACTATCTTGTTCATATTCTTTCATTCTACACATTTTTAAGTGATATAATACACAATTTGAGAGAAAAATATCAATTGGTTCAATAGTGCTAAACTTGTAATCACACACTCTTCTAGAGAGCACTCATTTCATCTCAACAATTCTTTGAGAATTGTTTTCTTGTACACCTTGTAAATTGGAGTGTGATCTCCAAGGATGAGTCAAGAGTTGTAAACACTATAGTCGGTGAGGATACCAAAGAGGTATACTAAGTACTCAAGGCAAATCTTAGAGAAGGTATCTCTAAGTGGAGTGGGTTAGTATACGAGTGGTGATCATATACCGTGAGGTGTTAGAAACTAAGGACTCGGATTGTAAAAGGTTTTGCGCGAGCACCTTGAAGCTTGGCAATAGTGGAACTTCTCAATTGCGATTGAGAAAGAAAGTGGACGTAGGACAAGGATTGTGCCGAACCACTCTAAATAGAGTTTGCATCTCTCCAAACTCATCTCTTCAATAATATTGTCTTTTACTTTTGAGCAAATAAATTGTGATCGAAAAGTAGCCTCGTAAGTACTTAAGGAGTAGCTTAAGTCCGATTGGTGAAAAGCTTGATCAATTTATTTGAGTTGGTGCCTATTGGAAAGTAAAAGCTCCTTATAAATGCTTAGCAATTGAGTTAAGCTCTTGGAAAAATACTAGTACAATAACACTTTTGCATATTATCTTTAAATTCATCAAAAAGGTTCATTGTTGTTGGTTTACTCAATTCACCCCCCCTCTTGAGGAATTGTGCATAGGTTCTACACGATCTTGTCTATGGTGTTTTGAGTAGGATCGCCAAGAGAATGATCTGCTAGAGCTTCACCCTTCGTCAGATTGGATGACAACGGCCAACAGGGTTCAATCTGTAGCAGATGAGATCAATGACCACGGCCTATGGCATTGATTACATACACCCTGCCATTGAAGAAATCACTCACAAGTAAAGAAGATAGCAATACCAAAGTTAATTCAGAAAAGCAAAGCAACTCCAATCCTTCAACATATTCCTATTCCTGATTCCATTTAATTCATAAATTATTAGCATCCTATTCTATTAGACCTTTTTAACTTTATCAATCTAACAACCTTCTGATCTGCCTGACTAAGACCAGCAAGATAACCATAGCTTGCTTCAAACCACAATCCTCATGGGATCAACCCTGACTCGCTCAGGTATTACTTGGACGACCCAATGCACTTGCTGGTACAGCTGTATGAAAGTGTGGGGATTCGTGCACCAATCTCTCAATTATTTTTAAATAAAATTTTCTTTTTAAGCAAGGTGAGAGATATATGGAACACTTTACAACTTTAAGACATCAATTCAAATGATCATCCAACTAGAATAAGAGAACAGATAACACAACATAACAGAAAACAGAAAAATACAATAGGAAAAGAGAAAAAGAGAACGAATCCACCTTTAATGGTGGCGGCTAGTACTCCTCCTTGAGGATCCAATATGGTGCTTGATCTCTTCAATGTCACTCCTTTGCCTTTATTGTTCTTTCCTCATAGCCCTTTGATCTTCCCTTATTGCTCTTTGATCTTTTCTTATTTCATAGAGGATGGTGGAATGCTCTTGATGCTCCACCCTCAATTGCTCCATGTTAGTGCTTAGTTCTCCAAGAGAAGTATGCCATTGATCCAAAAGCTTTGAGGTGGAAAATACATCCCTTGAGGCATCTCAGGGATCTCATGCTGAGGCAACTGCACAGGCTCTAGTGCATCCTCTCTAATTTGCTCCATTCTCTTCTTAGTGATGGGCTTGTCCTCCTCAATGGAGATATCTCTTTCTATGACAATTCCAGCTGAATTGCATAGATGACAGATGAGGTGTGGGAAT
>NC_029775.3:33513289-33516701 GCF_000817695.3 Arachis duranensis
AAAAAACGGCTAGTTTTGACATAAATGCTCCATCCCATTAATTTCCCAACGTTTCTAAGGTTTGGGGAATCTATGAATAGATGGATTGAAGCCTTATTTCACCAATTTTTGAGTATTTGGAAACTATCTTGTTCATATTCTTTCATTCTACACATTTTTTGAGAGAGCAATATCAATTGGTTCAATAGTGCTAAACTTGTAATCATACACTCTTCTATAGAGTACTCATTTCATCTCAACAATTCTCTGAGAATTGTTTTCTTGTACACCTTGTAAATTGGAGTGTGATCTCCAAGGTTGAGTCAAGAGTTGTAAACACTATAGTCGGTGAGGATACCAAAGAGGTATACTAAGTACTCAAGGCAAATCTTAGAGAAGGTATCTCTAAGTGGAGTGGGTTAGTATACGAGTGGTGATCATATACCGTGAGGTGTTAGAAACTAAGGACTCGGATTGTAAAAGGTTTTGCGCGAGCACCTTGAAGCTTGGCAATAGTGGAACTTCTCAATTGCGATTGAGAAAGAAAGTGGACGTAGGACAAGGATTGTGCCGAACCACTCTAAATAGCGTTTGCATCTCTCCAAACTCATCTCTTCAATATTATTGTCTTTTACCTTTAAGCAAATAAATTGTGATCGTAAAGTAGCTTCGTAAGTACTTAAGGAGTGGCTTAAGTCCGATTGGTGAAAAGCTTGATCAATTTATTTGAGTTGGTGTCTATTGGAAAGTAAAAGCTCCTTATAAATGCTTAACAATTGAGTTAAGCTCTTGGAAAAATACTAGTACAATAACACTTTTGTATATTGTCTTTAAATTTATTAAAAAGATTCATTGTTGTTGCATTACTCAATTCACCCCCCCTCTTGAGTAATTGTGCATAGGTTCTACAGATCTCTTTCATGAACTTAGCATAAGAGGGTATTTGCTCAAGTGCCTCTGCAAACGGAATCTTTATTTCAAGAGTCCTGAGATAGTCTGCAAAGTGGGCAAATTGCTTATCCTGTTCCGCTTGGCGGAGTTTCTGAGGATAAGGCATTTTAACTTTGTATTCCTCAACCTTAGTTGCTGCAGGTTTATTGCCTATAGATGTGGGTTGAGAAGCCCTTTTAGATGGGTTATTATCAGCACTTGTATGTGTCTGATCCTCCACTGGCATTTGAATGCTAGGGGTGGAAGCTGGAGTGGCGTTAGACGCCAACTCCTTACTTGTTTCTAGCGTCTGAACGCCAGAACTGTGCTCCCTTTGGGCGTTCAATGCCAAATCATTGCTTGTTTCTGGCGTTGAACGCCAGGACTGAGCATGGTTTGGGCGTTCAACGCCAGCTTTCCACCCATTCTTTGGCGTTTGAGCACCAGAATTATTCCTCTCTGGGCTCTTACTGTCCTCAGAGGAATTTTGGGTAGTTTGCTCATTTCTTGGCTTCCTGCTATCTTGAAGTGAGGTATTTAATGTTTTCCCACTTTTTAATTGAACTGCTTGGCACTCTTCTATTATTTGTTTTGACAACTGCTATTCTGTTTGCTTCAATTGAACTTCTATATTTATATTAGCCATTCTTGTTTCTTGTAGTATCTCCTTGAATTCGGCTAACTGTTTTGTTAGAAAATCTAATTGCTGATTGAATTCAGCAACTTGATCTGCAGGACTGAGTTCAGCAGTTGTTGTTTTAGCATCTTCCTTCTTGGGAAGTTCACTGCTTAGGTACAGGTGCTGATTCCTGGCAACTGTATCAATAAGCTCTTGAGCTTCTTTAATTGTTTTTCTCATGTGTATAGATCCACCAGCTGAGTGGTCTAGAGAAATATGAGCTCTTTCTGTAAGCCCATAGTAGAAGATGTCTAACTGTACCCTCTCTGAAAACATTTCAGAGGGGCATTTTCTTAGCATCTTTCTGTATATCTCCCAGGTGTCATAAAGAGAGTCATTATCTCCTTGTTTGAAGCCTTGGATGCTTAGCCTTAGCTGTGTCATCCTTTTGGGAGGAAAATAGTGATTCAGGAATTTTTCTGACAGCTGTTTCCATGTCTTTATGCTGTCCTTAGGTTGGTTATTTAACCATCTCTTAGCTTGGTCCTTTACAGCAAATGGAAATAGTAATAATCTGTAGACATCCTGATCTACTCCCTTATCATGTACTGTGTCAGCAATTTGTAGAAATTGTACCAGAAACTCTGTAGGTTCTTCCTGTGGAAGACGGAAATACTGGCAACTTTGCTGCACCATGATGATGAGCTGAGGATTCAACTCAAAACTACCGACTCAGATGGAGGGATACAGATACTACTCCCATATGAAGCAATAGTGGGGTTAGCATATGACCCCAGAGTCCTTCTGGACTGTTCATTTCAACTTAGTTCCATGATGGAGCAAGGGAGATGATATGAATGTTGATATTATTTATTTTATTAAATATAAAAAATTATTTTCGAAATAGTAAAATAAAATAAAATAAGATAAAATCAAAACGAAATAAAAATAAAAATAAAAATAAAAAATTTGTTTTGTGAAGATTTTCGAAAAAATTTGAGGAGAGAGAGAAAGTGGTTAGGATATTTTTGAAAAAGATAATAAAATATAATTTTTTTTTAAAATCTTAAGAGGGTAAGATTTGAAAAATTTTGAAATTGAAATCTGAATTTTTATAAAAAAATTTCGAAAAAAATAGCTTAAAAATAGTTAGAAAAGATATATTTTTTTTAATTTTGAATTTTATGATGAAAGAGAAAAACACACAAAAGACACAAAACTTAAAATTTTTAGATTTAGCACCTTTATTTTTTTGGAAAATTTTGGAGGGAAACACTAAGGGACACCAAACTTAAAAATTTTAAGATCAAAACACAAAAGACTTAAGAACACTTTGAAGACTCTCAAGTACACAAAGAACAAAATTTAAAGACTCAAAGAACTCAAGAACATAAAAAGGACACCAAACTTAAAATTTTTAGAAAACCAATACACAATTTTCGAAAATCAAAAGAAAATAAACAAGAAAATACCAAACTTAAAAATTGAAACAAGATTTAACCAAAGAAAAATTATTTTTGAGACGTTTTTGAAAGAAGGACTCAAAAAGGATTTAAACTTAGAACAAAACACTAAACTCATGAAAAATTAAAAATTTGATAAAGAAAAATAATATTTTTGAAAAAAATTTGAAAAGGGAATAAAGGACTCAGAATTTAATGACTCTATAGCAACAAAAATAAATTATTCCTAATCTAAGCAATAAAATAAACGTTTAGTTGTTCAAACTCGAACAATCCCCGGCAACAGCACCAAAAACTTGGTGCACGAAATTGTGTATGCCAATATTAATGGACTATTTAACACAGCTTCGCATAACTAACCAGCAAGTGCACTGGGTCGTCCAAGTAATACCTTACGTGAGTAAGGGTCGAATCCCACGGA
>NC_029775.3:33516905-33523902 GCF_000817695.3 Arachis duranensis
TCCTCTTCCCACACGCAAGGCTCCTTCCATGGCAAGATATATGTAGGGTGTCACCGTTGTCAACGGCTACTTCCCATCCTCTCAGTGAAAATGGTCCAAATGCTCTATCACAGCACGGCTAATCAGCTATTGGTTCTCGATCATGTCGGAATAGAATCCATTGATTCTTTTGCGTTTGTCATCACGCCCAACACTCACGAGTTTGAAGCTCGTCATAGTCATCCAATCCCAGAATCCTACTCGGAATACCACAGACAAGGTTTAGACTTTTCGGATTCTCATGAATGCCGCCATCAATTCCAGCTTATACCACGAAGATTCTGATTAAGAAATCTAAGAGATACTCATTCAATCTGATGTAGAATGGAGGTGGTTGTCAGGCACACGTTCATGGATTGAGGAAGGTGATGAGTGTCACAGATCATCACCTTCTTCATAGTGAAGCGCGAATGAACACCTTAGATAAGAACAAGCGTGTTTGAATTGAAAACAGAAGTAATTGCATTAATTCATCGAGATGCTGCAGAGCTCCTCACCCCCAACAATGGAGTTTAGAGACTCATGCCGTCAAGGAGTATAAAATTCAGATCTAAAAATGTCATGAGATCCAAAATATGTCTCTAAAAGTTGTTTAAATACTAAACTAGTAACCTAGGTTTACAGAGAATGAGTAAACTAAGATAATTGGTGCAGAGATCCACTTCTGGGGCCCACTTGGTGTGTGCTGGGGCTGAGACTTAAGCCTCTCACGTGCTTGGGTTGTTTCTGGAGTTGAACGATAGGTTGTAACATGTTTTGGGCGTTGAACTCCAACTTGTAACCTGTTTCTGGCGCTGGACGCCAGACTGCAACATGGAACTGGCGTTGAACGCCAGTTTACGTCATCTATCTTCACGCAAAGTATGAACTATTATATATTTCTCGAAAGCCCTGGATGTCTACTTTCCAACCCAATTGAGAGAGCGTCAATTGGACTTCTGTAGCTCCAAAAAATCGATTCCAAGTGCAGGGAGGTCAGGATCCAACAACATCAGCAGTCCTTTTTCAGCCTAACTCAGATTTTTGCTCAGCTCTCTCAATTTCAGCCAGAAAATATATGAAATCACAGAAAAATACACAAACTCATAGTAAAGTCCAGAAATATGATTTTTGCCTAAAAACTAATAAAATTATATTAAAAACTAATTAAAACATGCTAAAATCTACATGAAAATACCCCCAAAAAGCGTATAAAATATCCGCTCATCAATCATCCTAAAGAAAACATAAAATAACAATGGAAATTTAACATAGATAAGTAAAATTTGGATTGCCTCCCAATAAGCACTTCTTTAATGTCAATAGCTTGACAGTGAGCTCTCATGGAGCCTCACATATACTCAGAGCATGATTGTGGCCTCCCAACACCAAACTTAGAAGTTGAATGTGGGGCTTGTTTTGACTCTATATTGAGAGAAGCTTTTCATGCTTCTTCTCCATATGTACAGAAAGAGATCTGTGAGCTCTAATCACAAGGTAGTCTTCATTCACTTAAAGGACCAACTCTCCTCTATCAACATCAATCACAGCTTTTGCTATGGCTAGGAAGGGTCTGCCAAGGATGATGGATTCATCCTTGTTCCTTCCAGTGTCTAGGATTATGAAGTCAGCAGGGATGTAAAGGCCCTCAACCTTCACTAAAACATCCTCTACAAGTCCATAAGCCTGTTTCATGGATTTGTCTGCCATCTCTACTGAGATTCTTGCAGCTTGTACATCAAAGATTCTTAGTTTCTCCATTACAGAGAGTAGCATGAGGTTTATGCATGACCCAAGGTCACAGAGAGCTTTCTCAAAGGTCATGGTGCCTATGGTACAGGGTATTAAGAATTTTCTGGGATCCGGTTTCTTCTAAGGCAATGTCTGCCTAATTGATAAACCCCTATTTTATGATTCATATTGTGCTTAAATTGAGTGTTTTTATCAACTCTTCACCCACTTATTCATATGAATTTGCATGGTTTTACAATTCCTTCTTTATGATATGACATATGAGAAAACATGTTTCCTATACTTTAAAAATATTAAATTTAATTATCCTTTATTACCATTCGATGCCGTGATTTGTGTGTTAAGTACTTTCAGGTTTTATAGGGCAGGAATGACTTATAGGATGGAAAGGAAACATACAAAAATGGAAGAATAGCACAAAATGGAGTTATTGAAGAAACTGGTAGCGACGCGTTTGCGTTGTGCTTTACGAAAAGTGGCATCTGCGCGAACGCGTGCATGGCGCGAACGCGTGGCTCATGCGAAACACAGATGTCGCGGATGCGTGACTAACGTGACCGCATGGAAGAGCAACACTCCAGATGACGCGACCGCGTGACCCACACGGACGCGTGACGTGCACGATCTACAGAAATTACAGAAGTCGACCCCAGTGACTACTGGACCCTTTTTGGTCCATATCCAAGCCCAGAGAACACAGATTAAAGGCTATAAATTGGGGAATCCATCCATTCATCAATATAGAGGATACAACATACATTCATACATAGTTTTAGGATCTAGATGTCGTTTTTAGAGAGAGAGGTTCTCTTCTATCTTAGGATTAGGATTAGGATTTATCTTATTGGGATTATTTCTTCGTCACAGGTTCAAATGTTCTTTTTATTTATTTTCTCTTTTATTTGTTTATGAATTTTTCCATGTTAGGATATCTTTTATCTAATATAAATTGAAGTATTTCAGACATATGATTTTGATTAAATTGTCTACATTCTTGGCTTTGGTTGATTGATTGGTAACTCTTGAGTTATCAAACTCAGCAGTTGATTAATATTTGAAGTTTGCTGGTTGATTTGGATCCCTCTAAAGCTAGTCTTTCCTTAGGAGTTGACTAGGACTTGAGGAATCAAATTAATTGGTCCACTTGATTTTCCTTTATTAGTAAGGATTAACTAAGTGGGAGCAACGGTCAATACTCATCACACCTGATAAGGATAACTAGGATAGGACTTCTAATTCTCATACCTTGCCAAGAGAATTTCTAATTATTAATTTATTTTTTTTATCAATTAAATTATTTGTTCAAACCTTTTCAAAACCCCAAATATACCTTTGCATAACCAATAATAAAGCATACTTCCCTGCAATTCCTTGAGAAGATGACCTGAGGTTTAATTACTTCGGTTATCAATTTCAAAGGGGTTTGTTACTTGTGACAACCAAACGTTTGTACGAAAGGATTTTCTGTTGGTTTGGAAGCTATACTTACAACGTGATTATATATTTGTGAATTTCTTTACTGATAGGAAATCCGATTCGTCAAAATGGCGCCGTTGCCGGGAGTTGCAAACGTGTGCCTTATTATTGGTTATTGTAAATATTTTTCCTTTTCTTGTTTATTTGTTTTTGTTTTTCCCTCCTTATTTCTATTAGCTACTATGAATTTTCACCCCTCTCGCTTTGAGTTTGGTTCTAATTTTGTTGAAAGTAGAGGAAGCTATAACAGGACTATGCATCACGGTCAAAGCAATCAAAGATGGATGGAGCCAAGAGGATCTGATCAACCCTTTAGGCAACAACACCTTCCTAGATATCATGGACAAAGACCATTCTACAATGCATACCAAGCTGATAGATATGGTGGACCCTCTTGTAGTTACCAACAAGCTCCACCCTGTGCTCAGAGACCATCCTCTCAACATAGCTTCGAACCACCACACTCACAAGCTCCTTTTCACCATTCACCACCGTATGATTCTTATCTGCCCCAATTCCAATCCAATTACTCCCAAGAACCACCACTTTCCTATGTACCATGTACATATCAATCACCTCAAGAATCACAGGCTCGCCTCAAGGAGACAGTAGATCAATTTCATGCAACCCTTCATCAACTGGAGCAAGCAATAAATCAATTATCTTCCAAACGTTCGGACACTTAAGGAACTCCGATGACTTCATGTGGACAATCTAATGAAGAACATAGCATGAAGGAGACACTAGAAACTCCAGTAGACAGCACAGAGCATGACTTCATACTGGAACAAGTAGAGGAAGTTGTCATTATAGAATAAGAAGAGTTGATTGAAGACTTAGGAGACGCTGAACCTCCAGGGAAATCCAGAATTATGGAGAATTCCGTCAAGGACGTCACAGTTGATGCTGAGGAGGATGGTGCGCAACCCCCGAAGCAGGTATCTTATGAAGAACTGGACAAAATAACCCAAGATGCAAGTTTCCTTGATGATGATACTCACAAGTCAAGCTCTCTTAGTGATGAACTTGCATCTGCAAGTGAATTCTTTGAGATAGAAGAATCTTCCCCAATTGAATACGAAGATGATGCAGAGGTAGACTTTTCTCAACCTCCCAATTATGACTCAAGTGATGAGGAAGATATCGAAGACTTTGATCAAGGCATGGTCGAAACGAAAGAAGTTTGCAAAGAAGTGGAGGAATTCAAAGAAGACCACAAGGGAGTAAAGCTTGCAAAACCACTGGAAACACCTATCCCAAGGCCATTACCGCCCAATACAAACTTCAAGTGGGTAAAATCCTTAGCTTTTATCTTTACTTTTCCACTTGAATATGGTTTACTTGAAATAGATGGCTAGCTTAGAGCACTTTGCGGCTTTAAGAGTAAAAGGGAAATGACTCGCACTCAGATCTGGTATGCGAGATTCAATGAGGTTTCACACTTCAATTTGAGGTGCAAGAATTGGTGTCAAGCTCAATTGAAAGGATCTCGGAAGCTGTTTGGTCACTACAGTAAGAATTCAGATTACTCACCACCCGACTAGAAAAATGTAGATCAAGACAAAAACGGGTGCAAAAGTAAAGTTTGGGATCCTGGAATCTATTCTGACATTCAACACCCTAGGAGCCTTGAAACTTGTTTGATACTGCTCAAGGGCTTTACGTGCCTTGTTTGGAACCCCAGAGGCTGTTGGCATTCCAAACATTGGTGGAGATTTCTGGATGAATTCAAGCACAAGCCACCATAACAGGAAGCTCATCAAATATCCAACTTAAGGACTTTAACTAAAAGTGCTAGTGGGAGACAACCCACCATGGTATGATCATTCATTTTCCATTTTATTATGTTTTTAAATTTTCATTGAACCTGGAATTGTGCATAGCATTCATTGCATTCTGCATACTGCATAAAAAAACCCCACGCGAGCGCGTAGGCCACGCGTGGGTGTCGAATGGAAATCGGCGTAAAGATCCAACGCCCAAAAAGTTGGGCTGGAATCGTGTGGCTGGTGTGCGTTTAGCACAAAACGGCCCATGCGTTCGCGTCCCTCACGCGAGCGCGTCACTTGCACAACACTCATCCCACGCGAAAGCGTGAGCGATGCGTCCGCGTCGCATGGATTTTGTGGCCCCCTAAATGGAAACAGAGAGTTGCGGCAAAACGACACTGGAAATGTGCGTCTAGCACAATTCACAGCGACGTGTTTGCGTGCCTCACGCATCACTCATCTTGTACCCAACTTACGCGATCGTGTCAATCATGCGACCGCATCATATCCCTTTTGCCCTAATCACGAAATCGCGTGCTTCACGCCTTCGCGTGGATTTGAATCCACTAGACCCAAATCACGCGAAACCTTACCCGTTGCGCCCCCCATTCCCCCCTTCTCCTTCCTTCTATCCAACCCCACTCCAATACCAACCTCCACTGACCAGCCACCACCACCGCCGCGCCTACCACCCCCAACCACCCAGACCACCCCGCGACACCCCCCTCTTTTCTTTCTTCCCTTCTTCTCCTCCCTCACCTCCCTCCCTTCTCACCCACTTCTCCCTCTGCCATTAAACCCAATCACCGAGACCCAACCTTAGACCGCCGCTTTCCACCACCGCCGGCCACCACCGCAACCCTCGACCCAACCTTCCTCTCCTTCCCCTCTTTTACCATACACCAGCCCCAAAAACATAGCCCTCCGCCATTGCCCCTTCCGAACTACCGTCGTGCCACCACCATGCCACCGACGTATAGCCACCAACGCCACTACTCCCCTCTCTGTCTCAACTTCTAGTCCTACCCACACCAGGTTCTGCCGTACACCGATTTCTTTATCATTAGTTAGATAGTTGCATATTTTTTCAGATTCTGTTCAAATTAGGATTGTTAGAGATGCATATTCGTAGTGGACTCTAGGTGGTTAGGTAGCTAGGATGTGGTTAGTGGATTTCGGCCTGATAATTGCGCTGTTCTTGATTACCTGTTTTATCTATTTCACAATTTTGATCTGGCTGTGATAATAATTCTGTTCATATGTTGTTCTTCATGTTTCTTGCTGCTATTACACTATTTTTTAATGTTCCTACTATTTATGACTCTTTGCAGCACCTTTTAATCTAATATGAACTATTTTTCTTGTTATTTATTACCTGGGAACATCCAATTTTAGCCGGAATGCTGCCCAATTTTCTGCAAATTGTTTCATCTTTACACCATTCTTGTATTGGTTTTGGCAATTTTGAATTTTGCACTACTTGGCTACAACCAAACCAATTTAAGTTTGGTGTTGTGATGAGCGGATAATTTATACGCTTTTTGACATTGTTTTTAGTAAGTTTTTAGTATGTTTTAGTTAGTTTTTATTATATTTCTATTAGTTTTTAGTTAAAATTCACTTTTCTGGACTTTACTATGAGTTTGTGTGTTTTTCTGTGATTTCAGGTATTTTCTGGCAGAAATTGAGGGACCTGAGCAAAAATCTGATTCAAAGGTTGAAAAGGACTGCAGATGCTGTTGGATTCTGACCTCCCTGCACTCGAAGTAGAATTTCTGGAGCTACAAAAACCCAATTGGCGCGCTCTCAACGGCGTTGGAAAGTAGACATCCTGGGCTTTCCAGCAATGTATCACAGCCATACTTTGCCCAAGATTTGATGGCCCAAACCGGCGTTGGAAATCAGCTTCAGAATTCCCAGCGTTTAACGCCGGAACTGGCATAAGAATTGGAGTTAAACGCCCAAACTGGCATAAAAGCTGG
>NC_029775.3:33526200-33526501 GCF_000817695.3 Arachis duranensis
CAGAAAGGGGGGAAAAGCTGGCGTTAAACGCCCATTCCCTGCCTAGTTCTGGCATTCAAACGCTAGAAAAGGGGGAAAAGTTGGCGTTAAACGCCCATTCTTCACCCAATCCTGGCGTTCAAATGCCAATGAGGAATCAGACACCTGAGAGTGCTGATAGTAACCCCTCTAAAAAGGCTTCTCCAACCACTTCTGTAAGGAATAAACCTGCAGCAACTATGGTTGAAGAATATAAAGCCAAGATGCCTTATCCTCAGAAACTCCGCCAAGCAGAACAGGATAAGCAATTTGCCCGCTTTGC
>NC_029775.3:33527284-33528644 GCF_000817695.3 Arachis duranensis
GCCATGAAGGAGGTGGTGCAGAAAGAGGTCACTAAATTACTGGAGGCTGGGATTATTTATCCTATTTCTGACAGCCCCTGGGTAAGCCCTGTCCAAGTCGTCCCTAAGAAGGGTGGCATGACAGTGTTTCATAATGAAAAAAATGAACTGGTTCCTACAAGAACAGTTACAGGGTGGCGTATGTGTATTGACTACAGAAGGCTCAATACAGCCACCAGAAAGGATCATTTTCCTTTACCATTCATAGACCAAATGCTAGAAAGACTAGCTGGTCATGATTAATACTGCTTTCTGGATGGCTATTCATGTTACAACCAAATTGCAGTAGATCCTCAGGACCAAGAGAAAACAGCATTCACTTGCCCTTCTGGCGTGTTTGCCTACAGGAGGATGCCTTTTGGTCTGTGCAATGCACCTGCAACCTTTCAGAGGTGCATGCTCTCTATCTTCTCAGATATGGTAGAGAAATTTCTGGAAGTCTTCATGGACGACTTCTCAGTATATGGAGACTCATTCAGCTCCTGTCTTAATCACCTAGCACTTGTCCTGAAAAGGTGCCAAGAGACTAACCTGGTTTTAAACTGGGAGAAATGTCACTTTATGGTGACTGAAGGAATTGTCCTTGGGCACAAAATTTCAAGCAAGGGAATAGAGATGGATAAGGCAAAGGTAGAGGTAATTGAAAAATTACCACCACCTGCCAATGTTAAGGCAATTAGAAGCTTTCTGGGACATGCAAGATTCTACAGAAGGTTATAAAGGATTTTTTGAAAATTGCTAAACCTCTGATCAACCTGCTAGCTGCCGACACACCATTTGTGTTTGACACACAGTGTCTGCAGGCATTTGAGACCCTGAAAGCCAAGCTGGTCACAGCACCAGTCATCTCTGCACCAGACTGGACATTGCCATTCGAACTAATGTGCGATGCCAGTGATGAGCGGATAATTTATACGCTTTTTGGCATTGTTTTTAGGTAGTTTTTAGTAAGTTTAAGCTACTTTTAGGGATGTTTTCATTAGTTTTTATGTTAAATTCACATTTCTGGACTTTACTATGAGTTTGTG
Organism: Arachis duranensis; assembly: GCF_000817695.3. Taxonomy (NCBI): domain Eukaryota; kingdom Viridiplantae; phylum Streptophyta; class Magnoliopsida; order Fabales; family Fabaceae; genus Arachis; species Arachis duranensis. Next base: position 33,528,352 of record NC_029775.3, read on the forward strand.
TGTTTTTCTATGATTTCAAGTAATTTCTGGCTGAAATTGAGGGACTTGAGCAAAACTCTGAAAAAGGCTGACAAAAGGACTGCTGATTCTGTTGGAATCTGACCTCCCTGCACTTGAAATAGATTTTCTGGAGCTACAGAACTCTAATTGGTGCGCTCTCAATAGCGTTGGAAAGTAGACATCCAGAGATTTCCAGCAATATATAATAGTCCATACTTTATTCGGAAATTGACGACGTAACTTGGCATTGAACGCCAAGTACATGCTGCTGTCTGGAGTTAAACGCCAGAAAC
>NC_029775.3:33529344-33530715 GCF_000817695.3 Arachis duranensis
TCAATTCTCTTTTATTCTTATTCCAAGATATACGTTACACTTAACTTTGATGAATGTGATGATCCATGACACTCATCATCATTCTTACCTATGAACGTGCGTGACTGACAACCACTTCCGTTCTACTCTAGGCCGGGCGCATATCTCTTAGATTCCCCAACAAAATCTTCGTGGTATAAGCTAGATAGATTGCGGCATTCATGAGGATCCGGAAAGTCTAAACCTTGTCTATGGTATTCCGAGTAGGATTCTGGGATTGAATGACTGTGATGAGCTTCAAACTTCTAAAGGCTGGGCGTGATGACAAACGCAAAAGAATCAAGGGATTCTATTCCAACCTGATTGAGAACCGACAGATGATTAGTCGTGCTGTGACAGAGCATAGGAACGTTTTCACTTAGAGGATGGGATGTAGCCATTGACAACGGTGATGCCCTACATACAGCTTGCCATGGAAAGGAGTAAGAAGGATTGGATGAATGCAATAAGAAAGTAAAGATCAAAGAGGAGTACAGCATCTCCATATGCTATCTGAAATTCCCACTATTGATTTACATAAGTATTTCTATCCCTTTTTATTTTATTTATCTTTATTTATACAATCTAATCACATTTGACTTTATGAGTCCACTTAACTGGGATTTACAAGATGACCATAGCTTGCTTCATACCAACAATCTCCGTGGGATCGACCCTTACTCACGTAAGCTATTACTTGGACGACTCAGTGCACTTGCTGGTTAGTTGAATGGAGTTGTGACTTCAAATAAAGCCAATTATTAAATTTCATACAAATACAAAGAGTATGTGATCACAATTTCGTCCACCAAGTTTTTGGCGCTGTTGCCGGGAATTGTTCGAGTATGGACAACTGACGGTTCATCTTGTTGCTCAGATTAGGTAATTTTCTTTTCAAAAATCTTTTTCAAAATTTTTCTTTTCTTTTTCGTTTTTCCAAAAATATTTTCGAAAACAAAAATTAATAAAAATCCAAAAAAAAATTAAAAAATCATAAAAATCAAAAATATTTTGTGTTTCTTGTTTGAGTCTTGAGTCAATTTTTAAGTTTGGTGTCAATTGCATGCTTAAAAAAATTTTTCTTGCATTTTTCAAAATTCCATGCATTCATAGTGTTCTTCATGATCTTCAAGTTGTTCTTGACAAGTCTTCTTGTTTGATCTTGATGATTTCTTGTTTTGTGTCTTTTGTTGTTTTTCATGTGCATTTTTGCATTCATAATTTTCATGCATTAAAGATTTCTAAGTTTGGTGTCTTGCATGTTTTCTTTGCATCAAAAATTTTTCAAAATTATGTTCTTGATGTTCATCATGATCTTCAAAGTGTTCTTGGTGTTCATCTTGACATTCATAG
>NC_029775.3:33531949-33532717 GCF_000817695.3 Arachis duranensis
AAATGCTTGAACAGTGCATATTTTTGATCTTGTTGTTAAAATTATTGGCTCTTGAAAGAATGATGAACAAAGAAAAATGTTATTGATAATCTCAAAAATCATAAAATTGATTCTTGAGGCAAGAAAAAGTAGTGAAAAAGCAAAAGCTTGTGAAAAAAAAAGAAGTGGCGAAAAAAATAGAAAAAAAAGAAAAAGCAAGCAGAAAAAGCCAATAGCCCTTAAAACCAAAAGGCAAGGGTAAAAAGGATCCAAGGCTTTGAGCATCAATGAATAGGAGGGCCCAAGGAAATTAAATTCAGGCCTAAGCGGCTAAATCAAGCTGTCCCTTACCATGTGCTTGTGTCATGAAGGTCCAAGTGAAAAGCTTGAGACTGAGTGGTTAAAGTCGTGATCCAAAGCAAAAAAGAGTGTGCTTAAGAGCTCTGGACACCTCTAACTGGGGACTCTAGCAAAGCTGAGTCACAATCTGAAAAGGTTCACCCAGTCATGTGTCTGTGGCATTTGTGTATCCGGTGGTAATATTGGAAAACAAAATGCTTAGGGCCACGGCCAAGACTCATAAGTAGCTGTGTTCAAGAATCAACATGCTTAACTGGGAAAGTCAATAACACTATCCGAAATTCTAAGTTCCTAGAGAAGCCAACCATTCTAAACTTCAAAGGAAAAAGTGAGATGCCAAAACTGTTCAGAAGCAAAAAGCTACAAGTCCCGCTCATCTAATTAGAACTAATATTCATTGATATTTTGGGATTTATAGTATATTCTCTT
>NC_029775.3:33533902-33534712 GCF_000817695.3 Arachis duranensis
TTTGAGACCCTGAAAGCTAAGCTGGTCACTGCACCAGTCATCTCTGCACCAGATTGGACATTACCATTTGAACTAATGTGTGATGCCAGCGACCATGCCATTGGTGCAGTGTTGGGACAGAGGCATAACAAGCTTCTGTACGTCATTTATTATGCCAGCCGTGTTCTAAATGATGCACAGAAGAATTACACAACCACAGAAAAAGAGTTACTTGCAGTTGTCTATGCCATTGACAAGTTTAGATCCTATCTAGTAGGATCAAAGGTGATTGTGTACACTGACCATGCTGCTCTTAAGTACTTACTCACAAAGCAGGATTCAAAACCCAGGCTTATAAGATGGGTGTTGCTTCTGCAAGAGTTTGATATAGAAATAAGAGACAGAAAAGGGACAGAGAACCAAGTAGCTGATCATCTGTCCCGAATAGAACCAGTAGCTGGGGCGTCCCTCCCTTCTACTGAGATCTCTGAGACTTTCCCAGATGAGCAACTCTTTGCCATTCAGGAAGCTCCATGGTTTGCAGATATTGCAAATTACAAAGCTGGTGAGGTTCATACCCAGGAGTACAGCAGGGTGCAAAGAAAGAAATTAATTTCAGATGCCAAGTACTACCTATGGGATGAGCCATATCTCTTTAAGAGATGTGCAAACGGAATGATCCGCAGATGTGTACCCAGAGAGGAAGCACAAAGGATCCTATGGCACTGCCATAGATCACAGTATGGGGGACATTTTGGAAGTGAGCGAACAGCCACTAAGGTTCTCCAATGTGGCTTCTACTGGCCTACTCTCTATAGAGATGCCCGAGAG
>NC_029775.3:33534799-33537167 GCF_000817695.3 Arachis duranensis
ATACGCCATGCCTCAACAAGGGATCTTAGAGATTGAATTGTTTGATGTATGGGGGATTGACTTCATGGGTCCGTTCCCACCATCATACTCAAACACTTACATTCTGGTGGCAGTGGACTATATATCTAAGTGGGTAGAAGCAATTGCTACACCCACTAATGATACTAAGACCGTGCTGAAATTTCTCCAGAAACACATCTTCAGCAGATTTGGTGTTCCCCGAGTCCTAATCAGTGATGGGGGTACTCATTTCTGCAATAAACAGCTTTACTCTGCTATGGTCCGGTATGGAATTAGCCACAAAGTGGCAACCCCGTATCATCCACAGACAAATGGGCAAGCTGAAGTCTCTAACAGAGAGCTAAAAAGAATCCCAGAACGGACTGTAATTGCCCGAAGAAAGGATTGGGCAAAGAGCTTGGATGATGCTCTGTGGGCATACAGAATAGCATTCAAGACTCCAATAGGAACCTCTCCATACCAACTTGTGTATGGCAAGGCCTGTCATCTGCCCGTAGAACTGGAACATAAAGCCTACTGGGCAACCAGATTCCTAAACCTGGATGCTAAGTCAGCTGGTGAAAAAAGATTGCTCCAGCTAAATGAGCTAGATGAATTTAGACTCAATGCCTTTGAAAATGCAAAGATTTATAAGGAAAAGGCAAAGAAGTGGCATGACAAGAAGTTGTCAGCCAGAGTCTTTGAGCCAGGACAAAAAGTTATGCTCTTCAACTCTAGGCTCAGACTATTCCCAGGAAAACTGAAATCCTGATGGAGGGGCCCGTATGTGATTACAGGAGTGTCACCATATGGATATGTTGAGCTTCAGGATACTGATTCTGACAAAAAGTTCATTGTTAATGGATAGAGTATCAAGCATTATCTTGAAAGAAATTTTGAGCAAGAATGCTCAAAACTGAGGCTTGAATGATCCTCAGTGAAGGTCCAGCTAAAGACAATAAAGAAGCGTTTGCTGGGAGGCAACCCAGTCATTAGCTGGTTATTTGTTTTGTTTAATCAAAGTTTGATATATATTCTCAAAGGGCAAATATCAAAATTGAAGGAATTCACAGAGTTACAGAAGGATTCAGTGCAAAAAGCAGAGAAAAAGAGCTTGCTGGCGAAAAAATGCCAGTAAAAGGTACTTTTGGCGTTAAACGCCAGAATGGGCACCATTCTGGGCGTTTAACGCCAGGTGTGCAGCATCCTGGGCGTTTAGCAAAACGCCCAGTGATAAAGGGGATTCTGGCGTTTAACGCCAGCCAGGGTACATGGCTGGGCGTTAAACGCCCAGAATGGCTAGCATTTGGGCGTTAAACGCCAGAATGGATACCATTCTGGGCGTTTAACGCCAGAAAGGTGGGGGATGGAGATTTCGCTTTCTAATCAAAAATTTTTTCAAACTTTTCTGTTTTGATCCATAATTTTCTACATAAACACATTTCAAACTTTCATCATTCACCTTCAAATTTTCAAAAATCAAAATCATTCTTCAAATCTCTCTCAAATCCTTCCCAAATCTTCTTCAAAAACTCAAATTTTTCTCAAATTCTTTCTATATCTTCTCAAATCTCCTTCAAAATTTTCGAAATCTCTCCCCCTCCCTTATAAATACACGTTCGGCCACCCCTTTCTCCCCACCATTCGAATTTGCTCTCCTCCTCACTCCCCTCTTTCCTTTCTTTTGCTTGAGGACAAGCAAACCTCTAAGTTTGGTGTGCTTTTTCTGTGATCACTAAGACAAGATTCATCAAGATCATGGCTCCTAAGGGAAAACAAACCAATTTAAGAGGCAAGAAAGAGAATAATCCAAAGAGTCTTTGGAATCAAGAGAAGTTCTTAACCAAAGAACATGAAGACCATTATCAAAAATAATGGGTCTGAGGTCAGTGATCCCGGAAGTCAAATTCGATCTAAAAGAAGATGAATATCCGGGGATCCAAGAGCAAATTCGAAACAATTGCAAAAGGTTGGCTAGACTTCATTGGGCATTCCATATTGCCCACTAGCAACCATTTTGAGGTCACTATCAAGAGAGCAGTGATGATTCATTGCATTATGCTGGGAAAAGAAGTGGAGGTTCATCATCTGATTGCTTGTGAGATCTACACAATTGCAAACAAGAATTCCACTGAAGCCAAACAGGCTTACCCAAGCTTGATTTCCTTGCTCTGTAAAGAGGCTGGGGTGAAGATGGGAGTAGATGAATTCATACCAATTGAACATCCAATCACCAAGAAGTCAATGGAAGGACAAATGCAAGACAACTCTATCAAAAAGAGGGTGTAGGAGTTCCTCCTTGAATTTCCTGAAATTGACTACTGGGCCAGCCTAGAAGCATCTATCACCAAGTTGCAAGAAACTATGG
>NC_029775.3:33537240-33537993 GCF_000817695.3 Arachis duranensis
GTTGTTGAGTCCTAACTCTGTGATAACCTCTATCATTAGGAGCCTATTTAAATTTTTGTTTTCTATTCCTACTAGTCTCATCTTATATCTATTTTTGAGTCTTGTTCTTAATTCATAATTAATAAAATTTAAAGTTTATGTTTTAAAGCTATGAATGTCCTATGAATCCATCACCTCTCTTAAATGAAAAATGCTTTAATCACAGAAGAACAAGAAGTACAGGATTTCTAATCCATCTTTGAAACTAGTTGAATTAGTTTGATGTGGTGACAATACTTTTTGTTTTTCTGAATGAATGCTTGAACAGTGCATATGTCTTTTGAATTTGTTGTTTTAAGACTGTTAAAATTGTTGGCTCTTGAAAGAATGATGGAAAAGGAGAACTGTTATTGAGGATTTGAAAAATCATCCAATTGATTCTTGAAGCAAGAAAAAGCAGTGAATACAAAATTCAAAAAAAATATTTTACATATATATATAAAATAATAAATAAATAATGAGGTTGTGATCCAAGGCAAAAAGAGTGCGCTTAAGAACCCTGGACACCTCTAATTGGGGACTCTAGCAAAGCTGAGTCACAATCTGAAAAGGTTCACCCAAGTATGTGTCTGTGGCATGTATGTATCCGGTGGTAATACTGGAAGACAGAGTGCTTTGGGCCACAGCCAAGTTTCATAAAGTAGCTATGTTCAAGAATCATCATACTTAACTAGGAGAATCAATAACACTATCTGAGTTCTGAGTTCCTATGGA
>NC_029775.3:33538873-33539727 GCF_000817695.3 Arachis duranensis
TGGTATAAGCTAGAATTGATGGCGGCATTCAAGAGAATCCGGAAGGTCTAAACCTTGTCTGTGGTATTCTGAGTAGGATTCAAGGATTGAATGACTGTGACAAGCTTCAAACTCGCGATTGTGGGGAGTTAGTGACAGACGCAAAAGAATCATTGGATTTTATTCCAACCCGATTGAGAACCGACAGATGATTAGCCGTGCTGTGACAGAGCGCATTGAACATTTTCACTGAGAGGATGGGAGGTAGCCATTGACAACGGTGAAACCCTACATACAGCTTGCCATGGAAGGAGTCTTGCGTGCTTGAAGAATAAGACAGTAGGAAAGCAGAGATTCAGAAGATAGAGCATCTCCAAAACCTCAACATGTTCTCCATTACTGCAAAACAAGTACTTAGTTCATATTCTTTTACTTTTTACAATCAACCCTGATAATTATTGATATCCTGACTAAGAGTTACAAGATAACCATAGCTTGCTTCAAGCCGACAATCTCCGTGGGATCGACCCTTACTCACGTAAGGTATTACTTAGACGACCCAGTGCACTTGCTGGTTAGTTGTGCGGGATTGCAAAAGTGTGATTGCAATTTCGTGCACCAAGTTTTTGGTGCCGTTGCCGGGGATTGTTCGAGTTTGGACAACTGACGGTTTATCTTGTTGCTTAGATTAGGACTGTTTTATTTTTGTTGGTTTAGAGTCTTTTATTTGAGTTTAGTTTCATATTTTAAGTTTGGTGTCTATTGCATGCTTTTTGTTTTCTTTTAATTTTTCGAATTTGCATGTTCTTTGTCCTTTCTTGCTCTTTAAAAATTCTAAGTTTGGTGTCCTCTTTGTGTTTTCCTTTAAAATTTTC
>NC_029775.3:33539790-33541782 GCF_000817695.3 Arachis duranensis
TCTAAAAATTTTAAGTTTGGTGTCATTTTGTTGTTTTTCTCTTTCCTCATTTCAAAAATCAAATCTTTTTCAAAATAATTTTCAATCATATATTTTTAATTGCTAATTCCAAAATCTTTTTAATTAACTAATTGATCTAGTTTTCAATTTGCTTTGATCTTATTTTCTTTTAGTTTTCGAAATTTGATTTTATTTTCCATTTGTTTTATTTTATTATTTTCGGTCAAATAAAAAAAAATACTTTACATGTGAATCCATATCATATTCCCTTTCTCCATCATGGACCTAAGTGGAATTGAACAGTCTAGAAGGACTCTGGGGTCATATGCTAACCCCATTACAGCTGCATATGGGAGTAGCATCTGTATACCTCCCATTAAAGCAAGCAGCTTTGGTAGCATTTGTACACCTCCCATCAAAGCAAGCAGCTTTGAGCTAAATCCTCAACTCATTATCATAGTGCAGCAAAATTGCCAGTATTCCGGTCTTCCACAGGAAGAACTTACTGAGTTTCTGGCACAATTCTTACAAATTGTTGACACAGTACGTGATAAAGAGGTGGATCAGGATGTCTACAGACTATTACTATTTCCATTTGCTGTAAAAGATCAAGCTAAGAGGTGGTTGAATAACCAACCTACAACAAGCATAAAGACATGGAAACAGTTATCAGACAAATTCCTGAATCAATTTTACCCTCCAAAAAGGATGACACAGCTAAGGCTGGACATCCAAGGCTTTAAACAAGAGGATAATGAATCACTTTATAATGCCTGGGAGAGGTATAGAGGTATGCTAAGAAAATGCCCCTCTGAAATGTTTTCAGAGTGGGTACAGTTAGACATCTTCTACTATGGGCTTACTGAATAAGCTCAAATGTCTCTAGACCACTCAGCTGGTGGATCTATACACATGAGGAAGATCTATACATATGAGGAAGACGATTGAAGAGGCTCAAGAACTAATAGATACTGTTGCAAGAAATCAACATTTGTACTCTAGCAATGAGTTCTCTACAAAAGAAGAAGTTATGGCAGTAGCCACTGATCCTAATCCTCAAGAATAGATGGTTGAGCTTAATCAGCAATTACACCTGATGACAAAACAGTTAGCAGAATTTAAAGAGATGCTCCAAGAAACTAAAATTGCTAACAAGAACATAGAATCACAGTTGAATTAGACAAAACAGTAGTTATCTAAACAGAAGAATGCCAAGCAGTTCAACTGAGAAGTGGGAAGACATTGAATAACACTGCTCAAAGTAGCAAAAAACCAAGAAAGGAACAGTTGACAGAGGATAACCAAACCACTGCTCAAAATCCCTCTGAGGACAGTAAGAGCCCAGAGAGGAATACTCCTGGCGTTCAAACGCCAGAAAGGGGGGAAAAGCTGGCGTTAAACGCCCATTCCCTGCCCAGTTCTGGCATTCAAACGCCAGAAAAGGGGGAAAAGTTGGCGTTAAACGCCCATTCTTCACCCAATCCTGGCGTTCAAACGCCAATGAGGAATCAGACACCTGAGAGTGCTGATAGTAACCCCTCTAAAAAGGCTTCTCCAACCACTTCTGTAAGGAATAAACCTACAGCAACTAAGGTTGAAGAATATAAAGCCAAGATGCCTTATCCTCAGAAACTTCGGCAAGCGGAACAGGATAAGCAATTTGCCCGCTTTGCAGACTATCTAAGGACTCTTGAAATAAAGATTCCGTTTGCAGAGGCACTTGAGCAAATACCCTCTTATGCTAAGTTCATGAAAGAGATCTTAAGTCATAAGAAGGATTGAGAGAAACTGAAAAAGTGTTTCTCACCGAAGAATGCAGTGCAGTCATTCTGAAAAGCTTACCATAAAAGCTTCAAGATCCAGGAAGCTTTATGATACCTTGCACATTAGAAGATGCTTGCACCAAGACAGCCCTGTGTGACCTTGGAGCAAGTATCAATCTAATACCTGCATCCACTATCAGAAAGCTTGGGTTGACTGAAGAAGTCAAAC
>NC_029775.3:33541930-33542602 GCF_000817695.3 Arachis duranensis
GGAAATGGAGGAGCACAAGAGTGCAACTCTCATCCTTGGAAGACCTTTCCTAGCAACTGGACGAACTCTTATTGATGTACAAAAAGGGGAAGTAACCCTGAGAGTCAATGAGGATGAGTTCAAGTTGAATGCTGTCAAAGCTATGCAGCATCCAGACACATCAAATGACTGCATGAGCGCTGACATTATTGACTCTTTGGTGGAAGAGATCAATATGACTGAAAGTCTAGAATCAGCACTAGAGGACATCTTCAAGGATGTTCAGCCTGATCAGGAGGAACCAGAGGAAACAAAAGAATTTTTGAAAATTCCTCAGGAAGAGGATAAGCCTCCCAAACCTGAGCTCAAACCACTACCACCATCCCTGAAGTATGCATTTCTAGGAGAGGGTGACACTTTTCCAGTGATCATAAGCTCTGCTTTAAATCCATAGGAAGAGGAAGCACTGATTGCAGTGCTAAGGACACACAAGACAGCCCTTGGGTGGTCCATAAGTGATCTTAAGGGCATTAGCCCAGCAAGATGCATGCACAAGATCCTATTGGAGGATAATGCCAAACCAGTGGTTCAACCACAAAGGCGGCTAAATCTAGCCATGAAGGAGGTGGTGCAGAAAGAGGTCACTAAATTACTAGAGGCTGGGATTATTTATCCTATTTCTAATAGCCCCTG
>NC_029775.3:33542633-33543441 GCF_000817695.3 Arachis duranensis
CATTCACTTGCCCTTCTGGCGTGTTTGCCTACAGGAGAATGCCTTTTGGTCTGTGTAATGCTCCTGCAACTTTTCAGAGATGCATGCTATCCATCTTCTCTGATATGGTGGAGAAATTCCTGGAAGTCTTCATGGATGATTTCTCAGTATATGGAGACTCATTCAGCTCCTGTCTTAACCACCTAGCACTTGGCCTGAAAAGGTGCCAAGAGACTAACCTGGTTTTAAACTGGGAGAAATGTCACTTTATGGTGACTGAAGGAATTGTCCTTGGACACAAAATTTCAAGCAGGGGAATAGAGGTGGATAAGGCAAAGGTAGAGGTAATTGAAAAATTACCACCACCTGCCAATGTTAAGGCAATCAGAAGCTTTCTGGGACATGCAGGATTCTACAGAAGGTTTATAAAGGATTTTTCGAAAATCGCTAAACCTCTGAGCAACCTGCTAGCTGCCGACACACCATTTGTGTTTGACACACAGTGTCTGCAGGCATTTGAGACCCTGAAAGCCAAGCTGGTCACAGCACCAGTCATCTCTGCACCAGACTGGACATTGCCATTCGAACTAATGTGCGATGCCAGCGACCATGCCATTGGTGCAGTGTTAGGACAGAGGCATAACAAGCTTCTGCACGTCATTTATTATGCCATCCGTGTTCTAAATGATGCACAGAAGAATTACACAACCACAGAGAAAGAGTTACTTGCAGTGGTCTATGCCATTGACAAGTTTAGATCCTATCTAGTAGGATCAAAGGTGATTGTGTACACTGACCATGCTGCTCTTAAGTACTTACTCACAAAGCA
>NC_029775.3:33543726-33544855 GCF_000817695.3 Arachis duranensis
GCAGGGTGCAAAGAAAGAAATTAATTTCAGATGCCAAGTACTACCTATGGGATGAGCCATATATCTTTAAGAGTTGTACAGACGGAATGATCCGTAGATGTGTACCCAGAGAGGAAGCACAAAGGATCCTATGGCACTGCCATGGATCACAGTATGGGGGACATTTTGGAAGTGAGCGAACAGCCACTAAGGTCCTCCAATGTGGCTTCTACTGGCCTACTCTCTATAGAGATGTCCGAGAGTTTGTGCGTAACTGTGACAGCTGCCAAAGAGCTGGTAACTTACCTCATGGATACGCCATGCCTCAACACGGGATCTTGGAGATTGAGTTGTTTAATCCTCAACAAGGGATCTTAGAGATTGAATTGTTTGATGTATGGGGGATTGACTTCATGGGTCCGTTCCCACCATCATACTCAAACACTTACATTCTGGTGGCAGAGGACTATGTATCTAAGTGGGTAGAAGCAATTGCTACACCCACTAATGATACTAAGACCGTGCTGAAATTTCTCCAAAAACACATCTTCAGCAGATTTGGTGTTCCCCGAGTCCTAATCAGTGATGGGGGTACTCATTTCTGCAATAAATAGCTTTACTCTGCTATGATCCGGTGTGGAATTAGCCACAAAGTGGCAACCCCATATCATCCACAGACAAATGGGCAAGCTGAAGTCTCTAACAGAGAGCTAAAAAGAATCCTAGAACGGACTGTAATTGCCCGAAGAAAGGATTGGGCAAAGAGCTTAGATGATGCTCTGTGGGCATACAGAACAGCATTCAAGACTGCAATAGGAACCTCTCCATACCAACTTGTGTATGGCAAGGCCTGTCATCTGCCCGTAGAACTGGAACATAAAGCCTACTGGGCAACCAGATTCCTAAACCTGGATGCTAAGTTAGCTGGTGAAAAAAGATTGCTCCAGCTAAATGAGCTAGATGAATTTAGACTCAGTGCCTTTGAAAATGCAAAGATTTATAAGGAAAAGGCAAAGAAGTGGCATGACAAGAAGTTGTCATCCAGAGTCTTTGAGCCAGGACAAAAAGTTATGCTCTTCAACTCTAGGCTCAGATTGTTCCCAGGAAAACTTAAATCCCGGTGGAGGGGTCCGTATGTGATTACAGGAGT
>NC_029775.3:33544931-33546107 GCF_000817695.3 Arachis duranensis
AAAAAAACGCCAGTAAAGGGTACTTTGGGCGTTAAACGCCAGAATGGGCACCATTCTGGGCGTTTAACGCCAGGTGTGCAGTATCCTGGGCGTTTAGCAAAACGCCCAGTGATAAAGGGGATTCTGGCGTTTAACGCCAACCAGGCTACCTGGCTGGGCGTTAAACGCCCACAATGGCCAGCATTTGGGCGTTAAACGCCAGAATGGATACCATTCTGGGCGTTTAACGCCAGAAAGGTGGGGGATGGAGATTTCGCTTTCTAATCAAAATTTTTTTCAAACTTTCCTGTTTTGATCCATAATTTTCTACAAAAACACATTTCAAACTTTCATCATTCACCTTCAAATTTTCAAAAATCAAAATCATTCTTCAAATCTCTCTCAAATCCTTCCCAAATCTTCTTCAAAAACTCAAATTTTTCTAAAATTCTTTCCATATCTTCTCAAATCTCCTTCAAAATTTTCGAAATCTCTCCCCCTACCTTATAAATACACGTTCGGCCACCCCTTTCTCCCCACCATTCGAATTTGCTCTCCTCCTCTCTCCCTTCTTTCCTTTCTTTTGCTAGAGGACAAGCAAACCTCTAAGTTTGGTGTGCTTTTTCCGTGATCACTATGCCAAGATTCATTAAGATCATGGATCCTAAGGGAAAACAAACCAATTTAAGAGGCAAGAAAGAGAATAATCCAAAGAGTCTTTGGAATCAAGAGAAGTTCTTAACCAAAGAACATGAAGACCATTATCACAAAATAATGGGCCTGAGGTTAGTGATCCCGGAAGTCAAATTCGATCTAAAAGAAGATGAATATCCGAGGATCCAAGAGCAAATTCGAAACAGAGGATGGGAAGTTCTAACCAATCCTGAAATAAAGGTTGGAAGAAATATGGTTCAGAAATTCTACTCAAATCTGTGGCTGACAGATAAGCAGAGAATGACTGGAACTGCTTTCCATACTTACAGAACCATGGTCAGAGGGAAAGTTATCTACTTCCATCTGGACAAAATAAGAGAGGTCTTCAAATTAACTCAACTGCAAGATGATCCTGAATCCTTTAATAGGAGAATGGTGAGAGCAGATAAGGGGTTGGATCATGTTCTAGAAGACATTTGCCTCCCTGGAACTAAGTGGATAACCAATTCAAAAGGTGTCCCAAACCAACTCAAGAGGGGAGAC
>NC_029775.3:33547147-33547339 GCF_000817695.3 Arachis duranensis
AAGTAACTATGTTCAAGAATCATCATACTTAACTAGGAGAATCAATAACACTATCTGAGTTCTGAGTTCCTATGGATGCCAGTCATTCTAGACTTCAAAGGATAAAAGTGAGATGCCAAAACTGTTCAGAAGCAAAAAGCTACTAGTCCCGCTCATCTAATTGGAGCTAAGTTTCTTTGATATTTTGGAGTC
>NC_029775.3:33547527-33551862 GCF_000817695.3 Arachis duranensis
TTTTTAGTTAGTTTTTATTATATTTCTATTAGTTTTTAGTTAAAATTCACTTTTCTGGACTTTACTATGAGTTTTTGTATTTTTCTGTGATTTCAGGTATTTTCTGGCTGAAATTGAGGGACCTGAGCAAAAATCTTATTCAAAGGCTGAAAAGGACTGCAGATGCTGTTGGATTCTGACCTCGCTGCACTCGAAGTAAATTTTCCGGTGCTACAGAAGCTCAATTGGCGCGCTCTCAACGGCGTTGAAAAGTAGACATCCTGAGCTTTCCAGCAATGTATAATAGTCCATACTTTGCCCAAGATTTGATGGCCCAAACCGGCGTTGCAAATCAGCTTCAGAATTCCCGGCGTTTAACGCCGGAACTGGCACAAAAATTGGAGTTAAACGCCCAAACTGGCATAAAAGCTGGCGTTTAACTCCAGAAAAAGTCTCTACACATAAAGCTTCAATGCTCAGCCCAAGCACACACCAAGTGGACACCGGAAGTGGATTTTTACGTCATTTACTCATTTCTGTATACCCTAGGTTACTAGTTCACTATTAATAGGATCTTTTGATATTGTATCGGTACCTCATGACACTTTACACGTTTCTCATTGTATCTTCTACAGCATGAGTCTCTAAACACCATGGTTGGGGGTGAGGAGCTCTGCTGTGTCTTGATGTATTAATGCAATTACTACTGTTTTTCATTCAATCACGCTTGCTTCTATTCTAAGATATCACTTGTTCTTCAACTTGATGAATGTGATGATCCGTGACACTCATCATCATTCTTGCTTATGAATGTGTGCCTGACAACCACCTCCATTCTACTTTAGATTGAGTGAATATCTCTTGGATTCTTTAATCAGAATCATCGTGGTATAAGCTAGAATTGATGGCGGCATTCAAGAGAATCCGGAAGGTCTAAACCTTGTCTGTGGTATTCTGAGTAGGATTCAAGGATTGAATGACTGTGACGAGCTTCAAACTCCTGAGGGCTGGGCGTTAGTGACAGATGCAAAAGAATAATTAGATTCTATTCCAACCCGATTGAGAACCGACAGATGATTAGCCGTGCTGTGACAGAGCGCGTTGAACATTTTCACTGAGAGGATGGGAGGTAGCCATTGACAACAGTGAAACCCTACATACAGCTTGCCATGGAAGGAGTCTTGCGTGCTTGAAGAAGAAGACAGTAGGAAAGCAGAGATTCAGAAGATAGAGCATCTCCAAAACCTCAACCTGTTCTCCATTACTGCAAAACAAGTACTTAGTTCATGTTCTTTTACTTTTTACAATCAACCCTGATAATTATTGATATCCTGACTAAGAGTTACAAGATAACCATAGCTTGCTTCAAGCCGACAATCTCCGTGTGATCGACCCTTACTCACGTAAGGTATTACTTGGACGACCCAGTGCACTTGCTGGTTAGTTGTGCGGGATTGCAAAAGTGTGTTGCAATTTCGTGCACCACTGGTTCTTCCTGGAGAGAAACTTGACTGAGATCAACTCATCCTGGGTCAGAGAATTCTACTGTAACTACTTTAGAACATCCCTGGATGCAGTACAGCTCAGAGGCAAACAGATTCTGATCATAGAAGAAGCCATAGAAGACATCCTCCAGCTCCCACCTAAATTAGATCAACTAGACGGTTACCAAAGGGCTGAGGAAGATATGAGATTTATGAGATTTGACTGGGACGCAGTCAAGTGGAGAGTAACCCTTGATCCCACTGTCCCATGGGTCATGGGAAAGAATTTACTGGCACCTAAGGGAATCAAGCTGCAATATTTGAATGATGAGTCTCGGCTTTGGCAACAAATTCTGAGTAACTACATTATGCCGAGCACCCATGAGTCAGAGGTGCCCGCCGCTATAATCACCCTCATCTGGTGTGTGATGGAGGGTAACGAGCTATATCTTCCCCATTTCATCCGGTATTACATGGCCAGGGTCCATGTTAGAGACACTCTCCCTTTCCCTTATCTGGTTACCCAACTTGGCTACTGCGCTAACGTACCTTGGGAGCTCGCTGATGAGAAGCCACCTGCTGTGGAGTGCCAGAAAATCATCCCTCACAGCAAGAAGTTCCTAGCCATGGGTTACAAGCCGCCTTTCCTCACTAATCCTGCTGAGGCAGCCACGTCTTCAGCTGCCCCTTCAGTATCCATTGCCCCAGCTCCAACCACTGCACCACGCCATGAGGAGCCCTATCCGATACAGCCAGCTGACCCGGAGATCCCTCTACAGACTGAGCCTCCCCTTTAGCAGACAGACCCCCTTCCACTCACAGAGACACCGGCAGCCCATCCCGAAGATGACACTTCTTCACACCCAGTTTGAGTGAGCATCGAGGACAATGCTATTATTTAAGTGTGGGGAGGTCGCCATCTCTGGCATATATTTTTTTTGGTGAACCACTACAGACTCTTATCTTATTTTGTTCATTTTCTGTATTTTATTTGCACATTTTTCTCTTTTTTTTTTTGCTTTTGCTATATTTTTGCATCCTGCACTTTGGGCTGTATATATCTTAGATATTTTAGCTTAATTTGCACTTTTAGTTTACTAGTTATATATTAAGTGGATTAACTAGTATAGTTTGCCCTTTTAGCATATGATAAGTTGGTTTAATTGAAAATAAAAGAGTAAACTAGGAACTTTAGTAAATTAAAATAAAAATAATCCACACACCTTGTATATATATATATAGCAACAAATGTGAGTTAGTTAACAACATTTCATCAAGTATTTCTTCAAGAAGGAACACTAAGATTTTAAGGGGCACCTTAAGATTTACATTGAGTTGAATGGAAACTCTTGATTTCTAATTGCATGACATACATAACTGATATATGATTTATGAGCTTGAGAACACACAACCTGTGAGTTTTGAGCTTAATTGTATGGTTACATCAAACCATAAATTTCATTCCTGTGTGTTTCGCACTTCTTTTCTATACTTGCAATCTTTATTTTGTTTTAATCTGTATGTCCAAATTATAGAATATAGATACATACCAAGAGATGATTGAGGCCATTATTTGTATTTGTGCTCACTTGTCCAAAATAAACCTACCTTTTATGCCATCCTTGTTAGTCCCCTTGAGCCTTTTAACCCTCTTCTATTTCATAACAACATTACTAGCCTTAAGCAGATAAACAAAACAAAAATCCCAAGTTGAATCCTTGGTTAGCTTAAGATAGATATTGTGTATAATTTAAGTATGGGGAATTTTATGGGAACATGGGATAATAGAAAAAAAAAGTAGGGAATTAAATTAAATAAGTTATCTCAAAAATTTGGGAGCATGCTCATGTGAAATCAAAATAAATTAAATTACCATGTGCATTAAAAAAAATTTAAGTAATTAAATAAGGGATACAAAAAAATTTCCCCAATGCAAAGTAAAAAGAATCAATGCACATGAGACAAAATTCAAAAGTAAATTTGGTACATGAGTATGCAATACAGTGAAAAAATTTGGGTAGCTAGGTAAAGAACTTTGAAATTGTATAAAGTGTGTATGTTAGGTAAGATCTTAGACTAATTAAAGATTCACTTTGTTAGCTCACTTAGCCTTATATATACATCCTTACCCTTACCTCATGATTTTTGTATGTCTATATTCCATATTTGTTGATTGGTTAGATGAAAAACAAGGTTTTAGAAAACATGACTAGAAGAGAAGAGAGTGATTAACCCCAAACACTGAGTGATTAGAGAGTAAACACAAAATCCAGTGAGGGTTCAATAGTTCATTCTCATATATCCATATTTAATTATTAATTGTCTTGCAAGTTGTGAACTATCTTAACTCAACTCAATTGTGACTGTGCTTTAATATGATTTGGCCCTAATAGTACATATATGATTCCTTGAAGATATGAATTAATTTAACTACATGTAAGCTTTATATACAAGTGAATAATAACTAGAATTGCATGACTCCTTTAGGTAGTGATGAGCGGATAATTTGTACGCTTTTTGGCATTGTTTTTAGTATGTTTTTAGTATGATCTAGTTAGTTTTTAGTATATTTTTATTAGTTTTTAGTTGAAATTCACTTTTCTGGACTTTACTATGAGTTTGTGTGTTTTTCTGTGATTTCAGGTATTTTCTGGCTGAAATTGAGGGACCTGAGCAAAAATCTGATTCAGAGACTAAAAAGGACTGCAGATGCTGTTGGATTCTGACCTCCCTGCATTCGAAGTGGATTTTCTGGAGCTACAGAAGCCCAATTGGCGCGCTCTCAACGGCGTTGGAAAGTAGACATCCTGGGCTTTCCAGCAATATATGATAGTCCATACTTTGCCCAAGATTTGATGGCCCAAACCGGCGT
>NC_029775.3:33553457-33554943 GCF_000817695.3 Arachis duranensis
GTCTCATTTTAAGTTTGGTGTCAATTGCATGCATTCATTCATGTGTCTTAAGGATCTTCAAGTAATTCTTGATGATTTTCTTGCTCTGATCTTTGAATTCTCTTGACTTGAGTGTTTATGTGTCTCATATGCATTCTCATTAGTGTCAGTAGTATACAAACTGCTAAGTTTGGTGTCTTGCATGCATTGTTATTTGATTCTAGTTGCATTTTGATTATTCCTCATTATTAAAAATCCAAAAATATTTTTAATTTGTGTCTTTTCAAGTCAATAATACAGAGAATTTTGAAGATTCAGAACATACAGCAGAGGAACTACACAGAAAAAGCTGGGCGTTCAAAATGCCTAGTGAGGAAGACAGACTGGCGTTTAAACGCCAGCCAGGGTGCCTGGCTGGGCGTTTAACGCCCAAAAGGGTAGAGTTTTGGGCGTTAAACGCCAGAATGTGCACCATTCTGGGCGTTTAACGCCAGGATGGCACAAGAGGGAAGATTCTGTTTTTAATTCAGATTTTTTCAGGTTTTCAAAATTTTTCAAAATCAAATCTTTTTCAAATCAAATTTTTCAATCAAATCTTTTTCAAAATCAATTTCTTTCTATTTTCAAGGATACTTTCTATCAATTAATGATTTGATTCAACAATTCAAGTATGTTGCCTTTTCTGTTGACAAAGGTTTAATGTTTGAATCATATCTTTTCTTGATAGCCAAGTTATTAATTTTCAAAATCAAATCTTTTTAAAATGCTTTTCAATCATATCTTCTCAATCACATCTTTTTTTAAAACCAATCATATCTTCTTAACCACATCTTTTTTAAAATAGTTTTCAATCAAATCTTTTTGATTTCTAATTTCAAAATGTTTTTCAAAAATCACTTGATTTCTTTTCCACTCTTGGTTTTCGAAAATCAATTAGTGTTTTTCAAAATGTTTTCAAAATCTTTTACTTAATTTTTGAAAATTACTTCCCCTCCTCTCACATCCTTCTATTTATGGACTAACACTATTCCTTAATGCACAATTCGAACTCCATCTTCTTTGATAAGTTTGAA
The DNA here is from genome assembly GCF_000817695.3 of Arachis duranensis. Classification (NCBI taxonomy): domain Eukaryota; kingdom Viridiplantae; phylum Streptophyta; class Magnoliopsida; order Fabales; family Fabaceae; genus Arachis; species Arachis duranensis. The sequence goes on from NC_029775.3 coordinate 33,554,510, forward strand.
TTTTCTACTTCTGCCTTCTATTTTTCCTCTGACACCTCAAGGAATCTCTATACTGTGACATAGAGGATTCCATATTTTCTTGTTTTCTTCTCTTGCATATGAGCAGGAGCAAAGACAAAAGCATTCTTGTTGAGGCTGATCCTGAACCTGAAAGGACCTTGAAGCGAAAGCTAAGAGAAGCTAAGCCACAATTCTCTGTAGAGGACCTAACAGAAATCTTCAAAGAAGAAAAACCCATGGCAGCCGAAAACAACAACAATGCCAACAATGCAAGGAAGGTGCTGGGTGACTTTACTGCACCTACTCCCGACTTCTATGGGAGAAGCATCTCTATCCCTGCCATTGGAGCAAACAACTTTGAGCTTAAGCCTCAATTAGTTTCTCTAATGCAACAGAATTGCAAGTTCCATGGACTTCCATTGGAAGATCCTCAT
>NC_029775.3:33556290-33557122 GCF_000817695.3 Arachis duranensis
AATAATAAAGGATAGAAATACTTATGTAATTTAATGGTGGGAATTTCAGATAAGCGTATGGAGATGCTTGTCCCTGTTGAATCTCTGTTTTCCTACTGCTTTCATCCAATCCTTCTTACTCTGTCACAGCTCGGCTAATCATCTGTCGGTTCTCAATCAGGTTGGAATAGAATCCCGTGATTCTTTTACGTCTGTCACTAACGCCCAGCCTTCAGGAGTTTGAAGCTCGTCACAGTCATTCAATCTCGGAATCCTACTCGGAATACCACAGACAAGGTTAGACTTTCCGGATTTCCATGAATGCCGCCATCAATTCTAGCTTATACCACGAAGATTCTGATTAAGGAATCCAAGAGATATGCGCCCGGTATAAGGTAGAACGGAAGTGGTTGTCAGTCACGCGTTCATAGGTGAGAATGATGATGAGTGTCACAGATCATCACATTCATCAAGTTGAAGTGCAACGAATATCTTATAATAGAAATAAATCAAATTGGATGGAAAATAGTAGTAATTGCATTGAAACTTGAGGTACAGCAGAGCTCCACACCCTTAATCTATGGTGTGTAGAAACTCCACCGTTGAAAATACATAAGTGATAGGTCCAGGCATGGCCGAATGGCCAACCCCCAAAACATGATCAATAGTCTCCTAAGATGAATAATAAAATAAAATTGAGACCAGAGATGTAACGTGGTCAAAAGACACTGAATACAACAGTAAAATGTTCTATTTATACTAAACTAGCTAGTAGGGTTTACAGAGGTAAGTAATTGATGCATAAATCCACTTCCGGGGCCCACTTGGTGTGTGCTTGGGCTGAGCTTGATCT
>NC_029775.3:33557276-33589653 GCF_000817695.3 Arachis duranensis
TTCAACGCCAAGTTACGTCGTCAATTTCCGAATAAAGTATGAACTATTATATATTGCTGGAAAGCTCTGGATGTCTACTTTCCAACGCCGTTAAGAGCGTGCCATTTGGAGTTCTGTAGCTCCAGAAAATTCATTTTAAGTGCAGGGAGGTCAGATTCCAACAGCATCAGCAGTCCTTTGTCAGCCTCCTATCAGAGTTTTGCTCAGGTCCCTCAATTTCAGCCAGAAAATACCTGAAATCACAGAAAAACACACAAACTCATAGTAAAGTCCAGAAATGTGAATTTAGCATAAAAACTAATGAAAACATCCCTAAAAGTAGCTTGAACTTATTAAGAACTATCTAAATCAATGCCAAAAAAGCGTATAAATTATCCGCTCATCACAACACCAAACTTAAATTGTTGCTTGTCCCCAAGCAACTGAAAATCAATTAGGATAAAAAGAAGAGAATATACTATAAATTCCAAAATATCAATGAATATTAATTCTAATTAGATGAGCGGGACTTGTAGCTTTTTGCTTCTGAACAATTTTGGCATCTCACTTCATCCTTTGAAGTTTAGAATAATTGGCTTCTCTTGGAACTCAGAGTTCAGATAGTGTTAATTGATTCTTCTAGTTAAGTATGTTGAGTCTTGAACACAGCTACTTATGAGTCTTGGCCGTGGCCCTAAGCACTTTGTTTTCCAGTATTACCACCGGATACATAAATGCCACAGACACATAACTGGGTGAACCTTTTCAGATTGTGACTTAGCTTTGCTAGAGTCCCAAGTTAGAGGTGTCCAGAGCTCTTAAGCACACTCTTTTTGCTTTGGATCATGACTTTAACCACTCAGTCTCAAGCTTTTCACTTGGACCTTCATGACACAAGCACATGGTTAGGAACAGCTTGATTTAGCCGCTTAGGCCTGGATTTATTTCCTTAGGCCCTCCTATCCAGTGATGCTCAAAGCCTTGGATCCTTTTTACCCTTGCCTTTGGGTTTTAAGGGCTATTGGCTTTTTCTGCTTGCTTTTTCTTTTTCTTTCTATTTTTTTTCGCCGCCCCTTTTTTTTCGCAAGCCTTTTGCTTTTTCACTGCTTTTTCTTGCTTCAAGAATCAATTTTATGATTTTTCAGATCATCAATAACATTTCTCTTGTTCATCATTCTTTCAAGAGCCAATAATTTTAACATTCATAAACAACATGATAAAAAATATGCACTGTTCAAGCATTTATTCAGAGAACAAAAAGTATTGTCACCACATCAATATAATTTAAACTAAATTCAAGGATAAATTTGAAATTCATGTACTTCTTGTTCTTTTGAATTAAAAACATTTTTCATTTAAGAGAGGTGAAGGATTAATGAAATTATCATAGCTTTAAGACATAGTTACTAACTACTAATGATCATGAAGTAGAGACACAAAACATAGATAAACATATAACATAAAAACCGAAAAGCAGAGAAAATAAGAACAAGGAATGAGTCCACCTTAGTGAGGGTAGCGCCTTCTTGAAGGACCAATGGTGCTCTTTGAGCTTCTCTATGTTTCTTCCTTGCTTTTGTTGCATGATCCCTAGTGATTTTGGTGCTCCTATCCTTAGTTGCTCCCAATAATTGTGTGGAGGAAAATTTATCCCATGAGGTATCTCAGGGATCTCTTGATTTGCAGTCAAATGTTCTACCACTGAGATATAGACCCTTTAGATGAATCTCTCCATCTCCTATGACTCGGAGGTGGAAGCTTTTGTCTTCCCTTTCCCTTTCTAGAGGTTTCTCTGGCCTTAGGTGCCATCAATGGTTATGAAAAAACAAAAAGCTATGCTTTTACTACACCAAACTTAAAATGTTGCTCGCCCTCGAGCAAAAGAAGAAAGAATAAAAGAAGAAGAAGAAGATATGAAGGAGAGGGAGAGAGATGTGTATTCGGCTATGTAGGGTGGGTTTGGGTGGGAAGAGATGAATGGATGTGAGTGGTGAAAAACAGAAGGGATGACCGTGAATGGAGAGAAAAAGGGTGAGGTAGGTGGGGATCCTGTGAGGTCCACAGATCCTGAGATGATCTTGTGGGGTCCACAGATTCTGAGGTGTCAAGAATTTACATCCCTGCACCAATTAGGCATGTACAATGCCTTTGCATGCAATTTTGGCGTTTAAACGCCGAGGTGATGCATGTTCTGGGCGTTCAATGCCCATCTGCAGCATGTTTCTGGCGTTGAATGCCAGTTCCATGCTTGTTTCTGGCGTTCAGCGCCAGCTCCATGCTCTGTTATGGCGTTGAACGCCAGCCAGATGCTCGTTACTGGCGTTTAAACGCCAGTAGGTCCTTCCTCCAGGGTGTGATTTTTCTTCTGCTGTTTTTTTATCTGTTTTTAATTTTAATATTTTTTTTCGTGACTCCACATGATCATGAACATACTAAAACACAAAATAACAATTAAATAAAAATAACATTAGATAAATAAAAATTGGGTTGCCTCCCAACAAGCGCTTCTTTAATGTCAATAGCTTGACAGTGGGCTCTCATAGAGCCTCACAGGTGATCATGTCAATGCTGTATAGTCCCAACACCAAACTTAGAATTTGGTTGTGGCCTCCCAACACTAAACTTAGAGTTTGATTGTGGGGGCTCTGTTTGACTCTGTATTGAGAGAAGCTCTGCATGCTTACTCTCCCTTGTTACAGAAGGATAGTCGTGTGCCTACACAAAGTAGTCCCCATTCAGTTGAAGGACTAATTCTCCTCTGTTAACATCTATCACAGCTTCTGCTGTGGCTAGGAAAGGTCTTCCAAGGATGATACATTCATCCTCCTCCTTCATAGTGTCTAAGATTATGAAATCAGCAGGACTAAGATTATGAAATCATCAGGAATGTAAAGGCCTTTAACCTTTACCAACACGTCCTCTACTAATCCATAAGCTTGTCTTACTGACTTGTCTGCCAATTGTAATGAGAATAAGGCAGGCTGTACCTCAATTATCCCCAGTTTCTCCATTACAGAGAGTGGTATAAGGTTTATGCCTGACCCTAGATCACACAGAGCCTTGTTAAGGGTCATGGTTCCTATGGTACAGGGTATTGAGAATTTGCCAGGATCTTGTTTCTTTTGAGGTAGAGTTTGCTGAATCCATGTATCTAGTTCACTAATGAACAAGGGAGGTTCACCTTCCCAAGTCTCATTACCAAATAACTTGGAATTCAGCTTCATGATGGCTCCTAGATATTGAGCAACTTGCTCTCCAGTTACATCTTCATCCTCTTCAGAGGAAGAATAGTCTTCAAAGCTCATGAATGGTAGAAAGAGGTTTAATGGAATCTCTATGGTCTCTATATGAGTCTCAAATTCCTTTAGGTCCTCAATAGGGAACTCCTTCTTGCTTGAGGGACATCCCATGAGGTCTTCCTCATTGGGATTCACGTCCTCTCCTTCCTCTCTAGGTTCGGCCATATTGATTATATCAATGGTCTTGCACTCTCCTTTTGGATTCTTATTAATGGCCTTGCACTCTCCCTTTGGATTCTCTTCTGTATTGCTTGGAAGAATACTGGGAGGAGTTTCAATGACTTTCTTACTCAGCTGGCCCACTTGTGCCTCCAATATTCTGATGGAGGACCTTGTTTCACTCATGAAACTTAAAGTGGCCTTGGACAGATCAGAGACTAAATTTGCTAAATTAGAGGGGCTCTGCTCAAAATTCTCTGTCTATTGCTGAGAAGATGATAGAAAAGGCTTGTTGTTGCTTAGCCTGTTTCTTCCACCATTATTAAAGCCTTGTTGAGGCTTTTGTTGATCCTTCCATGAGAAATTTGGATGATTTCTCCATGATGAATTATAGGTGTTCCCATAAGGTTCACCCATGTAATTTACCTCTGCTATTGCAGGGTTCTCAGGATCATAAGCTTCTTCAAAAGCTGCCTCTTTAGTACTGTTGGATGTATTTTGCTATCCATTCAGACTTTAAGAAATCATGTTGACTTGCTGAGTCAACACTTTGTTCTGAGCCAATATAGCGTTCATAACATCAATTTCAAGAACTCCATTCCTCAGAGGCATCCCATTATTCACGGAATTCCTCTCAGAAGTGTACATGAATTGGTTATTTACAACCATGTCAATAAGTTCTTGAGCTTCTGTAGGCGTTTTCTTTAAGTGAATGGATCCACCTGCAGAATGGTCCAATGACATTTTCGAAAACTAAGATAGACCATAATAGAATATATCTAATATGGTCCATTCTGAAAACATGTCAGAAGGACACTTTTTGGTCATCTGCTTGTATCTTTCCCAAGCTTCATAGAGGGATTCACCATCTTTTTGCTTGAAGGTCTGAACATCCACTCTAAGCTTGCTCAACTTTTGAGGAGGAAAGAATTTATCCAAGAAGGCCGTGACCAGCTTATCCCAGGAGTCCAGGCTATCTTTAGGTTGTGAGTCCAACCATGTTCTAGCTTTGTCTCTTATAGCAAAAGGAAAAAGCATGAGCCTGTAGACTTCAGGATCTACTCCATTTGTCTTAACAGTCTCACAAATCTGCAAGAACTCAATTAAAAACTGATAAGGATCTTCAGATGAAAGTCCATGAAACTTGCAATTCTGTTGCATCAAAGCAACTAATTGAGGTTTCAGCTCAAAATTGTTTGCTCCAATGGTAGGAATTGAGATGCTTCTTCCATCAAACTTGGACGTTGGTTTAGTGAAATCACCAAACATCCTCCTTGCATTATTGTTGTTGGGTTCGGCTGCCATCTCCTTCTCTTGTTTGAAAATTTCAGAAAGGTTGCCTCTGGATTGTTGTAATTTAGCTTCTCTTAGTTTCCTTTTTAGAGTCCTTTCAGGTTCTGGATCAGCTTCAACAAGAGTGTCTTTTTCCTTGTTCCTGCTTATATGAAAGAGAAGAGAAAAAGAAAAGGAAGAGGAATCCTCTATATCTGGACAAAGAGGGTCCTTATTATTAGTAGAAGATGAAATAAAAGTGGAGAATCCAATCACAAGGGTGAGGATAGAGGCAGTGATTGGAGATGAAGAGAGGTGAAGAGACGTGTTAGTAAATAAATAAATAAATAGAAGAAGAGAAGAGAGGGAGAATTCGAAAATAATTTTGAAAAAGTAGTTAATGATTTTCGAAAATTAAAGATAAGATATAATTAAAATTAAAATTTTAAAACAATTAGTTAATTAATTAAAAAGCATTTTGAAAAAGAGGTGAGATATTTTCAAAAATTAGAGAGGGAGAAGTAGTTAGGTGGTTTTGAAAAAAATAAGAAACAAACAAAAAGTTAGTTAGTTAATTGAAAAGATATTAAAATCAAATTTGAAAAGATAAGAAGATAAGAAGTTAGATAAGATATTTTGAAATCAAATTTTTAAAAAAGATAAATTTTGAAAAAGATATGATAAAAAGATAAGATAAGAAGATATGATAAAAAGATAGGATTAAAAAAAATTTAATTTTTAAAATTAAAATTAATTACTTAACTAACAAGAAACTAAAAGATATGGTTCTAGAATTTAAAGATTGAACCTTTCTTCACAAGAAAGTAACAAACTTCAAATTTTTGAATCAATCATATTAATTATTAGCATAATTTTGAAAATTTGAAATAAAATTAAGAAAAAGATTTTGAAAATAATTTTAAAATTTTTGAAATTAATAAAATGAAAAGGATTTGATTTTTGAAAAAGTTTTGAAAAGATAGGATTTTTAAAATTGAAAATTTGACTTGACTTGTAAGAAACAATTAATTTTAAAATTTTTTTAACTAAGTCAACTCAAATTTTCGAAAATTATGAGAAAATTAAGGAAAAGATATTTTTTTATTTTTGAATTTTTAATGATGAGAGAGAAAAACAACAAAAATGACTCACAACATGAAAATTATGAATCAAAACTCATGATGCATGCAAGAACACTATGAATGTCAAGATGAACACCAAGAATACTTTGAAGATCATGATGAACATCAAGAAAAAAATTTTTGATGCAAAGAAAATATGCAAGAAACCAAACTTAGAAATCTTTAATGCTTGGACTCTAACAAACGAAAAATGCATATGATAAACAACAAAAAATACAAAACAAGAAAACATCAAGATCAAACAAGATGGCTTACCAAGAACAACTTGAAGATCATGAAGAACACCATGAATGCATGAGTTTTTCGAAAAAAAATGCAAGAGATTTTTAAAACATGCAATTGACACCAAACTTAAAAATTGACTCAAGACTCAAACAAGAAACACAATATTTTTTGTTTTTATGATTTTCTGAAATTTTTTTTTGTATTTTTATTATTTTTTTCGAAAAACATATAGGAAAAAGAAAATAAGAAATTCAAAATCTTTAAGAAGAATTCCAAGAATCTTTCAATATTAGCCCAAAGCTCCAATCAAAGGGTTTGACATGGCTTAATAGCCAGTCAACTTTAGGATGGAATTACATGCATCGTGGTGATTAGTTGAAGACCAATTCCAAAGGAGTTTGAATATGGCTTTACAGCCATCTAGGATTCAACATGTTACCATGAAACTCTAGAATTCATTCTTGAAAGTTTTGAAGCCATAGAATAATTTAAAAATTTTTTTTGAAAATAATTTTTTTGGAAAAACGAAAACAAAGAAAAATTTTGAAAAATTTTTGAAAACTTTTTGAAAAGAAAATTACCTAATCTGAGCAACAAGATGAATCGCCAGTTGTCCATACTCGAACAATCCCCGGCAACGGCGCCAAAAACTTGGTGCATGGAATTGTGATCATCAACAATGGCTCCAATAATTTGGTAGCTCTCACACGTAAATTACACTTAGTCAAAACTCCCCACAACTAACCAAGTAATACCTTACATGAGTAAGGGTCGATCCCACGGAGATTGTTGGTATGAAGCAATCTATGGTCATCTTGTAGATCTCAGCCAGGCTGATTCAAATGTGATTGGATTAGATAATTAAAAGATAAATAAAATAGGATAGAAATACTTATGTAAATTAATGGTGGGAATTTCAGATAAGCGTATGGAGATGCTTGTCCCTGTTGAATCTCTGTTTTCCTACTGCTTTCGTCCAATCCTTCTTACTCCTTTTCATGACAAGCTGTATGTAGGGCATCACCGTTGTCAATGGCTACATCCCATCCTCTCAGTGAAAATGGTCTAAATGCTCTGTCACAGCACGGCTAATCATCTGTTGGTTCTCAATCAGGTTGGAAAAGAATCACGTGATTCTTTTGCGTCTGTCACTAACGCCCAGCCTTCAGGAGTTTGAAGCTCGTCACAGTCATTCAATCCCGTAATCCTACTCGGAATACCACAGACAAGGTTAGACTTTTCGGATTCCCATGAATTCCGCCATCAATTCTAGCTTATACCACGAAGATTATGATTAAGGAATCCAAGAGATATGTGCCCGGTCTAAGGTAGAACGGAAGTGGTTGTCAGTCACACGTTCATAGGTGAGAATGATGATGAGTGTTACGGATCATCACATTCATCAAGTTGAAGTGCAACGAATATCTTAGAACAGAAATAAATCAAATTGGATGGAAAATAGTAGTAATTGCATTGAAACTTGAGGTACAGCAGAGCTCCACACCCTTAATCTTTGGTGTGTAGAAACTCCACCGTTGAAAATACATAAGTGATAGGTCCAGGCATGGCCGAATGGCCAGCCCCCAAAACGTGATCAATAGTCTCCTAAGATGAATAATAAAATAAAACTGAGACCAGAGATGTAACGTGGTCAAAAGACACTGAATACAATAGTAAAATGTTCTATTTATACTAAACTAGCTACTAGGGTTTACAGAGGTAATAATTGATGCATAAATCCAATTCCGGGGCCCACTTGGTGTGTGCTTGGGCTAAGATTGATCTATCCATGAGCTGAGGCTTCTCTTGGAGTTGAACGCCAAGTTGTAACGTGTTTTAGGCGTTTAACTCTAGTTCATGACGTGTTTCTGGCATTTGACTCCAGAATGCAGCATGAAACTGGCGTTGAGCGCCAGTTTACGTCATCTAATTATGAATAAAGTATAGACTATTATATATTGCTGAAAAGCTCTGGATGTCTACTTTCCAACGCTGTTAAGAACACACCATTTGGAGTTCTGTAGCTCCTGAAAATCCATTTTGAGTGCAGGGAGGTCAGATTCCAACAGCATCAGCAGTCCTTTGTCAGCCTCCTATCAGAGTTTTGCTCACGTCCCTCAATTTCAGCCAGAAAATACCTGAAATCACAGAAAAACACACAAACTCATAGTAAAGTCCAGAAATGTGAATTTATCATAAAAAATAATGAAAACATCCCTAAAAGTAACTAGATCATACTAAAAACTTCCTAAAAACAATGCCAAAATGCGTATAAATTATCCGCTCATCAAGGCTTAAGCTCAATGTTGTTTGCTCCAATGACAGGAATAGAGATGCTTCTCCCATAAAAGTCGGGAGTTGGTGTAGTAAAGTCACCAAGCACCTTTCTTGCATTGTTGTTGTTGGGTTCGGCCATGGCTGTTTTATCTGCTTCCTTTTCGAAATTTTCTGTCAGGTCCTCTTCAGAGTGTTGTGCTTTAGCTGCTCTTAGCTTCCTCTCCAAGGTCCTTTCAGGTTCAAGATCAACTTCAACAAGAATGCCTTTATCTTTGTTCCTGCTCATATGAAAGAGAAGAAAACAAAGAAAGTATGGAATCCTCTATGTCACAGTATAGAGATTCCTTGATGTGTCAGAGGAAAAGAAGAATAGAAGGATGAGTTAGAGAGAAGAACTCGAACTTATAGAGAGGGAGGGGGTCCAAATTATTAAAGGAGGATAAGTGTTAGTGATTAAATAGAAAGAGATGGGAGAGAGAGAATTTTCGAAAATTTTTAAATAAAATAAAATTAGAGTTTAAAACAATTAGTTAATTAAAAAGAATTTTGAAAAAGTTGTTAGTGGTTTTCAAAAATTAGAGAGAGAAAAGTAGTTAGGTGGTTTTGAAAAAGATAAGAAATAGTAATTTTTTTTAAATCAAACAAAAAGTCAAGTAGTTAATTGAAAAAGATTTGAAAATCAATTTTGAAAAGATAGGAAGTTAGAAAAAGACTTTGAAATTAGAATTTAAAAATATGTGATTTGAAAAAGATATGATGGAAAAAGATATGTTTGAAAAGATATGATTGAAAAAGAAATAAAAAAGATTTGATTTTTAAAATTGATGACTTGACTAACAAGAAATTAAAAGATATGATTCTAACATTCAAATATTGAACCTTTCTTAACAAGAAAGTAACAAACTTGAAATTTTTGAATCGAAACATTAATTGTTAGAAAGGATTTTTGAAAATATTAAAAGAAAAATGAAAAAGATTTGATTTTGAAAAAGATATGATTAATATGAGAGGATATGAAAGAGATAAGATTTTGAAAAATTAGTTTTAAAACTTGAAAAATTGAAAAAGATTTGAATTGAAAATAAAATTACCTCCCTGGTATTATCCTGGCATTAAACGCCCATAATGGTATCCATTCTGGCGTTTAACGCCCAGTTGGCTACCTCCTTGGGCGTTAAACGCCCAGCTAGGTACCCTGGCTGGCGTTTAAACGCCAGAAATCCTTCCTTACTGGGTGTTTTTCTGAATGCCCAGCTTTTTCTCTGTGATTCCTCTGCTATATGTTCTGAATCTTCAATTCTCTGTATTACTGACTTGAAAAGATATATTTTTGTATTTTTTTTGAATTTTTAATGATGAGAGATAAAAATAACAAAATGAAATTAAACATGAAAAGCTAAGATCAAACAAATAATGCATGCAAGAATACTTTGAATGCCAAGATGAACACCAAGAACATTTTGAAGATCACGATGAACATCAAAAACATATTTTTGAAAATTTTTAAGAAAAGAAAGACATGCAAGACACGAAACTTAGAAAATTTCATACTAGAGACACTAACAATTTGAGAATGCATATGAAAAACAACAAAAGACACAAAACAAGAGAATTTAAAGATTAGACAAAGAAAATCATCAAGAACAACTTGAAGATCAATGAAGAACACAAGAACACACTTCCGAAAAATGCAAGAAGAATAAAGACATGCAATTGACACCAAACTTAAAAATTGACACTAGACTCAAATAAGAAACACAAAATATTAATAAGAATTCCAGGAATCATGCAATGTTAGTCTAAAGTTTCAGTCTAAAAAGATTAGACATGGCTAGCCAAGCTTTAGCAGAGCATTACATACAACAGCCTAATTGATGGGAATCTGATGATAGGGCATTTTGGCCAGTTTTACCGACCGTTTCTTTACTATTTTAGGGTAGTTTCATGCAATTTCTTAGTAAATAAGCAAGTTTTGGGTAGATATACACTTACATCTTGATTTGAGCAAACATTGTGAACTTTACATTATTTTGTGAGAATTATGCAGGAATTGAATGATAAAATGGATAATGCATGATCTCATGACTTGGAACAGAGCTTTGATGCACTTTATTTGCTTGATTTCAGGACAAAGAAAGCAAGAAGGAGCCACGTTAGCATCCATGTTAATCTAATTAACATGACCACTAACATGGAATGGGAATAAACTTGCAGTGTTAATGGAAAAAAGTGATCGCCAATAACACCTTCGAAGCTATCATAGCCCACGTTAGTTGCCACGTTAATTACATTAACGTGGTAGCTAACGTGGAGGAAAAGGGGAGCTCCAACATTAATGGTAAAAGTGAATACCACTAACGTTCCAAAAAGGGCACACTTAGCTACGTTAAGAGTCACGTTAATCCAATTAACGTGAACTCTAACGTGGGAGGAGAAAGCAATTGCCAACGTTAGTGACACTCACCTTTGTCACTAACGTTGGACTAAGCCAATATTTCCTATGTTAGTGGTCACGTTAAGACCACTAACGTGAAGGGAAACGTGGAGCAAGGAATGATAGGCCAACGTTAGTGACACTCACCTTTGTCACTAACGTTGGAGATGGCAATCACCACCACGTTAATGGTCACGTTAATGCAATTAATGTGAGGCACTAATGTGGGAAGAAGGGGCGTTTGAAGCATTAGTGACAAAGGTAAGTGTCACTAACACTCTCGAAGCTTGGGCATACCCATGTTAAGGGCCACGTTAGTTACACTAATGTGGGGAAAAGAAGTAAAGAGAAACGTTATTGGTAAAGGTGAATGCCAATAACGTTTGCGAAAGATTGAGAAGCAACGTTATTGGTAAAGGTGAATGCCAATAACGTCTGCGAAGGACTAAGAGGCAACGTTAGTGGTCACGTTAGTGCCACTAACGTTGAAGTTAACGTGGATCAATTTGGTTTGGAGCGTTAGTGAAAAAGGTGATCGTTATTAACGTTCTCAAACCCACATTTTCACTTAACGTTAACACCATTAACGTCCTAACTAACGTCCACCCATGCCTGACTCACACTTTTTCTGCAAGCAAAGCTGAGCCCACTGAAGATTGTAACTGCTTTAACTCAAGATCAAAGGCCCATATCTAAGACTTGAAGAGCTGACTAGAAGATCAAGAAGAGTAGTATATATAGGAGTGGTTTTGAACTAGAAAGGAGCTTGGCATTTTGGAGAACTACACGCTGTATATTTACTTTTCCTGCAATTTCTAGTTTATTTTAGAATGTACTCTTCTCTATCATCTTCCATTCCCAAAGCTATGAACAACTAAACCCCTTTTCATTGGGTTAGAGAGCTTTGTTGTAATTTGATGGATCAATTATAGTTTTCATTCTTCTTCTTCTTCTTTCTTTTCTCTTAATTTACTAGAAAGCTTTCGATCTTAATTCAATTGGTTAGTTGTCTTGGAAAAGAAACTCTCCATAATTGGATCTCCTCTGAGCCTTGGAAAAGGGATGAGGAGATCATGTTAGAAATACTTTCTCATGTTGGACTAAATTGGGGTTTGGACAGATATAGTGACATATAATCCTCCCAACACTTTGATTTGGAAATACATGTGGTATAATCAGTGACCATACTTCATCTCTTCCCATGAGCAATTAAATTAAGGAATTGGGCAATTGTTCAAGCTTAGAGAGATTGGGTTGCCAAGAAATTGGGATCCAATCACCTAAGATTGCCTAGGAGATCAATGAATGCATTGATTGAGGAAGAGATGAGAATGAACTTGATTCGGAGAATGCAACATCTCCTAAGCCAAATGAATCCCCCATTTCTGATCTTACCCATTCTCTTTACTTTCTGCCATTTATTTTTATGTTCATCTCCCCAAATCCCTATTTAAGATTCTGCAATTTACTTTCTGCAATTTACTTTCCCGCTATTTAATTTTCTGCAATTCTCAACTCAATTTCTGCTTACCTCAACTAGAACATTCCTCCAATTAAAGTTGCTTGACCAATCAATCCCTGTGGGATTCGACCTCACTCTATTGTGAGTTTTTCCTTGACGACAATTCAGTATACTTGCCGACGAGGCCAAAAACTTGGTACACGGAATCGTGATTCTCACACTTCTTCACAACTCTATGCAGCTGACTAGCAAGTGCACTAGGTCGTCCAAGTAATACCTTACGTGAGTAAGGGTCGATCCCACAGAGATTGTCGTCTTGAAGCAAGCTACGGTCATCTTGTAAATCTTAGTTAGGCAGATTCAAATGGTTATGGGGCTTTGATAATTAAAAGATAAATAAGACATAAAATAAGATAGAGATACTTATGTAATTCATTGGTGGGAATTTCAGATAAGCATATGGAGATGCTTTGTTCCTCCTAAATCTCTTCTTTCCAACTACCTTCATCCAGTCATGCGTACTCCCTTTCATGGCAAGCTATATGTTGGGGAATCACCGTTGTCAATGGCTACCGTCCGTCCTCTCAGTGAAAATGGTCCGGCTACGGATTACGTAGGGCTAATCATCTGTCGGTTCCCACTTGTGTTGGAATAAGATCCAATGATCCTTTTGTGCACTGTCACTGCGCTCAGCACTCGCGAGTTTGAAGCTCGTCACAGTCATCCCATCCCATCCCAGATCCTACTCAAGAATGCTGCCAATTGATTCTAGCTTATACCACGAAGACTCTGATCTCACAGAATGGAAGGCAATGTTGTCAGGAGATGCAACCATGCATTGTGGACCAGGAGGCCAAGAGATACACACTCAAGCTATTGCAAATAGAACGGAAGTGGTTGTCAGGCACGCGTTCATAAGTGAGAATGATGATGAGTGTCACGGATCATCACATGCATCAGGTTGAAGTACGAGTGAATATCTTAGAATAAGAATAAGCTTGAATTGAATAGAAGAACAATAGTACTTTGCATTAATTCATGAGGAAGATCAGAGCTCCACACCTTAATCTATGAGGTGTAGAAACTCCGCCATTGAAAATACATAAGTAATGAAGGTCCAGGCATGGTCGAATGGCTAGCCCCCAGAACGTGATCAAGAGATCAAAAGTGATACAAAGATAGTCTCAAAAATGATCTAAAGATCTCATGATATGAAAATACAATAGTAAAAGGTCCTATTTATAATGACTAGTAACCTAGGATTTACAGAGATAAGTAAATGATGCAGAAATCCACTTCCGGTGCCCACTTGGTGTGTGCTTGGGCTGAGCATTAAAGCTTTCATATGCATAGGCTTTTCTTGGAGTTAAACGCTAGCTCGGGTGCCAGTTTGGGCGTTTAACTCCAGCTTTTATGCCACTTCTGGCGTTTAACGCCAGAAAAGGGTAGAAAGTTGGCGTTAAAATGCCAGTTTGCATTATCAAAACTCGGGCAAAGTGTGAACTATTATATATTTCTGGAAAGCCCAAGATGTCTACTTTCCAACTCAATTGAGAGCGTGCCAATTGGGCTTCTATAGATCCAGAAAATCTATTTCGAGTGTAGGGAGGTCAGAATCCAACAACATCTGCAGTCTTTTTTCAGCCTCTGAATCTAATTTTTGCTCAGGTCCCTCAATTTCAGCCAGAAAATACCTGAAATCATAGAAAAACACACAAACTCATAGTAAAGTCTAGAAATGTGATTTTTGCATAAAAACTAACTAAATCATGCTAAAAACTACCTAAAATCATGCTAAAAACTACCTAAATCATTCTAAAAGCTACCTAAAAAACAATGCCAAAAAGCATATAAATTATCCGCTCATCATGCACTATCCTCCTCAACATCAATTTCAAGCTTATTAGAGGAATACTCTACAACTCTAGATTCCCATGGGGGTTCAGCATCTCCTAGATCTTCAACCACTTCTTCCTCTTCAACAATTATAGCTTCCTCCACTTGTTCAAATACAAAGCCGCATTCCTCATTGTCCACTTGAGTTTATAGTGTCTCCTTCATGCTACGCTCTTCTTTAGATTCTCCACATGTATCCATGGGAGTTTCTTGAGTGCTCAAATGTTGGGAGGCTAATCGATTTACTACTTCGGTCAAGGTAGCCGCGAATTCTAGTACTTCCCTTTTCATCTCTATTTGCCCTTGAAAGAGAACACCAAGAGTGTCATACATTGAAGATTGAGGTGGATATGAGGGCTCATTACTTGGGAGGAAAGGTTCATGAAACGAGGGTGGTTTATCATAACAAGGATGGGGCCGTTCAACACTCTCCATCTTTTCTACTTGTTGCACAACACACTTCAATTCCTTGTTCTCAAATTGAGATTCTTTAGCCATAAGAGCTTTGTGTGATTTTTGGTATGCCACTCGCTCCAATTTATGGAGGAATCGATCTATTGTTTCCTTGAGATGATCCTTTGATTCTTGTCCCGCTCAGATTGCATGATTAGGATCATATAGATCTTGGGTTGGTGGATATGGACATGGTGTGTATGGAGGTGGTGGTTCTTGGGAGTAATTGAAATGGAATTGGGGTGGCTCCCTATATGGTTCATATGGCTCATAAGGTGGTTGGTTTGGTGGATATGGGTTAGGATCATATGAGGGTGTTTGGTGGTAAGGGGCTTGTGAGTATGGTGGTTCAAAGCTATGTTGAGGAGGGGGTTCATATGTATATGGTGGTACTTGTTGGTAACTACAAGGAGTTTCACCATATCTGTCATCTTGGTACGCACCCTGGAATAGCTCTTGACCATAGTAATTTGGTGGAGGTTCGTTGTCACGAAGAGGTCCACCATAACTATTGTCTTGGTATGCATCATAGAATAGTTGTTGGTCATAGTGCAATGGAGGGGGTTGTTGCCAAAAGGGTTGATCAAATCCTTGTGGCTCCTCCCATCTTTGATTGTTCCAACCTTGATGCATGTTATCATTATAGACTCCATTCCCTACAACATAATTGTAACCAAACTCATAGCCAAAGGGGTGAGAGTTTATAGTAGAAAAGAAAACCAAAAACTAATAAAAATAGGCCACTAAGTCCTAAAACTTATAAAAACTAGGAATAGGTAAAAAGCAAATATTTACAATAACCAATAATAAGGCACATGTTTGTAATTCCCGGGCAACGGTGCCATTTTGACGAACAGATTCCTCGCGTGGTCTAGAATATCACAAATAAATTCTCGTTGCAAGTATACCTTTTAGACCGACAAGAAATCCCTTCATACAAAAGTTTGGTTGTCAGAAGTAACAAACCCCTAATAAAATTGATAACCGAAGTATTTAAACCTCGGGTCATCTCTCAAGGAATTGCAGGGAAGTATGCTTATGATTGGTTATGGAAAAGTGTGTTTTTGGGATTTTGGATTAATAAACAAGAAAAGTAAATTGCAGAAGGAATAGATTAATAATTACAAATGCTCTTGGCAAAGTATGAGAATTGGAAGTCCAATCCTAGCTATCCTTATTAATTGTAATGAGAATCGTTCATTGCTCCCACTTAGTTAACCCTCTAATTATGAAGGAGAGTCAAGTGGACCAATCAATTTGATCCCTCAAGTCCTAGTCAACACCTAAGGAAAGACTAGCTTTAGTGGAATCCAAATCAATCAGCAACTTTCAATTATCAATCAACAAATGAGTTTGATAACTCAAATGTCACCAATTACTCAACCAATGTCAAGAGGATAAAAATATAAATTAAATCCCTCCCAAGCATTTTATCAAACACTTGGAAGGCACAACAAAAAGACATAGAAAACTAGCAAGGAATATTAAATCCAAGCAACCAATTGCAACATCAATCAATAACAAATAATAGAAGCAATAAATATGAAATACCTCAAATTGCATTAAATGGAAGATCAATTCTAACATGAAGTTCATAAACCAAATTGGGGAAATAAACAAATCAACAAGAGAAACAAGTAAACCAAAGTACTAGAACAATTAAAATAGAAGAAACCTATGTTAAAGCAAGGTAGAATTCTGAAATTAAGACATGTCACGCGTACGCGTAAGTCACGCGTACGTGTCGCTCGCCTTCTGTGCTAGTCACGTGTACACGTCGCCCATGCGTACGTGTTGCCGCCAGCTTCTCAAATCTTTATTTTCTCGCGTTCCTTCCACTTTTGCATGCTTTCTTTCCATCCTCTAAGCCATTCCTGCCCTATAAAGCCTGAAAACACTTAACACACAGATCACAGCATCGAATGGTAATAAAGGATAATTAAAATTTGACACTTTAAAGGTCTAGGAAACATCTTTTCAACTATATCAAAGAATTAGGAAGGAATTGTAAACTATGCAAATTATATGAATAAGTGAGCAAAGAATTGATAAAACCCACTCAAATTAGCATAAGATAAACTATAAAATAGTGGTTTATCAGTAACACACATTAAGACTATGGAGTCCAGCCAGTCAGACATGCCGTCAAGGATCTTAGTAGACATCTCAACAATGTTTTTTTGGGAAGACATGGGCCAACCATTCCTACATTAAGAAAAAGCAAAAAAATGGATTACTACCAAACAAGTTGGTCAAGTAAGGACGCAACTCGGACAATAAAAAGTAATCAACAAGTGTAAAAAGGGAAACCCCAGGACTCACACTAAAGTCCAGGGGCACCCTTTTGAGGCAACAACAAGGCAAGAATTTAGAAAAGGGACAACAATAATCTATGCCCTAAAAACCAACCCGAACACCTCTCAAAATAAAAAATACAGGGGGAACAATCAATTTTTACTATTTCTACATACAAACGACCATCATCATCACAGACCACGCAAAGAATCATCAAGAAAGCTACAACCATTTCCTACCAATAGTTCAACAAAAAACAAAAACTTTGCACAAAGATAGGGTCATGCAACCATAAAAAGAAACAGGAACATCGACAAGCAAAAAAGCTCTGTGAAAGCAAAACTATCAGAAGGCGCACATTTTTCTCAAAAGGAGAAGCAAGGAAAAAGACTCAACGATGATCAGGCACAAAGATACAACCTTTCGCATGAAGAATTAAGCTCTCTAAAAAAAACTCAAAAATCAAAACTTTACAGTGAAATCATGCAGAAAAGACGATTAAGAAAGACTAACCTGCAGAAGAAAAGATGATAATTGCCCAGAGCCAAAAGAACGACGAAATCCACGCCAAACAATCGCTTTCAGGCAAAGAAAATGGAAGGCTTGGTGGCATGAGGACAAGTAAACGAAGCACCACAACAAGTAAAGAGTGAAGAGAAAGGAGAGGAAAAAAACGGAAAAATGATTCCTTAAATTTCAAAATGAAGTACAAAAGAGGGAAAAAAGGAAATGGCGAAAGGATATTAATAAGCTTTTAAACCCTTGCATGTTTCCAAGGAAACAAAAATGTGCGCTACAAATAAAGGAAGAAAGAAACGCTTCACATTCAAGGCAGAGGCAAACCTAACAAGGAAATCTACAAGAGATCGACTAAAGGCAAGATGCTCAAGCACAACTTCCTCAAAGGGGTCGAAGTCCAAAGACACGACCCCAAGGGTAAGATCAAGTTCGAGCAGGGGCACTATTCATACCCTGGGTCGAGCTACGCGACCCAGGCTGACTGAAGACACGAGTGACCGACCTCTTCAGGCTGGATCGCCACCAACCTCTTCCTAAAGAGTTCGGCCACCATAAAGGTCCAAGCAGGCCCGAATGAAGGAACAAAGCCCACTCTAAAGGTGGCTAGGCCCCTAAAAGATAGGACCGTTCACCTAAAAAGATAAGATAACTATCTTATCTCAAAGAAAGGCCACTCAATACTACTATAAATACACTGGAGCACCCAAGTATAACTCATACTCTGATTCTACACAAAATCCTACCTAAAGCATGTGCTAACTTAAGCATCGGAGTCTCTTGCAGGTACTACTACCCTCCGGCGACAAAGGATCAGCAGCACCGCCAAGTCCAACAAGTCGGACACAATAGCTCCAGCCACAACAGCAGATCTCATCCGAGATCGACCTTCAGTTTCAGGTTACCCTCAGAACACTAAGTATCAGATCCTCCACTCTGTCACCATCAAAATAACTCACCGAGGTAGATTGCAACCTGCATCTGAAAAACAACAACAGAATATGGTATGAGAACCGGAGGTTCTCAGTATGCTAACAGCAGTATCCAGTGATGTAAGATATATGACCCCGGGACGCCAGAGGCAATCCTAGAACTTCATATCCATCACAAGATTCATCTTAAAGCATAACTAAAATAGTAAATCATAACTTAAAACCTTAACATAATAAAAAGGGTAGTCTATCTTAGGGGATTTTCTAATCTAACAGTTTTTTGCTGCCCCACAGCCTTCACCAACCTATCCTCCATGCGATCCCATCGCCACCACCTTCTGAACCTCCTCAATCCCAGTAAAAAACACAGATAATATCAATGCAAGTAAAACACAAGTATAGGCATATATGGCAAGTAATTCAAGTAGGCAATTAGGCATGTTATACAATTAGGTAAGCAATTACAAGTCGGCAAAGCAAACAAACACATAGAAGATGCACATGATGAATGCTTGTCCTATAGGCTATGATATCACATTGTCGGTTCAACTGTCAACCTGACACATCTCCATGGAGACGTCGACCTTTAGAATCATAAGTGGGAACCCCCAAGATATGGTGCTCGGAACACCGTCCAGGATTTTGTGCTTGCACACTCTAGTGATCTAAAGGGATGCGAGCAGGATACTATTGCCACAAACCTCACATCTCAACATAAGCGGGACAAACCATCGCCCTTACACCGCCGCTACTACCTTGACAAGCGGGATCCAATCAAACTGTCCTTGCCAAGCGCATAGTGTCTCAATAATCTCAATTTTAAAAAATGTTACAGCAGTGGTTTTTCAAAAATTCATTATTTCAGTATATCAATGATTCATCATTGCAACTCCGAGTCCTCGACTTATCTCAACTACTGTCGATTCACAATTTCCTTTTTAAACTCCTTAGTTCATTAGTTTCTCAACTCATATACTATTTTTCCGTCTCACTCCACCAAACCCATCCTTAGTATACCAGAAACCTAAGCCTCCGTTCTCTAACTTTTCAAGGTAATACCAAATAATTCCACCCAAGACCTTCTCTATGTTTTAACATCCAAAAACAAGCCAAAAATTCTTAAATAGGTGTCACAAAAGTTTACAAGCTTGTTGGGAAGGTGAAACAGTTAAAAACAAGATTTCAGTTGAAAAACAGGGCATGTGCATATGCACAAGGGTGTGCGTGCGCACGCCCAAGAGGATTTTCAAAATCTGTGCATACGCATAGATGTGTGTGTACGCACAAGGCATGCAAACGCCCTCAACAGAATGCACCTTCCAATGTGTGCGTGTGCACAACTTGTAGAACTTCGTTGGTTGTGGGTGCGCACAAAGCGTGCTAGTGCTCCCATCAGTAGCCATGTCCCCGTGTGTGCATGCGCATAAGACTGTGCGTGCGCATAGAAACCAGAATTCACGAATTCTGTAGCATTCACAGAATTTAGATTTTGACACCAAACTTTGAATCATCATAAGTTCCTCTAAAAAAATCCATTTCCTACAAACTTTATATCCATTTAAAGATTTTTCAATGAACTTTAATTTAGAGCAATTTTCAACAAATTTAGAAAACTGAGGCTCAAGTTATGATCTATAAAAGTTCACCAAAAATTCATTTTTACCAAAATTTCATAAAGTTCTCAATTTCCTAATTTCACTACCAAAACTAAACCAAAACCACATTAACTCCATCCCACATCATATTTTTCCATTTATGCCACAATCCACTACTCATATCATCAATTTCTCAAACCCAATTATCCATGATTTCACACTAAACCCCTTCTCATTCAACAAACTTAACAATAATCATTTTACCACTTTCAATCATCAACATCAACCTCATTCATTCTCAATATCAATAATCAACATTGATTAACAACATTATAACAACTCTAATTTTTGTACTAATGCGAGTTTTTCTTAAAATAATATTTTAAAGCGATTAGTTTTATTTTAACGAGTCGACTTCGAACCCCAAAGTAAGATAAATAGTAATATAATTTTATTATTATGTTATTTATTTATTTTACTTGCTCTAATTATAATGGAGCCTAGATAATAATATTAATATTATTATCAAGTCCAACTTTTGCCGATATAAGAAATTATCGGTATCTCTTGATGAGCTTAGAGTTGATAAAGTTTCATCAAATGTCTTTTAATTTCTAAGTTACTAATGTCATTTATATTAGTAACTCGTATATAATTATCCTTATATATATTATTACTTGTGTAGTAATATATTCAATTTTTATAATTATTTATTTAAGATATTTATCTGAAACTTGACACGTGCCCTTTATTTTATTCTTGCTAAATCACCTTTCCTTTATTCTTGGTAAATCACCTTTCCTTTATTCAGAATCTTCCTTAGCATATAAGAAAGAAAAGAGAGAGATTTGTATCATGAAACCAAATGACATTAGGCAATGACAGTTAACCCTTTTAATGCCAAATCATACCCCACTAAAAGAAAGACACCTTCTCCTATCTCTCATCTTTCATAACCGAATGCATGCATACAGAAAAGAAAGAGAGAAACCAAAAGCACTCATTGAATAACCGTGACCCCGTTAACTTTTCTTCCTCGATTTCTTACGATCCATAACTCTAATAAAATATCTAATTCAGTAAAAGTGTTTGTATCCTCCTTCTTTATGTGTTGGCGTCACTTTTGATCGGTGAAAGTCGACGGAGACGTAGCACCCTACCCCTTGAGTTCAGCCAACTGAAATTCTAAGAGGCACATATGATTCCGGATATTTTCTTCTTCGACGGCTCTGTTAGAAAGCTTCTCCGGAGCTTTGCATATTTTGATTTCGTACGAAGATAGGATTTTGGTAAATTCTCACCGGTTAAATTGATATTGGAGAAGTGAATTGATATCGTGATTACTTGTTGATTGAATTTGATTGAATTTATATTGAATTTGATATTGTGATATATTGATATTTGTGATAAGTTTGAGGTTCGGAGGGTTTTAATGCAGTCAGGAACTGAGTTATTCTGATGAATTTGATTTTTGGTTTACGATAGGATAATTTGAAAATGTTGAAATTTATTTGGTTTGATCTATTGGAAATAAATTTTAGGGGTAAACGGGTATTTTATCAAAGCTCAGGGTTATTTATATAAATATGAAATAAAGTGAAGGTTTAAATATAATTTTATAAAATATTAAAGAATTCGTGGTTTAAAAAGTAATTAATAAAAGTTTGAAAATAGGGTTTTATAAAATAAGTTTCAAGAGTATTATAAATATTATTTTAAATATTTGTTTAAAATTACTCATTTATATTAGAGTAAATTATTATTATAAATTATTATTTATCAATATATTATTTTATAAAAATATTATTGTATGTATTATGAAAAAATAAAATAGAGAGTGGTAAACATGCAAGTTTTTTCTAAAAGCTTTAGAAAGACCAATCTAAGCTAGGGATCTTATGATCCCCTCTTCATAAAACATTTAAGAAAAGATGAAGGAAGAGTGTGAAGATAGTTTTTTATGTAAAAATTAAGGAATTAAAAGAATAACGAGAAAAGAATATATTATTTAAAGGGATATCTGCCATAGGAGAGCAGAGAACAGAAAAGAAAAGAAAGAAAGAACGACCGAAGATGATTGTCTACCTGCTGGGAACAAGCAGAGATATGGTGGTGAGTCCACCGAGATTTGCTTTCCAAAGATATATCGGCTAATTCAGGAGATTATCGCACCTGTAAGACAGAGGTTGCTTACAGAGGTTATCAATACATGCATTGGCCAGAGAGAGCCTCACCTGTAAGATAGAGGTTGCTTACAGAGGTTATGTTTGCATACATCGGCTCAAGAGAGTCGCACCTATAAGACAGAGGTTGCTTACAGAGGTTTTGACACTGAAAACCAAACTCAGACAAAGGTTGCTGAGTTACGTTGGGAGCGGGTTGAAACCAACAGATGAGCTCATTACCTGCATTAGGAATAGAAATGCATCATGATTGATTGAACATATCTTCTATGAATTCTATTTTCTGTGATTGTGTATGTGTTGTATCTATTTTCTCTTTATGTTCTTTAGTTATTGTGTTTGATGCGTGAGTTGATTGTTGCTGCTGACTGGGTATAGTATTAAAACGAACTTAATTAACCACCCCGACCCTACTAAGAACTCCCCATTTCTTACCCCTGCTCTTCTCCCTTCAGATGAAAACAGGAACTCTAGTTAAGATTACCCCTATATATATACGAGGACCCAGCAAAATATACGAAGGTGATAGAGAACTCGTCATTTGGCTGCAATGATCGATTAGTGACAGTAAGAGTTGGTAGCGTATTTTGGGGGGGCACCTACAGTGTAGCTTAGATATTTTGGTTTAGTGATGACAGGTCATCTTAGCCCAGTTTAACTAGTCTTTTTCTTTTGTTTTCAATAGATTTTATGCACTTTCTTGAGCCATAAGTAAGCCAATTGGGTAGAATTTCATGTTTCCTTTGATTCAATCAACCGTGGATGAATTAATGCAATTTCATGAGATTTTGTGCTATAATTGTCATATATTATGAAAGAATAACAAACTCATGATCTTGAGCATAGCTTTGATGTGTTTGGTTGATTGATGATAGGTGAAAAGAGCTTTGAAGAAGGTTGAAGAAAGAAGAAAGGGAAAGGAGCAAGAGAGAACAAAAAGCTTGAGCAAAAGCTTGCCTCAAGCTTTTGCTCAAACTTTTGAAAGAGTTGAAAACACACCCAGGGGAGAAAAAGCTTGCGCCAACGTTTGCCTCAAGCTTTTTGGCAAACGTTGGCGCCACACATACACACCCTGGAGAAAAAAAAGCTTGCGCCAACGTTTGCCTCAAGCTTTTTGGCAAACGTTAGCGCCACACAACGCACACAAGGGGATCCACGTTTGGCTTAAAGTTTTACCTCAAACTTTAGCTCAAACGTGGGTGACAGAAGGGGGCTTTAGCTGATATGAAAAGCTTGAGCCAAAGTTTGCCTCAAACTTTGACTCAAGCTTTAAACTTTTACTCAAGCTTTTGTGATTTATGTCCCGGTTCAAAATGGGTTTCTCTCCAACTCCAAGTGCAATCAACAGAGGCCTTTTTCAACCCAATTCAATCAAGAGCAAAGGCCCAATTCAAGGCTTGAAGATCATTTGAAGAGAGTGTATGAATAGCTTAGGATTTAAGTTTTTCGGGGAGCTTTCTTTTAGAATTTTTAATACACTTGTAGTAGAGAGCTCACTTTACATTTTTGAGTTGTTGTTCTCGGGGAAGGAGAATTGAATTCTCTTCCTCTTAGTTTTCTTGTTTTCAACTTCATCTACACTTGTCTTGAATCTTGGGTTGAAGAATTGAGGAAATTCTGTCTCAATCTCATCTTGAGATCTCTCTGTTTTCATTTACTGCAACTTTTGGAAATTGAATTTCTGATTTACTCTTCTACTGTCTGATCTTTAAATCTGCCTGATCTTTGAATTTCTTGCAATTGCTCTCTGAATTTGGATCTAAGAAGGCATTGAGATCTAGACTTGGTTATCTAGTCTCTCGGGTCCTGAGATCTATTGGTTTCCATTTTAATTTCCTTGTTTAATTACTACACCAAGCTCGTTTTCCTTTTAATTTGAGATTCGGTTCAACTAACTCAGTCATCTACTCTTCTGTTGGTTCAATTTTACTTTTCCTTGTTTAATTTTTGCAATCCCACATCCCTAACCCATTTACAATTCAAGTCATTTACATTTCTTGCACTCTAAGATTCTGCAATTTACATTTCTTGCATTATAAGTTTCTTCCATTTAATTTCTCGTTCTTTAAGATTCAGCACTTTAATTTCAGTTCTCTTTAATTTCCTGCAAATTCACCCTTCCCCTTTAATTTTACTGCAATTTAGTTTCTGCAAATTACAAACCACTCAACCAATACTTGATTCACTTGACTAAATCAACCACTAAACTAAAATTTCTCAATCCTTCAATCCCTGTGGGATCGACCTCACTCATGTGAGTTATTATTACTTGATGCGACCCAGTACACTTGTCGGTTGGATTTGTGTGTTGGAAATTCGTTTTCCGCAAAAACACCATCAAGTTTTTGGTGCTGTTGCCGGGGATTGAAATAGATTGACAATGATTAAGTGAGGAGATAGTTTAGATCAAGCATTTTTCTTTATTTTTGACTAACCCACTAACTGTTTGAATTTTCGCTTAAGCTAACTAAAACTTCATTCTAGCAATATATTGAAGTGTCACTGGGTGTGTTTCTTTTGTGTTGTTTGTATGTCAGGTACAGGGAGAGTTACTCCTATTTTATCTGAAGCTGACCAGAGAATTCTAAGGAGATTAAGAAGAGCTGAGAGAGGGAAAGGCATTGTTGGAGAGGAAGAATCTGAGGAAGAATATCACGAGATGGAAGAAGATCCATCTAATCCCAATCATCCAGGAGGAGGAGTTAACAATAATCCACAACAGAGGAGAGTACTGGCCTCCTATACTTTTGCAAATGCTAGACATTGTGGGAGCAGCATACTCACCCCCAATGTCAATGCGAACAACTTTGAGTTGAAGTCACAACTTATTACACTCGTCCAGAATAATTGTTCCTATGGAGGAAGTCCATTGGAAGATCCAAACCAGCACCTATCCACCTTCTTGAGAATTTGCGACACTGTCAAATCCAATGGTGTGAATCCTGAAACTTACAAACTTCTGATGTTCCCATTCTCTCTAAGGGATAAGGCTGCTCAATGGCTAGAAACATTCCCGAAGGGAAGCATCAACACTTGGGATGATTTGGTGAGTAAGTTTCTTGCCAAGTTTTATCCCCCTCAAAGGATCATCAGGTTGAAGACTGAAGTGCAGACATTCACGCAAATGGAGGCTGAAAATCTGTATGAAGCATGGGAGAGATATAAGGCTCTGCTGAGGAAATATCCACCAGAAATGTTCACTGAGTGGGACAAGCTACAGAACTTCTATGAAGGGCTCACTCTAAAGGCTCAAGAGGCACTTGATCACTCAGCTGGAGGATCATTGCAATTGATGAAAACTGCAGAAGAAGCTCAAAATCTCATTGACATGGTGGCTAACAATCAGTATTTCTTTGCTCATCAAAGGCAACGCCAACCATCACAAAGAAGAGGAGTAATGGAACTGGAAGGAGTGGACTCAATCTTAGCTAAAAACAAAATGATGCAGCAACAGATTCAACAACAATTTGAGCAAATGGCCAAAAGAATTGATGGCCTGCAAGTAGCATCAGTGAGTGCCACAAGCCAACTAACCAATCCTTGGGGGCAGAATGAGGAGAACCAAGAGGAACAACAACAAGAGCAAGTGCAGTATATGCACAACCAAGGTTCAAATGAGGTGTATGGTGATACCTACAATCCATCTTGGAAGAACCACCCAAACCTCAGATGGGGGGATAACCATAACCAAAACCAACAACCATGGCAGAGGAACTCAAACCCAAACACCTTAAGAAACAACCAAAACCACAACCAACAGCAGACTAGCCAAAACCCTTACAGAAAACCCCAAAATAACTTCCCCAACTCCAACCATTTTCCATCCAATAACCAACTCACTAACCAAAACACTCACCATCAACCATCAACACCCCATAATCAAGCAACTTCACATGACTCTCAGAGGATCACCAACCTGGAAATGTTAATAGAGAAGATGATGAAAAACCAAGAATTGACAGCACGAAACCAGGAAGCATCCATAAAGGGCTTGGAAAGGCAAATTGGTCAGCTCTCCAAGCAATTCACCAATGAAAGACCATCAAGTTCCCTGCCGAGTGACACAATCCCAAATCCTAAGGAAGAATGCAAGGCGATACAATTAAGGAGTGGGAGAACATTGATGAGCAACAATGACACTACAAAGAAGCAAATGGAGAGTAGCAAAAGGCCAATAGAAGATGAAAAGCCAACAAAGGCAGATGAAGCTGAGGATCAAGTTGTGACGCCAAACAAGGACATTGAGAAACTCAAAGAGAAGAACAACCAGTCACACAGTTCAAAAGAAGTGATTCAGGGACAGCAGCAAGTGGGAAAGAGCATCACACCTCCACTGCCATATCCCCAGAGGTTCAGCAAAGAGACTAAGGACCAACATTTTCATAAGTTCCTTGAGACTTTCAAGAAGCTGGAGATCAACATTCCTTTGGCTGAAGCACTTGAGCAAATGCCTCTGTATGCCAAATTTCTGAAGGAGCTTATCAACAAGAAAAGAAGTTGGGATGAGAAAGAGACTATACTGCTTACTGAGGAGTGCAGGGCTTTGATTCAAAAAGGGCTTCCTCCTAAGCTTGAAGACCCCGGGAGCTTCTTGCTGCCTTGCACCATTGGGGAATTAACCATCACTAAGGCAATGTGTGATCTAGGAGCAAGTATTAATTTAATACCCTTCTCTTTGGTGAAAAAACTGTGTATAGAGGAAGTTAAACTGGTACAGATGTCTCTAGAGCTGGTAGATAAGTCAATGGTATACCTCAAGGGTGTGATTGAAAACCTTCTAGTCAAGGTGGACAAATTCATATACCCTGCAGATTTTGTGGTTCTAGATTCAGATGAGGATGAAAGTGACTCCATCATACTTGGGAGACCTTTCTTGGCCACTGCTAGGGCTATCATAGACGTAGAGCAAGGAGGATTAACTCTCAAAATGCATGATAAGAGTGTCACTCTGAGAGTATTACCAGAGGCACAGTTCAGTGATGAGAAGAAAGACTATATGGAACTCGACAAGGAAGAATCACAGTTGAAGGAAGAAGGCAACAAGGAGGTTCACAGCAACATCCCAAGGCAAAAGATTGTGCAGAATGATGCAGAAATTCAAGAGGACATTGGAGTGTTAGCCACTAATAAGAGAGATCTCCAAAGTAAACCTATGGCCAAAGGAGAAAGAATAACAAAAGAAAGGAAGAAACACAGAAACAAAACAAAAAGGGGTTGGAAGAACAGAAAGATTCTAACAGAAGGGCTTTCCAAAGGTGATAAAGTGCAATTGATCTATCAACAACAAGGAGCAAGCCAACAGACTGATGACTATTACACTGTCAGCAATATACTCTCGTTAGAGCATGCTGAAATTGAACACCAGAGAACAAAGAGGAGGATCACAGTCAGGGGAGACAAGTTGAGGCACTATAGTCATCAACCACCCTAAGGGGATCAATGTCAAGCTAATGACAATAAAGAAGCGCTTGTTGGGAGGCAACCCAACCTGAGGTAGTTTTTTTTTCATAGCTTTTTCAATAAAAATGTTGAATAATTAAGTATGTATTGCAAGGAGCTAAGTTTGGTGTTGCACACCAAAACAATTTAAGAGAGAATGAAGGATTCTAAGTTTGGTGTTCCACCAAAATCTCATTTAAAAGCATACTCTCACCTCCTGCATAATGCTAGCTCCAAGCAATCAGACAAATTATTCAACCATTTAATTGCTTTTTAGTTTTGGTTCCATAACCTTTAGCAAGGCCAAAAGAATTCATAAGTGGACAACCTGTTGCATTAGAGACAGTGGCAAGGAATTAAGTTTGGTGTCCCCACACCGAATTAAATCCAAAAGCCACACACTCAATCCATGCATACTAACTAGTCGCCTAAGGGCTTGAGAAGCAAGCAACTTTTGAGAATTATGCAGGAAACTAACCACCAATTGAAGACATTATGCATCATAACTCAAAAGAGGCACAACAGAAGGAAGGACAAAGGAACTGCAAACCAATAGGTTGCATCTATACTTAACTCTTGCTATTGAGAAATGATTAGACTTATGCCTTGCTAAAGTGTTCATCTAATGCAAGTAGAATCACTCTTTGCAATAAGTAAGCTAGTCTAAGTGTGTGCTTGAGTATTTACTTTCAC
Organism: Arachis duranensis; assembly: GCF_000817695.3. Classification (NCBI taxonomy): domain Eukaryota; kingdom Viridiplantae; phylum Streptophyta; class Magnoliopsida; order Fabales; family Fabaceae; genus Arachis; species Arachis duranensis. The sequence continues at coordinate 33,585,528 of NC_029775.3, forward strand.
TTAACTAAAAAGCATGTTTTGTCCCCTGCATCTTTAATTCAATAAAAGAAATGTTTGGAATGTGAAGTGAGATAGTTCTTTGTTAGATAGAAGTACAATAAAAGTAAGTGGTGGTATGTATGTGTGATTGTATGATAGCGCACTTTCAGTGAATAAGAGAACTAGGCTGTCTCCTTTTAAGTAGAAAGTAGCTCACTGTGTATGGATCTCAATCAAATAAAAGTCTTTGGTTAAAAAGAAAAACAAAAAGAGAAAAGAAAGAGCCAAAACTGGCAACAGAACAAAAGAAAAAAAAGAAACAAAGCTAGACACCAATAGCTTAAACCTTAGAATATATGCCTGTGGTGTCTTTGTACTAGGATCTGCTTGGATTATTAAGTTCTTTGGAGTACATCAACACTTGGTGACTTGGGTTAACTAACCCGGGATCATCAACTGAAAGTCCATTATCAAGAGCAACCTAACTACAAGGCATTTAGTAACCCAAAGAGGTGATGGGCATCAATGTTCTAAGAAGGAATGTGAGCCAAGTGTCTATAGTGAATAATGTGTCAAGCATAAAGAAAGAAAAGAACTTGTTACACATGACACTGAACTAGAGCTTTTGAAGAAAAATAATAGTCAAGGACAAAGGAATAATGAGAGGTCATAGCAGTGTGTTGCTTGATGCTTGAGGGAGACTTTCTAGGCCTAAAAGTGAATAAGAAGTGAGTATTTACATATCTACATGAAAACCCCATGAGCTACCAATAATACTCTGCTAGCATGAACACCCTCTTCCATTTCATTCTTTCTTCTCAATAATTATTTCTTGCTTGGGGACAAGCAAGTTTTAAGTTTGGTGTTGGGATGACAGGTCATCTTAGCCCAGTTTAACTAGTCTTTTTCTTTTGTTTTCAATAGATTTTATGCACTTTCTTGAGCCATAAGTAAGCCAATTGGGTAGAATTTCATGTTTCCTTTGATTCAATCAACCATGGATAGTGGATGAATTAATGCAATTTCATGAGATTTTGTGCTATAATTGTCATATATTATGAAAGAATAACAAACTCATGATCTTGAGCATAACTTTGATGTGTTTGGTTGATTGATGATAGGTGAAAAGAGCTTTGAAGAAGGTTGAAGAAAGAAGAAAGGGCAAGGAGCAAGAGAGAACAAAAAGCTTGAGCAAAAGCTTGCCTCAAGCTTTTGCTCAAACTTTTGGAAGAGTTGAAAACACACCCAGGGGAGAAAAAGCTTGCGCCAACGTTTGCCTCAAGCTTTTTGGCAAACGTTGGCGCCACTCACCAACACCCTGGAGGCAAAAAGCTTGCGCCAACATTTGCCTCAAGCTTTTTGGCAAACGTTGGCACCACACATACACACGCTGGAGAAAAAAAAGCTTGCGCCAACGTTTGCCTCAAGCTTTTTGGCAAACGTTGGCGCCACACAACGCACACAAGGGGATCCACGTTTGGCTCAAACGTGGGTGACAGAAGGGGGCTTTAGCTGATATGAAAAGCTTGAGCCAAAGTTTGCCTCAAACTTTGACTCAAGCTTTTGTGATTCATAGCCTGGTTCAGAATGGGTTTCTCTCCAGCTCCAAGTGCAATCAACAGAGGCCTTTTTCAACCCAATTCAATCAAGAGCAAAGGCCCAATTCAAGGCTTGAAGATCATTTGAAAAGAGTGTATAAATAGCTTAGGATTTAAGTTTTTCGGGGAGCTTTCTTTTAGAATTTTTAATACACTTGTAGTAGAGAGCTCACTGTACATTTTTGAGTTGTTGTTCTCGGGGAAGGAGAATTGAATTCTCTTCCTCTTAGTTTTCTTGTTTTCAATTTCATCTACACTTGTCTTGAATCTTGGGTTGAAGAATTGAGGAAATTCTGTCTCAATCTCATCTTGAGATCTCTCTGTTTTCATTTACTGCAACTTCTGGAAATTGAATTTCTGATTTACTCTTCTACTGCCTGATCTTTGAATTTCTTGCAATTGCTCTCTGAATTTGGATCTAGGAAGGCATTGAGATCTAGACTTGGTTATCTAGTCTCTTGGGTCTTGAGATCTATTGGTTTCCATTTTAATTTCCTTGTTTAATTACTACACCAAGCTCGTTTTCCTTTTAATTTGAGATTCGGTTCAACTAACTCAGTCATCTACTCTTCTGTTGGTTCAATTTTACTTTTCCTTGTTTAATTTCTACAATCCCACATCCCTAACCCATTTACAATTCAAGTCATTTACATTTCTTGCACTCTAAGATTCTGCAATTTACATTTCTTGCATTCTAAGTTTCTGCCATTTAATTTCTCGTTCTTTAAGATTCAGCACTTTAATTTCAGTTCTCTTTAATTTCCTGCAAATTCACCCTTCCCCTTTAATTTTACTGCAATTTAGTTTCTGCAAATTACAAACCACTCAACCAATACTTGATTCGCTTGACTAAATCAACCACTAAACTAAAATTGCTCAATCCTTCAATCCCTGTGGGATCGACCTCACTCATGTGAGTTATTATTACTTGATGCGACCCGGTACACTTGCCGATTGGATTTGTGTGTTGGAAATTCGTTTTCCGCAAAAACACCATCATTTAGTCTCTCACTTTTGGATAGATCCACTTAGAGATTAGGAGCTGTAAATAATGATTAGGCTAGTTTCGGGTGCCAGCTTAGGGGCTATCTATATGGACTAGGGCCCAGAGTGTTAACTATGTATATAGTAGCAAAATATGAAGAATTGTATGCTAACTCATGTGATATGTGGTAGTACCTTTATATGTATGTATGATATATGCTATATGTTATGTTGATATGTGATGTTGGCCTTGTGTTTATTTAATTAGCTGCCCTCGCATATCCTGTTATAAAATAAAAGTTTTTCTCCAAAAATTCGATTCGCGTGCTAATACGATTACATACTTAATAATAAATATTTAGTTATCTATTAGGTGAACAAGTTGGTAACTCTTGGTTTACAGTATGATCATGACGTGCTGGGAATTGGGTCGTTGCAAACATCAACAATATTTCTCATCCAAATTCATTACACATCATTGATGAGCGGATAATTTGTACGCTTTTTGGCATTGTTTTTAGTATGTTTTTAGTATGATCTAGTTAGTTTTTAGTATATTTTTATTAGTTTTTAGTTAAAATTCACTTTTTTGGACTTTACTATGAGTTTGTGTGTTTTTCTGTGATTTCAGGTATTTTCTGGCTGAAATTGAGGGACTTGAGCAAAAATCTGATTCAGAGACTAAAAAGGACTGCAGATGCTGTTGGATTCTGACCTCCCTGCACTTGAAGTGGATTTTCTGGAGCTACAAAAGCCGAACTGGAGCTACAGAAGCCGAACTGAAGTAGACATCCTGGGCTTTCCAGCACTATATGATAGTCCATACTTTGCCTAAGATTTGATGGCCCAAACCGGCGTTCAAAGTCAGCATCAGAATTCCCAGCGTTAAACGCCAGAACTGGCACAAGGATGGGAGTTAAACGCCCAAACTAGCATAAAAGCTGGCGTTTAACTCCAAGAAGAGTCTCTACATGAAAAATGCTTCAATGCTCAGCCCAAACACACACCAAGTGGGCCTGAAAGTGGATTTTTATGTCATTTACTCGTCTCTGTAAACCCTAGGTTACTAGTTCTCTATATATATGACCTTTTACTATTGTATTTTCATCTTTGGATCATTTTAGATCTTTTGATCACGTTTGGGGGCTGGCCTCTCGGCCATGCCTAGACCTTGTTCTTATGTATTTTCAACGGTGGAGTTTCTACACACCATAGATTAAGGTGTGGAGCTCTGCTGTACCTCGAGTATTAATGCAATTACTATTGTTCTTCTATTCAATTCTGCTTGTTCTTGTTCTAAGATATCACTTGTTCTTCAACTTAATGAATGTGATGATCCGTAACACTCATCATCATTCTCACCTATGAACGCGTGCCTGACAACCACCTCCGTTCTACCTTAGATTGGGTGGATATCTCTTGGATTCTTTAACCGGAATCTTCGTGGTATAAGCTAGAACTGATGGCGGCATTCAAGGGAATCTGGAAGGTCTAAACCTTGTCTGTGGTATTTTGAGTAGGATTCAATGATTGAATGACTGTGATGAGCTTCAAACTCCTGAAGG
>NC_029775.3:33589827-33591633 GCF_000817695.3 Arachis duranensis
GGTGAAACCCTTGCATACAGCTTGCCATGGAAAGGAGTAAGAAGGATTGGATGAAGACAGTAGGAAAGCAGAGAGACGGAAGGGACCAAGCATCTCCATACGCTTATTTGAAATTCCCACTAATGAATTGCATAAGTATCTCTATCTTTATCTTTATGTTTTATTCATCATTCATAACCATTTGAGTTTGCCCGACTAAGACTTATAAGGTGACCATAGCTTGCTTCATACTGACAATCTCTGTGGGATCGACCCTTACTCGCGTAAGGTTTATAACTCGGACGACCCAGTACACTTGCTGGTTAGTTGTGCGAAGTTGTGTTTATGCCATGGTATTGAACACCAAGTTTTTGGGTTCATCACCGGGGATTAATTGAGTTGTGAAAAGTATTGATCAAAATTTCGTCCACCAAGTTTTTGGCGCCGTTGCCGGGGATTGTTGAGTTTGGACAACTGACGGTTCATCTTGTTGGTTAGATTAGGTATTTTTCTTCAGAGTTCTTAAGAATGAATTCTAGTGTTTCAAGGTGATGTTCTTATCATCACCAAAGCTGATTGATTTTCATCAATTTAGCTCTTGAATGCAATGTTCTGCTGAAGCTTGTTCAGCCATGTCTAATTTCTTTAGATTGAAGCTTTAGACTAACATTGCATGATTCCTGGAATTCTCATTAAGAATTTTGATACCTTTATTTTCTTTTCCACTTAATTTTCGAAAAAGCACAAAAAAATTACAAAATCATCCGAAAAGAAATTTACAAAATCATAAAAACCAAAAATATTTTATGTTTCTTGTTGAGTCTAGAGTCTCATTTTAAGTTTGGTGTCAATTGCATGTTTTTGTTCTTCTTGCATTCATTCATGTGTCCTAAAGTGATCTTCAAGATGTTCTTGATGATTTACTTACTCTGATCTTTAATTATCTTGTCTTGAGTATTTTTGTTGTTTGTCATATGCATTCTCAACTTGTTAGTGTCAGTAGTGTACAAACTTCTAGGTTTGGTGTCTTGCATGCATTGTTATTTGATTTTAGTGCATTTTGATTATTCCTCATTATTAAAAATCCAAAAATATTTTTATTTGTGTCTTTTCAAGTCAATAATACAGAGAATTGAAGATTCAGAACATACAGCAGAGGAATTACACAGAAAAAGTTGGGCGTTCAAAACGCCCAGTAAGGAAGGCAAACTGGCATTTAAACGCCAGCCAGGGTGCCTGGCTGGGCGTTTAACGCCCAAAAGGGTAGTGGTTTGGGCGTTAAACGCCAGAATGTGCACCATTCTGGGCGTTTAACGCCAAGATGGCACAAGAGGGAAGATTTTGTTTTCAATTCAAATTTTTTTTAAGTTTTCAAAATTTTTCAAAATCAAATCTTTTTCAAATCAAATCTTTTCAATCAAATCTTTTTCAAAATCAATTTCTTTCCATTTTCAAAGATACTTGCTATCAATTAATGATTTGATTCAACATTTCAAGTATGTTGCCTTTTCTGTTGAGAAAGGTTTAAATGTTTGAATCATATCTTTTCTTGTTAGCCAAGTCATTAATTTTGAAAATCAAAACTTTTTAATTTGTTTTCAAATCATATCTTTTTAAAACTATGTCTTTTCAATCATATATTTTTGATTTCTAAGTTCAAAATCTTTTTCAAAAATCACTTGATTACTTTTCCACTCTTGGTTTTCGAAAATCAATTAGTGTTTTTCAAAATGTTTTCAAAATCTTTTACTTAATTTTCGAAAATCACCTCCCCTCTTCTCACATCCTTCTATTTATGGACTAACACTATTCCTCAATGAACAATTC
>NC_029775.3:33591687-33592668 GCF_000817695.3 Arachis duranensis
AAGCATCTCTATCCCTGCCATTGGAGCAAACAACTTTGAGCTTAAGCCTCAATTATTTTCTCTAATGCAACATAATTGCAAGTTTCATGGACTTCCATTGGAAGATCCTCATCAGTTTTTAGCTGAATTCTTGCAGATCTGTGACACTGTCAAGACTAATGGGGTTGACGCTGAGGTCTACAGACTTATGCTATTCCCTTTTGTTGTAAGAGACAGAGCTAGAATATGGTTGGACTCACAACCTAAAGAAAGCCTGAACTCTTGGGAAAAGCTAGTCAATGCCTTCTTGGCAAAGTTCTTTCCACCTCAAAAATTGAGTAAGCTTAGAGTGGAAGTCCAAACCTTCAGATAGAAGGAAGAAGAATCCCTCTATGAAGCTTCAGAAAGATACAAACAATTAATCAGAAAGTGTCCCTCTGATATGCTTTCTGAATGGAGCATCATAGGTATTTTCTATGATGTTCTGTCTGAACTGTCCAAGATGTCTTTGGATAGCTCTGCTGGAGGATCTCTTCATCTGAAGAAGACGCCTACAGAAGCTCAAGAACTAATTGAAATGGTTGCAAATAACCAATTCATGTACACTTCTGAAAGGAATCCTGTGAACAATGGGACAAATCAGAAGAAAGGAGTTCTTGAGATAGATACTCTGAATGCCATATTGGCTCAGAACAAAATATTGACTCAGCAAGTCAATATGATTTCTCAAAGTCTGTCTGGAATGCAAAAATGCACAAGGCAGTACTAAGGAAGCTTCATCTGAAGAAGAAGCTTATGACCCTGAGAACCCTTCAATGGAAGAGGTGAATTACATGGGACAGCCCTATGAAAACACCTATAATCCTTTATGGAGAAATCATCCAAATCACTCATGGAAGGATCAACAGAGACCTCAACAAGGTTTCAACAACAATAATGGTGGAAGAAACAGGTTTAGCAATGGTAAGCCTTTTCCATCATCTTCTCAGCAACAGACAGAGA
>NC_029775.3:33592788-33595635 GCF_000817695.3 Arachis duranensis
AGAAACTTGGAGGCACAAGTGGGTCAGCTGAGTAAGAAAGTTACTGAACTCCCTCCTAGTACTCTTCCAAGCAACACAGAGGAAAATCCAAAAGAAGAGTGCAAGGTCATCAACATGGCCGAATTTGGAGAGGAGGGAGAGGCAGTGAACGCCACTGAGGAAGACCTCAATGGACGTCCACTGGCCTCCAATGAGTTCCCTAATGAGGAACCATGGGAATCTGAGGCTCTCACTGAGACCATAGAGATTCCATTGAATTTACTTCTGCCATTCATGAGCTCTGATGAGTATTCTTCCTCTGAAGAGGATGAGTATGTCACTGAAGAGCAAGTTGCTAAATACCTTGGAGCAATCATGAAGCTAAATGACAGGTTATTTGGTAATGAGACTTGGGAGGATGAACCCCCTTTGCTTACCAAAGAACTGGATGACTTGTCTAGGCAGAAACTGCCTCAAAAGAGACAGGATCTTGGGAAGTTTTCAATACCTTGTGCCATAGGCACCATGACCTTCAAGAAGGCCTTGTGTGACCTAGGGTCAAGTGTAAACCTCATGCCTTTCTCTGTAATGGAGAAGCTAGGGATCTTTGAGGTGCAAGCTGCAAAAATCTCACTAGAGATGGCAGACAACTCAAGAAAACAAGCTTATGGACTTGTAGAGGATGTTCTGGTCAAAGTTGAAGACCATTACATCCCTACTGATTTCATAGTCCTAGAGACTGGGAAGTGCATGGATGAATCCATCATCCTTGGCAGACCCTTCCTAGCCACAGCAAAGGCTGTGATTGATGTTGATAGAGGAGAATTGATCATTCAAGTGAATGAAGAATCCTTGGTGTTTAAGGCTCAAGGACATCCCTCTGTTACCATGGAGAGGAAGCATGAAGAGCTTCTCTCAAAACAGAGCCAAACAGAGCCCCCACAGTCAAACTCTAAGTTTGGTGTTGGGAGGCCACAACCAACTTCTAAGTTTGGTATTGAACCCCCACATTCAAACTCTAAGTTTGGTGTTGGGAGGTTCCAACATTGCTCTGAGCATCTGTGAGGCTCCATGAGAGCCCTCTGTCAAGCTACTGACATTAAAGAAGCGCTTGTTGGGAGGCAATCCAATGTTATATTTTATCTATTTTCCTTTGCTATTTTATGTTTTCTGTAGGTTGATGATCATGAGAAGTCACAAAATCAATTGAAAAAGCAAAAACAGAAAGAAAAATAGAAAGAAAAACAGAACACCCTGGAGGAAGAACCTGCTGGCATTTAAACACCAGTAAGGCTAGCAGATGGGCATTTAACGCCCAGTCTGGCACCATTCTAGGCGTTTAACGCCAGAAAGGGGCACCAGAGTGGCGTTAAACGCCAAAGAAGAGCAAGAACTTGGCGTTAAACGCCAGAAATGGGCACCAGCCCGGCGTTTAACGCCAGAATTGGCACAAAGAGCAATTTTGCTCGCCAATTGGTGCAGGGATGACTTTTCCTTGACACCTTAGGATCTGTGGACCCCACAGGATCCCCACCTACCCCACCACTCTCTCTCTTCTTCACCCATTCACCAATCACCTCAACACCTCTTCCCCAAAAACCCTTCACCTATCAAATCCCATCTTTCTCTTCACCACTAACATCCATCCTTCATAAAACCCCACCTACCTCACCATTCAAATTCAAAACACTTTCCCACCCAAACCCACCCATACATGACCGAACCCTATCCCTCTCCCCACTCCTATATAAACCCCTCTTCACTCCTTCATTTTCACACAACCTAAACACTACTTCTCCCCCTTGGCCGAATCACAAAGCCATTCCCTTCTCCTTCATTTCTTCTTATTCTACTCTCTTCTTTCTTCTTTTGCTCGAGGACGAGCAACTCTTTTAAGTTTGGTGTGGTAAAAGCATTGCTTTTTATTTTTCCATAACCATTTATGGCATCCAAGGCCGGAGAAAGCTCTAGAAAGAGGAAAGGGAAGGCAAAAGCTTCCACCTCCGAGTCATGGGAGATGGAGAGATTCATCTCAAGGGTGCATCAAGACCACTTCTATGAAGTTGTGGCCTTGAAGAAGGTGATCCCTAAGATCCCTTTCAAATTCAAAAAGAGTGAATATCCGGAGATCCGACATGAGATCCGAAGAAGAGGTTGGGAAGTTCTTACCAACCCCATTCAACAAGTCGGAATCTTAATGGTTCAAGAGTTCTATGCCAATGCATGGATCACCAAGAACCATGATCAAAGTGTGAACCCGGATCCAAAGAATTGGCTTACTATGGTTCGGGGGAAATACTTGGATTTTAGTCCGGAAAATGTAAGGTTGGCATTCAACTTGCCCATGATGCAAGGAGATGAACATCCTTACACTAGAAGGGTCAACTTTGATCAAAGGTTGGACCAAGTCCTCACAGTCATTTGTGAAGAGGGCGCCCAATGGAAGAGAGATTCAAGAGGAAAGCTGGTTCAACTGAGAAGGCATGACCTCAAGCCTGTGGCTAGGGGATGGTTGGAGTTTATCCAACGCTCAATCATTCCCACTAGCAACCGGTCTGAAGTTACTATAGACCGGGCTATCATGATATATAGCATCATGAATGGAGAAGAAATAGAAGTTCATGAGGTTATATCCCAAGAACTTTATAAGGTGGCGGACAAGTCTTCTACCTTGGCAAGGTTAGCCTTTCCTCATCTCATTTGTCACCTCTGTTATTCAGTTGGAGTTGACATAGAAGGAGACATCCCCATTGATGAGGACAAGCCCATCACTAAGAAGAGGATGGAGCAAACAAGAGACCCCTCTCATCACCAAATCCCTGAGATGCCTCAAGGGATGCACTTTCCTCCACAAAACTATTGGGAGCA
>NC_029775.3:33595776-33597598 GCF_000817695.3 Arachis duranensis
GTCATGAGAGAGGAGCAACAAAGACAAGGAAGAGACATTGAGGAGCTCAAACACTCCATAGGATCTTCAAGAGGAAGAACAAGCCGCCATCACTAAGGTGGACCCGTTCTTTAATCTCCTTGTTCTTTATTTTTCTGTTTTTCGAATTTTAGTGCTTATGTTTATCTATGTTTGTGTCTTGTGATCATTAGTGTCTTAGTGTCTATGCCTTAAAGTTATGAATGTCCTATGAATCCATCACCTCTCTTAAATGAAAAATGTTCTTAATTGAAAAAGGGAAGAATTGCATGAATTTTGAATTTTATAACAGTTTAATTATTTTGATGTGGTGGCAATATTTTTGTTTTCTGAATGTATGCTTAAACAGTGCATATGTCTTTTGAATTTGTGGTTCATGAATCTTGGCTCTTGAAAGAATGATGAAAAAGGAGACATGTTACTGAGGATCTGAAAAATCATAAAAATGATTCTTGAAGCAAGAAAAAGCAGTGAATACAAAAAAAGGAGAAAAACGAAAAAAAGAGAGAGAAAAGAAAACGAAAGAAAAAAAAAAGAGAAAAAGAAAGAAATAAAGTTGTGATCCAAGGCAAAAAGAGTGTGCTTAAGAAGCCTGGACACCTCTAATTGGGGACTCTAGCAAAGCTGAGTCACAATCTGAAAAGGTTCACCCAATTATGTGTCTGTGGCATGTATGTATCCGGTGGTAATACTGGAAGACAGAGTGCTTTGGGCCACAGCCAAGACTTAATAAGTAGCTGTGTTCAAGAATAATCATACTTAACTAGGAGAATCAATGACACTATATGGATTCTGAGTTCCTAAAGAAGCCAATCATTCTGAATTTCAAAGGATAGAGTGAGATGCCAAAACTATTCAGAGGCAAAAAGCTAAAAGCCCCGCTCATCTAATTAATACAGATCTTCATAGATGTTTTTGGAATTCATTGCACATTCTCTTCTTTTTATCTTATTTGATCTTCAGTTGCTTGAGGACAAGCAACAATTTAAGTTTGGTGTTATGATGAGCGGATAATTTATACGCTTTTCGGCATTGTTTTTAAGTAGTTTTTAGTATGATCTAGTTAATTTTAGGGATGTTTTCATTAGTTTTTATGCTAAATTCATATTTCTGGACTTTACTATGAGTTTGTGTGTTTTTCTGTGATTTCAGGTATTTTCTGGCTGAAATTGAGGGACTTGAGCAAAAATCTGATTCAGAGACTAAAAAGGACTGCAGATGCTGTTGGATTCTGACCTCCCTGCACTCGAAGTAGATTTTCTGGAGCTACAGAGGCCAAATTGGCGCGCTCTTAACGGCGTTGGAAATTAGACATCCTGGGCTTTCCAGAAATATATGATAGTCCATACTTTGCCCAAGATTTGATGGCCCAAACCGGCGTTCAAAGTCAGCATCAGAATTCCCAGCGTTAAACGCCGGAACTGGCACAAGGATGGGAGTTAAACGCCCAAACTGGCATAAAAGCTGGCATTTAACTCCAAGAAGAGTCTCTACACGAAAAATGCTTCAATTCTCAGCCCAAGCACACACCAACTGGGCCCGAAAGTGGATTTTTTTGTCATTTACTCGTCTCTGTAAACCCTAGGCTACTAGTTCTCTATATATAGGACCTTTTACTATTGTATTTTCATCTTTGGATCATTTTAGATCTGTTGATCACGTTTGGGGGCTGGCCTCTCGGCCATGCCTAGACCTTGTTCTTATGTATTTTCAACGGTGGAGTTTCTACACACCATAGATTAAGGTGTGGAGCTCTGCTGTACCTCAAGTATTAATGCAATTACTATTGTTCTTCTATTCAATT
>NC_029775.3:33597683-33617010 GCF_000817695.3 Arachis duranensis
GGGCGTTAGTGACAGACGCAAAAGAATCATTGGATTCTATTCCAACCTGATTGAGAATCGACAGATGAATAGCCGTGCCGTGACAGGGTGCGTTGAACATTTTCACTGAGAGGATGGGAGGTAGCCACTGACAACGGTGAAACCCTTGCATACAGCTTGCCATGGAAAGGAGTAAGAAGGATTGGATGAAGACAGTAGGAAAGCAGAGAGACGGAAGGGACAATGCATCTCCATACGCTTATCTAAAATTCCCACTAATGAATTGCATAAGTATCTCTATCTTTATCTTTATGTTTTATTCATCATTCATAACCATTTGAGTTTGCCTGACTAAGATTTACAAGGTGACCATAGCTTGCTTCATACCAACAATCTCTGTGGGATCGACCCTTACTCGCGTAAGGTTTATAACTTGGACGACCCAGTACACTTGCTGGTTAGTTGTGCGAAGTTGTGTTTATGCCATGGTATTGAACACCAAGTTTTTGGGTTCATCACCGGGGATTAATTGAGTTGTGAAAAGTATTGATCATAATTTCGTCCACCAGTCATACATCAACAACATTATTCAACAACATCAACAACATCAATTCCTCATACATCATCAACCAACCAAATTCAACAACCATATCAATCCAAACATATCCTATGGGTCACTAGCCTAAGTGTCCAGAAATATTATATATTACATAGAGAAAACCAAACCCATACCTTGGTCGATTCCCAATATGTACTAAATCACCAAGTTGACCTTAACCAAGCTTCCACATGTTCTCAAACTCAATCAAGCCATTAATTCAACTCCAAGCTCTAAATAAATGCCAATAATCAAAACTTCAAGCTATATATACACATAATTCATAACCAATCAACCTAAGGTTCAACTTAAGTAGAATTTCACAAGGGTTCAAGACATTCTTACCTTACCCAACAGTTTTGGAAGCAAAGCCCAATAGAAATCGAGTGATAGAGTGTACCTAGACACCCAAGATCACAAAATTTCACTCAATACAAAACTCTAAAAAATTGAAATTTTGAAAGAAAAATCTAAGAGGGATTTTTTGATTTTCTTACTAGTTCCTTGAGTGGGATTTATAGAGCTCTTTGTGGTGATCGGGTGGCCACAAATGGTGCGGCAATCGGAGTTCCGTAGCTCAAGTTATGAGCTTGGAAAGTTGAAGATGAATAGTAATAATGGGGGTTTCTCTCCTTCTTCCCCTTTTCAGCTGCATGTGTTGTGTTTGTGTATGTGGTGTGCTGAATGGGGTCATTTAAGGAACTTATATATGTTGGAGATGTCACCCTTTGGAATCATCATTTGGGAACCCCCAAGATATGGTGCTCGGATCACCGTCTAAGATTTTGTGCCTGCACACCCTATTGATCTGAAGGGATGCGAGCGGGATACTCTTGCCACAGACCTCACATCTCAACATAAGCAGGTTTAACCATCGTTCTTATGCCGCCACTGCTACCTCAATAGTCGGGATTAACCACCGTTCCTGCCGGGCGCATAGCGTCTCATAATCTCAGTATAAATCAGTTCTTCAGTTGTTTTCAGAAAACATTTTCAGTATAACATGGATCCATCATCTCATCCAGAGTCCTCGACTCATCTCAACCAATGTCAATACACATTTTAGTTCTGAACTCAACAGTTCATCAGTTCTCATTTCACATACCAGTCTACCTTCACATGCCATCAAACCATCCTCAGTACACCAGAAACCAAGCCTCCATTTTCTAACTTTTCAAAATAATGTCAACTAAACCCCTTAGGTTCTTTCCCATGTTTTAAAGGCCCAAAATTATGTCCAAAAGTCTTTAAATGGTGTTATAGAAGCTTACAATCTTGTTGGGAAGGTAAAATAGTTGAAAACAAAGTTAAATTTGAGAAACATGACGTGTGCATATGCACAGGGGTGTGCGCACGCAAGCCCTGGAGAAGTTCTAAAACGTGTGCGTACGCATAGAGGTGTGCATACGCACAGGTGCAAAAGTTCACAATGTCTGTTCGCTCACACAACCTGTGCTAGCGCCCTCAACAGACTGACCTTACCAACATGTGCGTGCGCACAGGGCTGTGCGTGCGCACAGGTTGCAAATCCTCATTGGGTTTGTGCGCGCACAAGTTGTGCTAGCGCTGCAAACAGGAAGCCTTGCCCTGCGTGTGCGTATGCATAGATCTATGCGTGTGCATAGGTTTAAAATTTCGCAGGGGTGTGCATGCGCACATATCAGAAATCACAAAATTCTGCAACTTTGCAGAATTTCAGATTTTTACACCAATCTTTGAATGATCATAACTTCCTCTATAAAAATCCAAATCTTACAAACTTTATATCGATTTGAAGAGTTTTCAATAAGCTTTAATCTAAAAAAATTTTCAACCAATTTTGAAAACCAAGGCATAAGTTATTATGATACAAAGTTCACCAAAAACTAACTTTTACCAAAAGTCACAAATTACCAATTTTTCCAAATCCTCAAACCACATCCAACAAAAACAATACCAAACTCCCATTTACAACACAATCTACCCTCTTGGGTCACAATTTATCATTCATATCAAAATTTTCCACCACACTTCATCATTTTCAATCTCAATTATCAAACATATACATCACAAACAATTTTTCCCACCAACACATGCACCCATCCTCATTATATCACTATCAATCTCCATCATCAAACTCATTCATGCTATATGTTAATACTCAATAATATTCATTCATCCAAATTCATAATACATCATATCTTAACATCATTAATCAACAACATTACCAATAATAATTCATTAAACCTCATTCAACCAACCAACATCATCAACCACATCAAATCAAACCTATCCTATAGGTCACTAGCCTAAGTGTCCATGAATATTATATACTACATAGAGGAAACTGAAACCATACCATGGCTGATTCCCTATATGCCAAAACTCAACAGTGAGCACAAGCAAGATCTCAACCACACTCCAAGCTTTCAATTCCACTTCATCAAGCACTAACAAGTTCCAATAGCTCCCAAACTCGCAATAATCAAACTATATATATATACATAAATCATCACAAATCAAACTAAAACTCAATATAAACATAATTTCACAAGGGTTTCAAGAGCTCTTACCTTGCCCAACTGTTATGGATGCCAAATCCAATGCTAACCAAAGGCTAGAGTGCACCTAAACACCCAAAACACAAGATTTCACTTAATCAAAAGTCCAAAAATTCAAATTTCTCAAGGGCACAAAAACTGGGCAAGGAAACTCAAAATCTTCCACAAAACTTAGATAGATGTGATGGGCTCGGCAAGCGCTTCGCGTAGGCACTGACGGCACGCGAATCGTGGATTGAAGTGGTAGGTCAATAGTATTTTCTCTTCTCCTCTCCCTCTTTTCTTTTCAGCTGAGTGTGTTGTGTTTTGAGTGTATTGTTGCTGAAAGGTTCATTAAATGAACCTTTATAGATGTTGAGCTTGGGCCCAACTTGGGCCCGGTCCAACCCGTTAGTGTTTTTAGCTGGGCCAAACCTTTAAAATTACGCCCAATTTTCCATTTCTAATATTTTTCTAAGGTTTTTGACTGTTTTCACTTTTTCTCACGCAGTACCGGGTAGACTTGAACCAGTTCGACTAGTTCAATTACCGGTTCACGGTTTTTTCCAAAAAACACATTTTCTGACTCAGAAAAACCTACTGAGTCCAAAAATCATATTTGAATCCTCAAATTCTCACTCTAATTATTCGCAACCTAATGTGGGGCAATTCATTACTTAATTAAACAGTTAATTAAGCTCGGTTCTTACAGGCCCGGTCCAACTTGTTAGCATTTTTAGCCCGTTTGGCCCAACTTTTGGCCAAACCTTTAAAATTAATACCCGTTTTTTAATTTCTAATATTTTCTTGAGGTTTTCTACTATTTTTAATTATTCTCACACAGTACCAGACATACTAAAACCGGTTCAGCTGCCGGTTCACAGTTTTACTCGGAAAAATCTACTGAGTCCAAAAATCATATTTATTTTTTCTAATTCACATCCTAAATTTTAAGAACCTAATTTGTGCAATATTAATTATTTTATTAAACAATTAATTAGTCGTGATTCTTACAATTTCAATAGATGCACAGAATTTATATTTAAAAATAAACTTTACACATTTTATTATACAATAATTTTTAAATTAATAACCTTATTCCATAATTAAATCCAAAAATGATAACATCATGTGAGAAATGGCCTTATATTTATATAAAAATGACAGATAATCATATAAAGTTTGAACGTATATAATGAAATTAACCTTTTTTTTATGGAATTATCTTAAAACAAATAGTGTAAATTTACCAGCTGTATGAACCAAGTCCAACCATATGTAGAACAAGCGAGAGAGATATATGTATATACAATAGCATATCAGAGGCAAAGAACTGGCTAATTTCAATTCTAATAAAATTAGATGGATTAATGCTATGTGAGCCACCTTTGTATATATTTCTCTTTTATATTTTTATTTTTAATATTAACATGATTATGGATAGAAATGAATTCAAGAAAAATAAATAATAAAAATAGGGAGAATACAATTCTGGCATAAGAATCACAAAATGTTATCAATTAACCACAAACTAGCATATATCACATGACACTGAAACGCATGTAAAAGGAAAAAATAAAAATGAAAAACATGGTAGTACTTAAACATGAAAATAATTTTTATTAAAATACTTTTTTTTTCAAAAATTATTGATAGAGAAGACATATACAGCTATATGAGTATAAATACTTCCCCTTCTAAGAAATTTTTGCTTAATTATTATTATTTTGTTTATTCTTTTGTCTACTTAGCGGCCAAAGTTGAAACTTCAAATTGTCAATATGACCAAAAGTTTGCATTGCTCACTATAGTCTTATTTATTTATTTATTATTTTTCAATTACAACTTTGAGACATGTCATTTAAGAAGATGATTATGTATGTGTGGATATATATCAAATATAGTAATTTGGATGTGTGTGCAATGAAAGTGACAAGTGTTATTATATAAAAGACGAAACCAAAAGAATCCAATACATGGTAGAAAGGTGGAGAATAATATAGTATTTATCTTATTCATCTTCCTAATCAACCTTATCAAAATGACATAAAGTTTAATCGCTCTATAAATATAATCAATCATATATGGTTGATGGCAGAAATATGCAAAGATATACACATCAATTAACAATGTTATTGAATGTTGAATGTCTTATGATATAAAGCTTTGTACTCTTGAATATTAAATTTAAACTTCTACATTTTTGCTAAGGTTACATACAAAGAGTTTACTCACTTGTTTCTAAGTTGAGTCTAATCCATTTGTTAGTCAAACTCAAATATCAATTCTAGATATCTGACGGGTTGCTTTTTTTTATATAGAATTATGAAAAACAAGATAAATCAATACAAATCCCATTTCTCTCTCTTTCTTCACCTAACTCCAATAAAAATAACAAGCAATAAGCAACAACAAAATCTAAAAACTAAACACCATGAGTCTAATCAAAATACCATTCAACATCAAAATCAAGAATAAAAACAAGAAAGAGCAACGAGGAACAATGAACCATATTAGTAGTTAAGCCAGATAAAAAATACAAAGATTCCTGTTTTGGAATATGGTGATTTTACTCATGGACATCGTACAAGGTGATTGACTGCCTTTTAATTAGAATAAAAAGGTCTTTAGTTCGATAATTAATTCTTAGTAATGCATTTCTTTTGGTTTTACATTTATATGAGCTATAAGCTATCAGGATCTTCTATCAATCTTTAAGAATATGACCTAAGCTGCCTAATCTCAATACATAAATAAAGGAGAAGAATGACCTAAAAGTTTATGTAAAAAGTAGAAAGATCAGAGACAGAGGACTGAGGAGAGGTTAAACCTTTAAATTAAAATGCTTTATAGAGATTTTGGTGATTTATTTTAATTTTTTTCACATATTCTCCTTTTTACATATCTCTGAGAATATTTTTAAATTTATTAAGTAAATAGAGGTTAAGTGAATTGCTTTGATCCTTTGTGCTATCATTGTACAAATAAGGAATATATCTTCAAAGTTTTATCAACTTTTCCATTTAAGATTCATGTTGACATATAGAGGGGTGGTGGGCTTTAGATAATTTCTTTAAGTCATTTTGCTGATGCCATTCGAAATATATTTCGTTGTAATTTTTTTATTTAATGCCAAAGTTGTTATCTATTTAATACACATTATTACTGTTTTAGAGATTTATGTTAATATTATTATCAGATTATACATTTCTTTCAATATGTTGTTAGTATGGTTTTATTGATGTGTTACAAATGCCACTATGCAATCAATAGCTTTATTAATATTATTATTGCTACTGCTACTGCTACTGATACTACTACTATTGTTGTTACTACTGCTGCTATTATTGTCACTGCTATTGATACTACTACTGTTGTTGTTATTGCTGCTACTACTACTGCTACTATTACTACTACTGCATTACTATTTCTATTGCTACTACTGCTACTGCTACTACTAAGTTTTGATTTCGAATTTTATTTTAATTTTTTGGTAGATATGACTAGATCTTATACCAAAAGTCAAAAAATGATGTTTGGATGTTATTCAAATTTATATGTTCCAAAATAGGCATGAGATTTTACCTGGAAAAAGAATGAATAATGTATGTTTTTTTATTCCAGTGTTGGGAAGAAAATACTAACAATTGTTAATTAACATATAAATTATTAGAGGTACCAACAAGTACTATGTACATCAGTTAGGACAACAGATTAATTATTCTTAACCAATCAGGCAATTAGTGCGATAAAGTTTCTATTAATAACAAGTTTTTTTATAAATGAAAGAATAAAAAATAAATAAATGAATAAAAAAGCCAATGTATCTTACAAGGGACAAGGGCCACCGAACGCAGAACATGAATTACAGAAAATGAGAAGTCATTGAAGTCTTTCATGGTTCATGCTGCCTGCAATATTCCCAACTATTATCCACTAATTAAATATTGGTTGCCTGTTGATTTGAAAAACATAGCATGAAAAGAAGTAAAACAGTGACATAATAACCAAATGCATTGATTGTTGTGGAAGCATTGTATGAGTCCTATCTGTATGTTCTATATTTTTCTCGTGTTTTCTATATTTAGAAATAATAATTATTTATATGTCTTTGTTTATCAATTTAATTTTTTTACATAAACCATTGTCATTGTATTATTAAATCTCGTTACTAACAACACATTTCTCCTGCTATTTTTTCTTTTTTTTCTCTTTTATTTTATTCATATTTTTTTCTCTATATTTATCTCTTTAACAACTTTTTTCTTTTCCTTCTCCACATTTTTTCACTTTTCATAAAAGATTATGCAAAAAAATGTGACACATGTCTATATTTTAAATTTGTTTTCAAAATCACTCAATTGTGTTCATATAATTAATTTATTCGAAGGTAAATATTATCGTGATGAAAGAGATTTTTTTAGCGGTTGAAGAAACGTGAAAAAGCTTATCGCTAAACACGTTTTATTTTGTTCTCTAAAAAATAACACATCTTGACTGGAGAAAAAAGCTGCAAGATATGACACATGAAAAAAAATTAATTAAGTATAATTTTGTGTTAATGATTATGATTATATTCTTAAGCTTTTTTATTTTGGACTCAATAATATTTTTGTTATGCTGTAGTGTGAACTATTTTATTGTTTTATTGTGTTCTTGGGTATTTGGTCTTTAATTTTTATTTATTGAACACATGCATGTACTTTAAATTCATTTTTGAAATCACTCAACCGTGTTCATATAATTAATTTATTCTAATGTCAATATTATCGTGATAAAAGATATATTTTTCTTTAGCAGTTGAAGAAACATGGAAAAGCTTATTGCTAAACACGTGTTATTTTATTCTCCAAAAAGCAGCACATCTTGACTGGAGAAAAAAGCTGCAGAATGTGACGCATGAAAGAAAATTAATTAGGTAAGTATAATTTTGTGTTAATGATTATGATTATATTTTTGAACTTTTTTATTTTGGGCCTAGTAATATTTTTGTTATGTTGTAGTGTGAACTATTTTATTATTTTATTGTGTTCTTGGGTATTTGGTCTTTAATTTTTATTCATTGGACATAGTATATAATTATTTTTTGTTGTAGAAGGTAGAAAAAAAGATTAGTTTTTATACATTTGATTAGTTTATATTATTGAATAGATTATCTAATAAAAATAAAAATGATCAATTTTTGGACTTTTGAATATTTTTTTACAAATAAGAATTAATTTATTTTAGTTTTATAATAAGTAAATTGGTTAGAGCTTCATTTCATAACTCTATTTTTTTCTTTAATTATTTAATAATGTGGTTAAATATTTTTTATCCATGTTTTTTATTTTATCAATCATTATTCTTGATTTGTTGGTTTCATTTTATTGTCGTTTAGAATATACAAAATAACGGAATCATCTATCTTTTGTGTTTACATACTTTTATTTTATATTGTCGTGTTTTACCTTAGAATTCGATGGCAATACAAGATAGAAACAAGTAACAAAAGTTCATATTGTAAGACAAAGTGAATAAATAAAATATATTAATATGGGTTCCAGACTTAAGATGATGTGTATTATTATTATTTATTTCTCATAGTATTGGATTGCTGCACGTACAAGGTAGGATTCGAACCTGACACTTGCTTAAACAATTAGTAAACTAACAACTAAACCAACCCAATTTGATTTTATTCTTATTATTGTTATTGTTGTTATTTCCAACCTGTTGGTTATTGTTGTTATTCCCAACCCGTTGCTTCCCCTTTATCAGCCTTTGATTTGTCAAGCCTTTTAGCGTCTGAACTCCTGCCGTCAACCTTCATAATTATACATCAACAGAGTCAGAGACATACACCCTTCTCTTTAAATCCTGACTCTTTCAACACTCACTACAAGAAAAAGTAATATTTGTAGTAAAAAAAATTATTACAAAAAATCGGAATTTTGAAACAAAAGCAATTTGTAACAAAAAATGGCTGTCACAGTATGTCCCGTTACAAAATATTTTTGTAACAAAAAATTAAACTGTTACAATTCAAAGTAATATTTTGTAACAAATTTTTCTTATACAAAAATCAAAATTCGTTACAAAAGCGATAACAAATTTTGATCTTCAAAATATTTTTTGTGACAATATATTTTTTCTATCATAAAATTTTGTTACAAAATATAACTTGATTTTGTAACATTTTATTTCCTTTAGTTACAAAGCACAATATTTATTCTGTAACAAATTTTTTTAATACAAATTACAAACATAATTTACCAAATTATTTTTTTAATTAAATGATATATTAACTATTTTACTGAGCAAGTCAATATTTACATAATATGTAAAATCATAGATAATTCAAACATACTTCGTTTAACTAAAATTATTTTAAAACAAAATAACATTAATGTCTACATTGATTAGTTTTACAAGTTATATTTCTTACACAAGTTCAACCAAAAGTTAAAATTGTAACATAGATTAGTCACTACAAGAAAATAGAGTTATTTTGACACTTTATTTTTTAACACTATAATTAAATGTCAAAATTAATATATATTTTTGACAAATATTACAAATGTCAAATTTTCTATATTTTCTTGACGAAAAATTTGACCGTAGAAAATTACTCTTCAATTTTGACACTCATTTGTTTTCAATTTACTCTACTATTTTTTTCTTCTTTGCGCTCTGTTAATTTTGACATCACACTGCTCTCAGTTTAGGATTATACTACTCATTCTTTATCTTCAAAATCTCAATTTATTCTTTAGTTTCAAGATCACATCTCATTCTTTATTAAAATTTTTTGTTGAGAATATTTTATAGTCAATGAGTGTCAAAATAAATAGTATGTTTGACAATTAATAAGTATCACAGAAAATATATTCTCAAAATTTTCTAACAAATTATTTTTGATAGCCAATATTTATCAAAATAAGATTTAAATTTTTTTCACAATCGCTTATTGTTAAAAATACTTTTTTTCACAATCGCTTATATGTTAAAAATACTATTTTTGACAAAACTTTTATTAACATATTTTCATAGTTAAAATAGTGTCAAAATTTGTTTTTTTGACAAATTTTAATTTTCTTTTACACATTATAACCCTCAAAAATAATCTATATTGTTGTAGTGGTGTCTCTACGAATAAAAATATTCTTGAGTCTTTTAGGTAGCATATTTGAGTTCTTTAGGTAGCATATTGTCACCATTGTCACCATTTTAGCACTCCTGTAAACGAAAAAAATCGAAACAAAAAATTAGAAACAAGATATAACACCAATTACAATAAATATTTTCATTAACCTCTATTCAACATTTTTAGAAACATTTTGGCAAAACCTCCCCTAAAACATGGATATTTCCACCTTTCAATCCTCTACTTTTCTTCACAGATGATATTAATTGGGATTGACAAAGACCTAATTCAATTTACTAGAGAAACACCCTTCCGACCTGATTATGGCATAGAAGCCATGATACCAGTTGAAGTCAACGAGCAAAGTCTAAAGGTAAGATTCTATGATGAGGTCGAAAATCTCAGGGCACATAAAGAAGAGCTCGAACTATTCCCTGAAATCTGAGAACAGGCCCAGATAAAGGAAGCAGCGCTCAAACAAAGGATGATGAGTAGATACAACAAGAAAGTCATTCGTAAAAGTTTCACCTCAGACGACTTGGTCCTGATCAGGAATGACATTGGCATAAACAAATCAGGTGAAGAAAAGCTCGCTACTAATTGAAAAGGGCCATATAAGATAAGTGAAGTTCTTGGAAAGGGATATTACAAAGTATCCAACTTAAACGGCGTCGATCTCCCCAGATCGTGGCATGACTCCAACATGAGGAGGTATTATAGCTAGAATCAAACTCCGCTACCTGATGTACTCTTTTTCCCGACTTCATGGTTTTTTCCCAAAAAAGGATTTTTTCTGAAGGGGTTTTAACGAGGCATCAAAGAGGGGACTAAGGGTTAAATGTTAAAAACCCCTTAGTAGCTAAGACAACTTCTGTAAAAGTCACATCCATCAATCAATAAGCATTTATTTTATCCCTTCATAATTCCATTAATGTTATTATTCTACGAAACGCACCGATTTAAGCTCGAAAAAACATGAAAATTCTTTGACTGACCTGAGTGGTCGGCAAGATAAAATGACGAGGTACAAATCGGTATAAAGAGATTATAACAGGCGATCATGATAACTCGAAAGTAATATCGCTAACGACAGAAAAGTCAAAAAGTCCGAGAAAAACACAAAATCCATCGCAAAAATGACCTAAGTTATGAAAACAATTCAATAAGCAAAAATTTAACATGTAAGTTTGAAATAATGGAACACAAAAAGAGATATGAAAACCCCTCGAGGATAGAAGCGAAGGCCTTCTCAAGTTTTTAAAAGAGTCTTTGACAATAAATAAAATTGTCTAAACAGCCCACGCGATAAAAAGACTTTCTCACAAAAATCGAAGGATTTTCTCACAAAAACCTCAAGAAGAAAAAAGCAGCAAAACATCCGCAAGGATGCATAATCAAAATATTTTGTTAAAATGGCCCTTATCCAAAAAAGGACTGACGATTGAATTTTTGATGGTAAAAAATTTCACAAATGAAATCTTGTTGCAAGTATAGTTTCTAAACCAACAAAAATCCTCTCATGCAAAAATTTGGTTGTTACAAGTAACAAACCCCTAATAAAACTAATAACCGAAGTATTCAAACCTTGGGTCGTCTCTCAAGGAATTGTAGGGAGGTGTACTTATAATTTGGTTATGGAAAAGTATATTTTTTGGGTCTTTAAATGATGAACAAGGAATGTAAAATGATAATTGCTCCGTGGGTTACCTGAAACTGTAGGTCGATCTCGGTCGAGATCTTTTGTGTTGGTCGGAGCCGACGTGTCCGGCAGGTGTATAGCGGCCGGAGCCGGTGTGCCTGACTTGTGGGACTGAAAGTGCTGCTGATCCTTCGTCCCCAGAGGGTAGGGGGTACCTGCAAGGGACTCCGATGCTTAAGTTAGCAAGGGTATTAAGCAGGTATTGAGTAGGATCAAAATATGAGTTATACCTGGGTGCTCCAGTGTATTTATAATGGTGAGATGTGGCCTCCTGTTGATAAGATAAGTTAGTTATCTTATCTTATCTTTATCTTATCTTCAAGTGAGGTCATCTTATCTTCAAGGGAACCACCCTTCTCTTGTAGGCTTGGGCTGCCTTCGGATCTGGGACGTGTTCCTCTATTTGGGCCCTTTGTTTGGGCTTTCTCGTGACTTGGCCGAGCTCTTTGAGAAGAGGTTGGATTGTCCTGACCTGAAGAGGTCGGTTGCTTTGTCTGTAGAATATCCCGGGTCGGACAACTCGACCCAGGATATGAACAGTGCCCCTGCTTGAACTCGGTCTTCTTTTTGAGATCGAGTCCTTGACTTCGGTCTTTCTTTGGTGAAGCCGAACTCAAGCATTTTGTTGACTCCTTTGTAGCAGCTTTGAATGTAGAACGTTTCTTCTAAAAGACGTGCGCTTTTATATCGGCGCTTTTTTGGGAACGTGCGAGGGTTTAATGCCCTCTTTAATTTGAGCATTAATTGCCCCATTTCCTTTTGGTTCTTTACTTTGATTTTGAAAACCCAGAAACGGTTTTTCTCCTTTAGCCTTTTCTGTTCTTTCGTTGAGTTTGTAGTTTTCGTGTTTTCTCTTCCGCGACATTGCTCTTTGTTCGTGTTTTTGCTTGTGAGAGGGCGTCCTAGATTTCGTCTCCATTTTCAATTTCTTCGAAGCTTGCTGTTCTTTTCCTGGTAACTACTGGCTTTCTTGTAGCTTCGTTTTCAATTTTTGGTGAAGCTTTGATTTTGCATGTTTTGAAAGTTTGAATCTTTCGAAGTCTTGTATTTGCTTGTCACTGTAACATGTTCTTCCTGTCTTTTTTTTATGCATTGTCTTGGCTTTTCCGTTGAGGCTTTCTAGGGTTTTATTGTCGCTTGTGGTTTTTTCCTGCCTGATACTTGATAAAAATCTGCGTCTGTTCCTCGCTTTGTTTGAAGATTTACTTTTTGTCTGATCTTGAAAAAAGGTTTCATCTTTAATGGTCTCTGCTTGGCGTGTTTGGTAGAGTGCAACGATTTTTTATATTTCTCCTTACAGAAAGGTGTTTGTGTTTGCTGCTTTTTGAATTTCTTTTTGAGACATGCTGGGATGTAAGCTTGTAGATTGATTTCTGGAAACCTTGCTTTGTTACTGCCTCCAAAGGATGCCCCAAGACTTTTGGTTTGAGTCTTGGGGTTTTCCTTTTCTTTGTTCCATCGCCTGAGAAGTATTGACCGAGTTATTTTCTTCCTTCGTCCGAGATGTTTGTGGTAACCCCATCTTCTTTTCTTACTTATAGGGTTAGTTGGCCTCATGTCTTCTCGCAATAACATTGTAGAGATATCTTCCAGAGTTTCTGAGGGGATGTCCGATTGGCTGGACTCCCTTGTTTTGTTGTGTGTTTCTGTTGTGGATGCTGAGTTTTGCACATAGCTGAGGAAGTGCCATAGGATATGTGGTAACAATGCCCGTGAAGAGGATTACGAGCTTATTGCTCCTGATTCTGATGAGAGAGTTTGTTTTCCGACTTCCATTGAGAGGGAGCGTCCCTTCTTCTATGCCTATGAATACTTCTTCAGCTATTTGAGCGTTACTTTTCCTTTTACTGCTTTTGAGACCGACCTATTGTGGTCGTGTAATATTTCCCCATCCCAGCTTCACCCCAATTCCTGGGGTTTTATTAAAATTGTTCAACTTCTCTGCTATGAATTAGATGTAACACCTTCACAGACTCTTTTCCTTTATTTGTTTGTTTCTGCCAAGCCTGGCGGTTCTTCAAAAAAGAAAGCTTCCTGTGTTTCCTTCAGGTCCGTCCAGGGCCACAAAGTTTTTGTTATGTATGATGAGTCCTTTAAGGACTTCAAGAATTACTTCTTTAAGGTTCGTGCTGTCGAGGGGGCCCGCCCCTTTTTTCTTGATGAAAATGATGAGAGTGTCTCGCTATACCTGGGAGATGCTTGATGATGTTGAGCATGCCTTTGTTGTTGTTCTTGAGGATTTATGGGGGAAACCACCCCATCTTGATACAAAAAGGCTTTTGAATGACCCGTCCTTGGTTCGAACTGTTTTGGGTACTTTTCTGACTTGTCTCTTATACTTGTTTCTTAATTTTTTCTCCCTCTTGTTTGTGACCGTAACTCTTTGCTGTGAGTAATTCTGTATTTGTAGAGATGTCAGAGAACAACGACTCCATGAAGGCCTTTAAAAGGGCAAAGAAGGCAACTGCTGCTCTGAACATCTCAGCCAAAGTGGCCGACGAGGGATCTTCTCAGGTCCTAGTGAAGCCTCCTGTGCCGAGTTCTCTCGGGCCGAGGAAAGTAATTCCTACTCCTCGGTTTCATTAGGTCGATCCTCCTCAGACTTCTGCCGTTGCTTCTGGGGTCCCTCCCTTAAAAAAGCAAAAAACATCCGAGCCCTTTAACCTGGATGCCCCGGACTTTGATGCTATCGAGTTTGTTGACCATCAAATTGCCCCCTATGGTGGGCTTTCCATGGACGACGTGTCTCTTCTTCAGCATCTGGATTTTATCACCAAAAGTAGTGTGATGATGGCTCATATGGGTGCAGCTATTTTCCAAACAGTTCAGGGGATCCCGATTCATGCCACAAAATCCTTGATGGAGGAGGCCAAGTCAAAATTTGATCGGATCAAGGGTCTGAAGGATGAGTTGGAGGTGAAGTTGGCGAAGGTGGAGAAGGAGCTGGAGGGTGAGAAGGCCAGCTCTATTGCCTTGGCTGCTTCTTTGAAGTTGGCTGAGGACATGGCACTGAAGCATAAGGATAGTTATGTCTCAGTTTATAGGGAATTGCTGCATCTCCGGGATGATTTGGAAACTGCTCAGGTTAATTATGCCGAGCTTCAGGGTCACCTTGTGGGCAGCGTAACTGCCGCCTCCGAGAACCTGATGGAGCAGTTCCGGATTGTTGCTCCTAATGCTGACTTGACTCTTGTCAGCCTGGACAATGTTGTGAGGGATGGTAAGATTGTCCCTGATGACCAGGATGATGATGATGCTGACCCTCCCCCAGTGCCTTCTCTTAAAGTGTCGACCTCCTCAGTTCCTCCCGTTACGTCTGATCCGAATTGCCAGATTCTGAACCGGGATGATGAAACTGTAGATGCTGTGCCTATTCAGACTTGCATCCCTTCTCCCCGTACTGATGCTGCCGGGAAGGCTCCAGATCTTGGTTGATCTCCTTTAAGTATTTGTGTAAATAGCCTGGTTTGTGGGCTTTGAACTAATTTTTGTGAATGATGTTTTATTGACTGTTGATACTCCAGTTGCTATTTTTAGCAACTTTATTTTGAAAACAAAATGGTTTCTCTGAGGTTGATTTTGGTGGCCTCTTGAAGCTTTATCACACTATGCTTTCATTATGCTTTAACAGGGTATCTGTTGGAATCTTGCTGCTTGGCCTCTTTAGATTGCTTTCGTACTTATTGTTTGTAGCATGGATCATTTTGAGGTCGTGACTGTGGGGGGTCCGACTTGTTTCTCGGTTTCCTCGCTTTTGTTTGTATTTTTAGCGCCTTATAACCGATTTCTTTATGTTGGTCCCCTTCTAAGTTATTTTTGTAATCCACTTTCCCGGACCTTTGTCAGGTCTCTTTAAGGGATTACTTTTATAACTTATCTTTGTAGGAGACTGACTTCGTTAGGTCGATCTTTTCCTAGTTGTTTTTGTAATCCTCTTTCTTGGACCATTATTAGGTCTCTTTCAGGGATTACTTTTACAACTTGTCTTTGTAGGAGACCGACTTCGTTAGGTCGATCTCTTCTAAGTTGTTTTTGTAATCCTCTTTCTTGGACCTTTATTAGGCCTCTTTCAGGGATTACTTTTACAACTTGTTATGTAGGAGACCAACTTCGTTAGGTCGATCTCTTCTAAGTTGTTTTTGTAATCCTCTTTCTTGGACCTTTATTAGGTCTCTTTCAGGGATTACTTTTACAACTTGTCTTTGTAGGAGACCGACTTCGTTAGGTCGATCTCTTCTAATTTATAGCAATTCCTCTTTAATAGGGTTGGCCAGACCTCTTTCCAGGGATTTGCTGATAACTTGGATTGACTTGGTCCGACTTTTTAATGTCGGCCAGTCTTTTTAAGTTATTATATAGCAATCCGTAAGACCTCGTTAGGTTCTTTTTGGGATCACTTTCGATAACTTCTTGCATTATTCTGTGTTCATCCTTTGCCGATTTGTAGATGGTGGTTTCTGTCCTGGTTTAATTGACCTTTAGGTGAATCGCATTTTCACCTTTGTCGGTCGATCATTCTTATCGAGATCGTATAGTGAATCTATTCTTCACTTTCTGTTCGATCCGTTGCTTTATAATCGGACGATGAATACTTCAGATTAATGCATCTTGGAAATTTGTAGAATATCTGAAATGTATTTTATTTAAAGAAAGTG
Source organism: Arachis duranensis (assembly GCF_000817695.3). NCBI lineage: Eukaryota > Viridiplantae > Streptophyta > Magnoliopsida > Fabales > Fabaceae > Arachis > Arachis duranensis. The sequence continues at coordinate 33,614,260 of NC_029775.3, forward strand.
CAAATATATACAGGTAGGGGTTTTTCATACCCTTAAGTCGGATTTAAATCTCAATCTTGACGCCTCATTAAGAAACCTTTTCAGGAAAAAGAGTGAATCTTGTGATGAGACCTTCATCTAACTATAGTACCTTCTTAGGTTACAGGCGTGCCATGATCTGGGGAGTTCTCTTCCCTCGAGTTTGGACAGTCTGTAGTAGCCCTTCCCAAGTACCTCTATGACTCGGTAGGGTCCTTTCCAGTTGGCTGCCAGCTTTCCTTCTCTGGGTCGAGTTGTTCCAATATCATTTCGGATTAAGATGAGATCATTCTCAATGAAACCTCTTGGCACTACCTTTTGATTATATCTGGAAGCCATTCGCCGCTTTAGTGCTTCTTCTCTGATCCGAGCTCTCTCTTGGATTTCCGGAAGTAGGTCGAGCTCTTCTCTTTGAAGTTGAGAGTTGGTTTGTTCATTGTAGTGGACTACTCAGGGAGACCCGTCCTCAACTTCTATTGGAATCATTGCCTCCACTCCGTATGTTAATCGAAATGGGGATTCGTTCGTAGTGGAATATGGAGTTGTTCGATACGCCCATAGAACTTGTGGAAGTTCCTCGGCCCAAGCTCCCTTTGCTTCTTGTAGTCTTCGTTTCAGCCCGGCCAATATGACTTTGTTGGCTGTTTCGGCTTGTCCATTGGCTTGGGGATGTTCGACAGAGGTGAATTGGTGTTTTATGTTCAAGTCACCTACTAGTTTTCTGAAGCCTGCATCTGTGAATTAGGTGCCAGTATCCGTGGTGATGGAGTATGGAACCCCGAACCTTGTAATAATATTCCTATATAGGAATTTCCGACTTCTTTGAGTAGTGGCGTTGGCTAGGGGTTCTGCCTCGATCCATTTTGTGAAGTAGTCTACCCCTACTATGAGGAATTTGACTTGTCCCGATCCGTGGGGAAAGGGTCCGAGAAGATCGAGTCCCCACTTTGCAAATGGCCAGGGTGAGGTTACACTGATGAGCTTTTCCGGCGGGGCGATGTGAAAGTTGGCATGCTTCTGACATGGTGGACATGTCTTTACAAATTCGGTAGCTTCCTTTTGTAGAGTTGGCCAATAGAATCCCACCCGGAGTACCTTTTTGGTGAGAGCTTGCGCTCCGAGATGATTGCCACAAATGCCGTTGTGTACTTCCTCCAAGACTTCCTTTGTATTGGAAGTCAGTACGCATTTTAACAATGGTGTTGAGATCCCTCTTTTGTATAGGGTGTTGTTTATGATAGTGTAGTACTGTGCCTCCCTTTTTAACCTCTTTGCCTCCTTTTCATCTGTGGGGAGCGCTTCTGTTTTGTGGTAGTTAATTACGGGGGTCATCCATCCTTGATCCTGACCTGTTAGGGCTAGGATTTGGATTTTTTCTTCTTCCGATATTGATGGGTTTTGCAGTATTTCCTGGATGAGGCTTCTATTGTTGCCCTCTGGTTTGGTGCTGGCTAGTTTTGAGAGTGCGTCAGCTCGGGCATTTTGCTCGCAGGGTATGTGGCAGATCCTATATTCCCCGAGTTGTCCGAGCTGTTCTTTGGTTTTATCCAAATATTTTTTCATGGTAGGATCTTTGGCTTGGTAGCTGGTGCACGAAATTGTGATCATCAATGGCGCCATCAACATGGTACGCACAATTGCAATCTCACTTCTTTATCACAACTTCGCACAACTAACCAGCAAGTGTACTGGGTCATCCAAGTAATAAACCTTACGCGAGTAAGGGTCGATCCCACATAGATTGTTGGTATGAAGCAAGCTATGGTCACCTTGTAAATCTTAGTCAGGCAAACTCAAATGGATATGGGTGATATACGAATAAAACATAAAGATAAAGATAGAGATACTTATGTAATTCATTGCTGGGAATTTCAGATAAGCGTATGAAGATGCTAGGTCCCTTTCCGTCTCTCTGCTTTCCTACTGTCTTCATCCAATCCTTCTTACTCCTTTCCATGGCAAGCTTATGCAAGGGTTTCACCGTTATCAGTGGCTACCTCCCATCCTCTCAGTGGAAATGTTCAACGCACCCTGTCACGGCACGGCTATCCATCTGTCGGTTTTCATCAAGTTGAAGAACAAGTGATATCTTGGAACAAGAACAAGCGGAATTGAATAGAAGAACAATAGTAATTGCATTAATACTCGAGGTACAGCAGAGCTCTACACCTTAATCTATGGTGTGTAGAAACTCCACCGTTGAAAATATATAAGAACAAGGTCTAGGCATGGCCAAATGGCCAGCCTCTCCCAATGATCTAAAGATCTCAAGAACAAAAGATTCCAAAGATCAGATGATTAAAATACAATAGCAAAAGGTCCTATATATAGAGAACTAGTAGCCTAGGATTTACATAGATGAGTAAATGACATAAAAATCCACTTCCAGGCCCACTTGGTGTGTGCTTGGGCTAAGCATTGAAGCATTTTCGTGTAGAGACTCTTCTTGGAGTTAAACGCCAGCTTTGGTGCCAGTTTGGGCGTTTAACTCCCATTCTTGTGCCAGTTCCGGCGTTTAACGCTGGGAATTCTGAGGGTGACTTTTGAACGCCGGTTTGGGCCATCAAATCTTGGGCAAAGTATAGACTATCATATATTGCTGGAAAGCCCAGGATGTCTACTTTCCAACGCCGTTGAGAGCGCGCCAATTGAGCATCTGTAGCTCCAGAAAATCCACTTCGAGTGCAGGGAGGTCAGAATCCAACAGCATCTGCAGTCCTTTTTAGTCTCTGA
>NC_029775.3:33618335-33618970 GCF_000817695.3 Arachis duranensis
CCTCTATGTCAACTCCAACTGAATAACAGAGGTGACAAATGAGATGAGGGAAGGCTAACCTTGCCAAGGTAGAGGACTTGTCTACCACCTTATAAGGTTCTTGAGCTATAACCTCATGAACTTCTACTTCTTCTCCAATCATGATGCTATGGATCATGATAGCCCAGTCTATAGTAACTTCGGACCGGTTGCTAGTGGGAATGATTGAGCGTTGGATAAACTCCAACCATCCCCTAGCCACAGGCTTGAGGTCATGCCTTCTCAGTTGAACCGGCTTCCCTCTTGAATCTCTCTTCCATTGGGCGCTCTCTTCACAAATGACTGTGAGGACTTGATCCAACCTTTGATCAAAATTGACCCTTCTAGTGTAAGGATGTTCATCTCCTTGCATCATGGGCAAGTTGAATGCTAACCTTACATTTTCCGGACTAAAATCCAAGTATTTCCCCCGAACCATAGTAAGCCAATTCTTTGGATCCGGGTTCACACTTTGATCATGGTTCTTGGTGATCCATGCATTAGCATAGAACTCTTGAACCATTAAGATTCCGACTTGTTGAATGGGGTTGGTAAGAACTTCCCAACCTCTTCTTCGGATCTCATGTCGGATCTCCGGATATTCACTCTTTTTGAGT
>NC_029775.3:33620466-33620793 GCF_000817695.3 Arachis duranensis
CATTACAGAGAGAGGCATGAGGTTTACACTTGACCCTAGGTCACACAAGGCCATCTTGAAGGTCATGGTGCCTATGGTACAAGGTATTAAGAACTTCCCAGGATCCTGTCTCTTTTGAGGTAATTTCTGCCTAGACAAGTCATCTAGTTCTTTGGTGAGCAAAGGGGGTTCATCCTCCCAAGTTTCATTTCCAAATAACTTGTCATTTAGCTTCATGATTGCTCCAAGGTATTTAGAAACTTGCTCTTCAGTGACATACTCATCCTCTTCAGAGGAAGAATACTCATCAGAGCTCATGAATGGCAGAAGTAAATCCAATGGAATCTC
>NC_029775.3:33621210-33621582 GCF_000817695.3 Arachis duranensis
TGTTTCAGTCATGAAACTTTGAGTGGTTTTGATTAGATCAGAGACCATGGTTGCTAAGTCAGAGGTGTTCTCCTTAGAACTCTCTGTCTGTTGCTGAAAAGATGATGGAAAAGATTTGCTATTGCTAAACCTGTTTCTTCCACCATTATTGTTGTTGAAACCTTGTTGAGGTCTCTGTTGATCCTTCCATGAGAGATTTGGATGATTTCTCCATGAAGGATTATAGGTGTTTCCATAGGGTTCTCCCATGTAATTTACCTCTTCTATTGAAGAGTTCTCAGGATCATAAGCTTCTTCTTCAGATGAAGCTTCCTTAGTACTGCTTGGTGCATTTTGCATTCCAGACAGACTTTGAGAAATCATATTGACTTG
>NC_029775.3:33622273-33623911 GCF_000817695.3 Arachis duranensis
TTAGCTTCTCTTAGCTTTCGCTTCAAGGTCCTTTCAGGTTCAGGATCAGCCTCAACAAGAATTCTTTTGTCCTTGCTCCTGCTCATATGAAAGAGAAGAGAACAAGAAAATGTGGAATTCTCTATGTCACAGTATAGAGATTCCTTTAGGTGTCAGAGGAAAAGAAAAATAGAAGGCAGAAGTAGAAAATTCGAACTTATCAAAGAAGATGGTGTTCGAATTTTGCATTAAGGAATAGTGTTAGTCCATAAATAGAAGGATGTGAGAAGAGGGGAAGAAATTTTCGAAAATAATTTAAAAAGATTTTAAAAACATTTTGAAAAACTTTAATTGATTTTTGAAAACCAAGAGTGAGAAAAAAGTAAAGTGATTTTTGAAAAAGATTTTGAAATTAGAAATTAAAAAGATATGATTGAAAACTATTTTGAAAAAGATGTGATTAGGAAGATATGATTGGTTTTAAAAAAGATGTGATTGAGAAGATATGATTTGAAAAACATTTTTAAAAAGATTTGATTTTAAAAATTAATAACTTGGCTATCAAGAAAAGATATGATTCAAACATTAAACCTTTCTCAACAGAAAAGGCAACATACTTGAAATGTTGAATCAAATCATTAATTGATAGCAAGTATTTTTGAAAATGGAAAGAAATTGATTTTGTAAAGGATTTGATTGAAAAGATTTGATTTGAAAAAGATTTGATTTTGAAAAGATTTTGAAAACTAAAAAAAAAAATTTGATTTGAAAACAAAATATCCCTCTTGTGCCATCCTGGCGTTAAACGCCCAGAATGGTGCACATTCTGGCGTTTAACGCCCAAACTACTACCCTTTTGTGCGTTAAACGCACCCTGGCTGGCGTTTAAACGCCAGTTTGCCTTCCTTACTGGGCGTTTTGAACGCCCAGCTTTTTCTGTGCAATTCCTCTACTGTATGTTCTGAATCTTCAATTCTCTGTATTATTGACTTGAAAAGACACAAACTAAAAATATTTTTGGATTTTTAATGATGAGGAATAATCAAAATGCAACTAAAATCAAATAACAATGCATGCAAGACACCAAACTTAGCAGTTTGTATACTACTGACACTAACAAAATGAGAATGCATATGATAAACAACAAAACGCTCAAGATAAGAGAATTGAAAGATCAGAGCAAGTAAATCATCAAGAACAACTTGAAGATCACTGAAGACAAATGCATGAATGCACGAAGAACAGAAACATGCAATTGACACCAAACTTAAAATGAAACTCTAGACTCAAACAAGAAACATAAAATATTTTTGGATTTTATGATTTTGTAAAAATTTTTTTGGATTTTTCGAAAATTAAGTGGAAAAGAAAATAAAGGTATCAAAATTCTTAATGAGAATTCCAGGAATCATTGCATGTTTAGTCTAAGACTCCGGTCCAGGAATTAGACATGGCTTCACAGCCAGCCAAGCTTTCAAAGAAAGCTTCGGTCCAAAACACTAGACATGGCCAATGGCCAGCCAAGCCTTAGCAGATCACTGCTCCAACAGCAAGATTGATAGAAATCAACAAGCTCTTGTGATGATAAGTTGAAACCTCGATCCAATGAAATTAGACATGGCTTCACAGCCAGCCAGATTTCAACAGATCATCATGAAA
>NC_029775.3:33623969-33624217 GCF_000817695.3 Arachis duranensis
TCAATGGCGCCATCAACATGGTACGCACAATTGCAATCTCACTTCTTTATCACAACTTCGCACAACTAACCAGCAAGTGTACTGTGTCGTCCAAGTAATAAACCTTACGCGATTAAGGGTCGATCCCACAGAGATTGTTGGTATGAAGCAAGCTATGGTCACCTTGTAAATCTTAGTCAGGAAAACTCAAATGGATAATGGTGATATACGAATAAAACATAAAGATAAAGATAGAGATGCTTATGTAA
>NC_029775.3:33624318-33649360 GCF_000817695.3 Arachis duranensis
ATTGAATCCTACTCAGAATACCACAGACAAGGTTAGACCTTCCGGATTCTCTTGAATGCCGCCATCAGTTCTAGCTTATACCACGAAGATTCCGGTTAAAGAATCCAAGAGATATCCACCCAATCTAAGGTAGAACGGAGGTGGTTGTCAGGCACGCGTTCATAGGTGAGAATGATGATGAGTGTCACGGATCATCACATTCATCAAGTTGAAGAACAAGGGATATCTTAGAACAAGAACAAGTGGAATTGAATGGAAGAACAATAGTAATTGCATTAATACTCGAGGTACAGCAGAGCTCCACACCTTAATCTATGGTGTGTAGAAACTCCACCGTTGAAAATATATAAGAACAAGGTCTAGGCATGGCCGAATGGCCAGCCTCCCAATGATCTAAAGATCTCAAGAACAAAAGATTCCAAAGATCAGATGATTAAAATACAATAGCAAAAGGTCCTATATATAGAGAACTAGTAGCCTAGGATTTACATAGATGAGTAAATGACATAAAAATCCACTTTTGGGCCCACTTGGTGTGTGCTTGGGCTGAGCATTGAAGCATTTTCGTGTAGAGACTCTTCTTGGAGTTAAACGCCAGCTTTGGTGCCAGTTTGGGCATTTAACTCCCATTCTTGTGCCAGTTCCGGCGTTTAACGCTGGGAATTCTGAGGGTGACTTTTGAACGTCGGTTTGGGCCATCAAATCTTGGGCAAAGTATGGACTATCATATATTTCTAGAAAGCCCAGGATGTCTACTTTCCAACTCCGTTGAGAGCGCGCCAATTGGGCTTTTGTAGCCCCATAAAATCTACTTCGAGTGCAGGGAGGTCAGAATCCAACAGCATCTGCAGTCCTTTTTAGTCTCTGAATCAGATTTTTGCTCAGGTCCCTCAATTTCAGCCAGAAAATACCTGAAATCACAGAAAAACACACAAACTCATAGTAAAGTCCAGAAAAGTGAATTTTAACTAAAAACTAATAAAAATATACTAAAAACTAACTAGATCATACTAAAAACATACTAAAAACAATGCCAAAAAGCGTACAAATTATCCGCTCATCAGTAGCTTCCCGTTATTTGCGAGGTAACGACTTGTGAGTCACTGTAGATGTTGAGTTTCTGAGCTCCAACTTCCCTAGCCAGCTTCAAACAAGCTAATAACACTTCATATTCCACTTGGTTTTTTGAGGTCGGGAATCTGAATTTCAGGGAAAGCTGAAGTTGGGTTCCTTGGTTGCTTTCGATTATCACACCTGCACCGCTTCCAGTTTTATTCGAAGAACTGTCCACGTATATGTTCCACTCTATGGGGATTTTCGTGGTGTCTGTAAATTCTGCAATGAAGTCGGCTAGGTATTGTGATTTGATGGCTGTCCGTGCCTCGTATTGGAGGTTGAACTCGGATAACTCGATTGCCCACTGTAGGATTCTTCCTGCTAGATCTGTTTTCTGCAATATCCCTTTTATGGGCTGGTTGGTCCGAACTTTAATGGTGTGCTCTTGGAAGTATGGGCGAAGTCGTCGGGATGCGAGTATTAGAGCATAGGAAAACTTCTCTATTTTCTGGTAGTTCAGCTCTGACCCCTGTAGTGCTTTACTAATGAAGTAGACGGGTTGTTGTCCCCCTTCATCTTCTCTAATTAGTGCTGAGGCTATTGCCCGACTTCCTACTGCGAGGTACAGTATGAGTGGTTCTCCCTTTTGTGGTCGAGATACGATAGGGGGTTGTCCCAAGAATTATTTGAAGTCTCAGAAGGCTTGTTCACATTCTGTTGTCCACTCGAAGTTCTTTCCCTTCCTTAAGGTAGCGTAGAAGGGGAGGGATCTTATTGCTGACCCTGCTAGGAATCTTGACAAGGCCGCCAATCTCCCATTGAGCTGTTGCACCTCTTTGACGTAGGTTGGGCTTTTCATGTTGAGTATGGCCTGGCATTTATCTGGATTTGCCTCGATTCCTCTTTGTGTGAGCATAAAGCCCAAGAATTTACCTGCTTCCACTGCGAACGTGCATTTAGCCGGGTTGAGTCGCATGCCGTGCTTCCGTATGGTGTCGAACACTTGAACTAAGTCGGTTAGTAATGTCTCTTCTCTTTGTGTCTTTATCAACATGTCATCCACATAGACCTCCATGATTTTTTCGATGTGGTCCGAGAAGAATTTATTCATTAGCCTTTGATAAGTGGCTCCCGCATTCTTAAGGCCGAAAGGCATTACGATGTAACCATAATTTGCTTGTGGTGTGAGAAACGAGGTTTTTTCTTGATCCGGTGGATACATTGGGATCTGGTTGTACCCTGAGTATACGTCCATGAACGAGAGATACTTATATCCCGATGAGGCATCTACTAGAGCGTCGATGCTTGGGAGTGGATAAGGGTCTTTTGGGCAGGCTTTGTTGAGGTCGGTGTAGTCGGTGCACATTCACCACTTCCCATCTGACTTTCTCACCAAGACGAAGTTTGCTAGCCATATTGGGTATTTAACTTCTCTTATGAACCCTGCCTCTAGTAGTGCTTGTACTTGTTCTTCTACAGCTTGAGACCGTTCTGACCTGAGTTTTTTTCGTCTTTGTTGTACCGGCCAGGATCCCGGGTAGACTGCCAACTTGTGGCTCATTAGTTCGGGATCTATGCCTGGCATGTCGGCAGCTTTCTATGTGAAGAGATCAACATTATCTTGTAGGAACCGTATTAGTGATTCCTTTGCGATTGTGCCAATATTAGTTGTTTTATCTGAGGTATCCCTGATCTGGATTCTTTCTATTTCTCCTTCGGGTCGTGGGCGGAGTTCTTCTCGTCTCTGAACTCCACCGAGTTCGATTGTGTGGAACTCTCCTCCTTCACCTCGGAGGTTTAGACTTTCGTTATAACAGCGACGCGCCATCTTTTGATCTGTTTTTATTGTAGCTATCCCTTCTACAGTTGGGAATTTCATACATAGATGTCGAGTTGAAACTATTGCGCCGAGTTGATTTAACGTTGTCTGACCTATTAATGCATTGTAGGCTGAGCTTACGTCGACCATGATATAATCTATCTTGAGTGTTCTGGATTGGTTCCCCTTTCCAAAGGTTGTATGTAACGATACGTATCCCAGTGGCTGTACTGGGGTATCCCCAAGTCCGAACAGGCTGTTCGGGTATGCTCTTAGCTCTTTTTCTTCTAAGCTGAGCTTGTCGAAGGCGGTTTTGAATAAGATGTCGGCAGAACTTCCTTGGTTAGTTAATGTACGGTGGAGGTTGGCGTTTTCCAATATGATTGTGATGACCATGGGGTCGTCGTGTCCTGAGATGATTCGGGATGCATCTTCTTTGGTAAATGTGATTGCTGGGATGTCTGGCGTCTCCTTCTTTCCTTCAACATGGTATACTTCTTTGAGGTGTCGCTTGCGGGATGATTTGGAGATTCCTCCTCCAGCAAATCCACCGTGTATCACGTGGACGTGTCTCTCCGGTGTGCAGGGTGATCGTTCAGCCCGTCCGACATCTTCATCCCTTCTTCTTTTTCTTGGTTCTTCGTCCCGATTGGCCAAGAACCGATCTAGTTTTCCTTCCCTTACTAATTTCTCTATGACGTTTTTCAAGTCAAAGCATTCGTTGGTGGAATGTCCTCGGACTCGGTGATACTCACAGTATTCGTTCCGATTTCCTCCTCCCCTTTTGCCTTTGAGTTGTTGAGCTGGGTGTATTTTTTCCGTATGGCAGATTCTTTGTAAACGTCTACCAAGGATACCCTAAGAGGGGTGTAGTTAAGATTTTTTTTGATTTTTTCCCCGGAGCGATCTTCCCTCTTCTTGGATTCTTTATCTTTATCTCGGTAGGCAGAACCGAACCTCGAGGCTTCCCCAAGTCGAGAATTCTCCTCCATGTTAATGTAATTCTGCGCCTGTTCTTGTACTTTGTCTAGGGATGCTGGGGACTTCTTTGATATAGATTGGCTAAACGGTCCTTCTCGTAGGCCATTTATGAGGCCCATGATGGCAGCTTCTGTTGTTAGACTTTGTATGTCCATGCATGTTTTGTTGAATCTTTCCATGTAGTTACGAAGACTCTCCCGATCTCCTTGCTTGATTCCTAGTAGGCTGGGTGCGTGTTTGGCTTTGTCCTTTTGTATGGAAAATCTGGCCAGGAACTTTTTGGCCAGGTCATCAAAACTCGAGATGGATTTTAGAGGTAGGTTGTCGAACCATCTAATGGCTATCTTGGTAAGAGTTGTTGGAAAGGCTTTGCAGCGAACTACATCTAAGGCGTCAGTGAGGTACATCCTACTTCTGAAGTTGCTGAGATGGTGGTTGGGGTCCAAGGTGCCGTCATACAAAATCATATCCAGAAGTTTGAAATCTTTTGGAATTTTGGTCTTCATAATTTCCCTGGTGAATGGATCTTGATCTTTGTGAGAACTATCCTCTGGGGTGGATCGAGTAGCTTTAGTTTTGATATCAGCTTCGAGTTTCATAAGCTTATCTTCTAATTCTCGGTGCCGCCTTATCTCCTGATGTAGATCCTCTTCTTTTTCGCGTTGATGTTGGGCTTCTTTCTCAAGTTACTTTAATCAATCTTGAAGTGCTTCTATCACCCCCGGATTTGATAAATTTTTGTCTCCATTGGATTCCGGAGTATCTTGAAGTATAGCATCCACGTTCTTGTGCGGCATTCTATCTTCCAAACCTGAGTCGTGGTCATTGTCATGGTTGTCCGCCATGGTGTTGGGATGACTTCCAGGTTCCCCGGCAACGGCGCCAATGTTCCGTGGGTTACCTGAAACTGTACGTCGATCTCGGTCGAGATCTTTTGTGTTGGTCGGAGCCGACATGTCCGGCAGGTGTATAGCAGCCGGAGCTGGTGTGTCCGACTTGTGGGACTGAAAGTGCTGCTGATCCTTCGTCCCCGGAGGGTGGGGGGTACTTGCAAGGGACTCCGATGCTTAAGTTAGCAAGGGTATTAAGTAGGTATTGAGTAGGATCAGAATATGAGTTATACCTAGGTGCTCCAGTGTATTTATAATGGTAAGATGTGGCCTCCTGTGGATAAGATAAGTTTGTTATCTTATCTTATCTTTATCTTATCTTCAAGTGAGGTCATCTTATCTTCAAGAGAACCGCCCTTCTCTTGTAGGCTTGGGCTGCCTTAGGATCTGGGGCGTGTTTCTCTATTTGGGCCCTTTGTTTGGGCTTTCTCGTGACTTGGCCGAGTTCTTTGAGAAGAGGTCGGATTGTCCTGACCTGAAGAGGTCGGTCGCTTTGTCTGTAGAACATCTCGGGTCGGACAACTCGACCCAAGATATGAACAATAATAAAATAAACTAAAACTAAGAAAAGCTCTTAGCAAGGATTGATAATTAGAAGTCTTATCCTAATTATCATTATCAATTGTGATGGTAATTGCCTTTTTCTTTCACTTAGTTAACCTCTAACTATGAAGGAAAGTCAAGTGGACAAATCAATTTGATTCCTCAAGTCCTATTCAACTCCTAAGGAAAGACTAGCTTTAGTGGAATTCAAATTAACTAGTAAGTTTCAATCACCAACCAACAAGAGACCTTGACAATTCAAGAGTCTCCAATTACTCAATCTAAGCTAAGAACATAAAAAGCTAATTTGAAATCCTCCCAAGCATTTTATCAAACACTTGGAAGGCACAAAATAAAAGCATAGAAAAGCAATAAGAGAATGTAAAATCTAAAACCAATAATTGCAAAATCAATGATAACAAATAAGGGAAGAAGCAATAAGCATGAAATACCTCAAATTGCATAAAAAGGAAAATCAAATCTAACATGAGAATTCATAAACTAAATTGGCAACATGAAGTAATCAACAAGGAAAATAAATAAACTAGAATTCTAGAGCAATTAAAAGTAGAAGAGAAACTAAATTGAAATAAGATAGAATTCAAAAATTGGAAAGGAATAAAACTAAGACCTAAAACCTAAAGTGTGAATAATGAGAAGTGTCTCCTTGATTCTGCTCCACTCCCAACCTCTAATCTATATTTTTGAGCTTGAAAATGGGCCAAAAACAACCCAAAAATCACCCTCGATGATTTCTGAAACGTACAGCACGTGGCTCCATCACGCGTACGCGTCGCTTGTCTGCCACACTATCCACGTGTAAGCATCACCTAACAGCAAGGCAACTATGCTAAATTGTATATCATTTCGAAGCCCCGGATGTTAGCTTTCCAACGCAACTGAAACCGCCTCATTTGGACCTCTGTAGCTCAAGTTATGTCTGATTTAGTACGAATAGGTCAGGCTTGACAGCTTTGCAATTCCTTCAATTTCTTTCATTCCTTCCACTTTTGCATGCTTCCTTTCCATCCTCTAAGCCATTCCTACACTATAAACCCTGAAATCACTTAACACACATATTAAGGCATCGAATGGTAATAAGAGAGGATTAAAATTAGCAAATTTAAGGCCAAAGAAGCATGTTTTCTATCAAAGCACAAAATTAGGAAGAAAAATGTAAAACATGCGAATTCAATGAATAAGTGTGAGAATAATGGATAAAATCCACTAAAGTAAGCACAAGATATACCGTAAAATAGCGGTTTATCAAGGAACAACCAAGAAAACAACTTTTATTAATGACCACAAAAAAGGTCACAATGTGAGGAAACCACCACCAACAAACATGTAAAAAATAAATTGTTCAAAAAGGGGCCACAAGCCGGGACCTAGTAGCTGAAATCATTAGGAACCAAAGAAAGGGTTGGAGTCATCGAGAGGAGTAGAACTCGGGTCTGCTGCAGAAGTCGGACGGGTTGAAAGGATTTCTTCGGTGGTAGGAGTCAGAAATTCAGAAGAACTCGATAGGAATTCCTCCTGTTGCTCCACCTCACAGGGAGGAGACTCAACAATTCATTGCCCACGAGTCTTTAGCTCAGAATTGGTTTCAGGATGAGGAGGAGAGACAATTTCCCTATCAATGACGACTTTGTCCGGATGGAGGGGTGACAGGTCCAAGTCAGGAGTGATAACCCCGACTTGTTCCTTGAACACCCTGAAGGCCTCCTTCGAGCTCTCAACAATCGAGTCCTCCAGGTCCTGATAAGCCTCCCGATTCAACTCCAATTGCCTCTGTAGATCAAGATTCTCAGAAAAAACCCTAACATAATTCTGCTCCACCTTCTCCTTCAACCTCACAACCATGGCACATTGGCCCATCAACTTCTTTTTCCTCTCTTGAAGTCAGGCAAGCTCCTCCTGCAACCAAGCATTCTTCCCCTGCAGCCTATTCTCCTCTTTTCCTGATATAAGACAATCTTCCCTTCAAGATCCTCTACGGATTTCCTAGAAGCACTTAAGGGAGTCTTGTCCAAAATATCAAGAAGAGAGGAACAAACCCCGGTAGCTCAAATCCCCCCTCGAATCAGAACCTGAAGATGATTTTGAAGTGAAGCATCATCCATGAAAATTGACTATAAGGAATGATGTGCTTCTATGCAAATTTGTGACCATCAAACTCGGTCTCTCCAGCTATAAAGGAGCCGGATTCCGAGGTCTTGCGCTTCTTCTACTCTGGTTCTAAAGAAGGATGAGCTGGGGGAACAGAGGCAGGAGGAGGAAGAGAAGAAGTAATAGTAGGATTTAACAAAATCGGCCTGGAAGAGGAGGTCCCCAAGCCATATCCCTAGGAAAGGAGAATCTTCAAAGCTCTGACCTTCTGGGCATCAGCTCGGGCCCGAGCCTTGCTCTTGCCTTGCTGAACTTTTTGATAGGCAGCACTTAATCCACTTTTCCCCATTTTTGAAAGAAAAAATAAAAGATAATCAGCTTACAAAAACAAAGCGAAGTACATTGCAAGTCGGAACTCATTTAAAATAGCTACAAAAAAACAAAAGCTACCTAGCTCGGATTGAACGAAATTCAGAGGACCAATGAGGAATTTCTTAGTATCCAGATTTGGAGCTCTCCCCCAGGCCTCTCGAAAAAATCCGACAATGGCCTCCTCCACCTCATCCAGATCATCCAGGCTATATTTTTCAACGGGGGAGGCCTCTGACTAGTACAGAGGAAATCGGGGCTGGTTGTTTTCAGTCAAGAAAAAAGGATGATGGCCTTCTACGCCTGGACCTTAAAGAAAAAGTTTTTGAAATCGTGAAAGGACTCATCAAAGATGGAAAAAACTTTCCGACCTTAGATGGCCCGAAAAGACACACACTGCTGTTTGTTTTATTTATTGGAAACACTGAAAGGTTTAGTCAAATGAAAGAGATAGAAATAGATTTTTAAAGAGGCCAGAAAACCGAGCTCCTGGCTGACAAGTTGGTAGATCCTCATACAACCCCAAGAGTTGCTCGACCATGTCACTAGCATATGATTTGGCAGTTTTAAAGGATAATATTTTAAGTGCTTGTTTGGGCGCCATTATTTTAATAAAAAAATATCTTTTTTATTTTTTAGTCTGTTTGGAAAATTTCTAGTAGTAAAAGTAAAAACATTAGAAAATTTTTTAAAAAAACATCTTTTCTGAGAAGCTATAATTTACATCTTTTTTTAAAAGATTCTTTTTCCTTAAAAAAGATGTTTTTCATGTAATATATAAACAAAAATAAATACTTTTATATCATTATACCCAAACATAATTGATAGATAAAAAGATCTTTTTGCATTAGATACCCAAACATAAAATTACTTTTACATTTTCATAAGATCTTTTAAAAAAGATAACTCGACAAAGGATCTTATCTTAGAAGCTCACCCAAAGAAGCTCTAAAACTGCTAAAAGAGATTTAGATTATAGCTTTGAAAGCCAATAAGATTTATGATTAAAAATGATGAGTTTAGCTAATATATGCTCAAATGACACAAAAAAAAGATTATTATTAATAATAAAAGTTTAATTCATTTCAATAGATGCATAATATTTACATTAAAAAGTAAACTTTACACATTTTTTATGTAATAATTTTTAAATTAATAACCTTATTACATAATTAAAACCCAAAGTTATAACATCATGTGAGAGATGGCCTCATATTTATATAAAAATGGCAGATAATCATATATAGTTTGAATGTATATAATGAAATTAACCCTTTTTATTTATTTATTGAATTATCTCAAAACAATGTAAATTTACCAGCTGTAGGAACAAAGTCCAACCATATGAGGAACAAGCGAGAGAGATATAGATGTATATACAATAGCATATCAGAGGCAAAGAACTGGCACATGTGAATGCTAATCAATATAGATGGATTAATGTTATGTGAGCCATCTTTGTAGATATTTCTCTTTTATATTTTTATCTTTAATATTAACATGATTATGGATAGAAATGAATTCAAGAAAAATAAATAATAAAAGCAGGGAGAATACTATTCCGATATGAGAATCACAAAATGTTATCAACTAATCATAAATTGGCATATATCACATGACAGCATGGCACTGAAACGCATGTAAAAGGAAAAAATAAAAATGAAAAATATGGTAGTACTAAACATGAAAATAATTCTTATTAAAATACTTTTTTTCAAAAATTATTGATAGAGAACAAAAAATATGGTGTGCGTGTACGTAAACCCAACACTTTTCGTACAGCAGCAGTACCAGCAAGTGCACTAGATCGTCCATGTAATACCTGAGCGAGTCAAGGTCGATCCCATGAGGATTATGGCTTGAAGCAAGCTATGGCTGTCTTGCAGGTAGGAATGAAAATAGGCCAGGCAACCTGTCAGGAGCCTGCAGCCTGGCCTATATTTGGCCTGGCCTGGCCTGGTCTGTTATAAAATAGGCACAGACTCAGGCCTTTGTAAAAGCCTTAATATGTTACTAGGATAGGTCCAAACTCGCTAATTAGCCTTATTGGCTTGTCAGGCCTGCCTAGCATTTTAAATACTTTAAAAGTTTAAAAATTCTTGTAAATATTATATATGATATAGTACTTATAAATATTTTTATTTTTATAAAAAAATTATCAGGCCTTTTAACAAGCTACATGCCAGGCTAGACTGAATAACAAGTCAGGCTTAGCACTTTGAAAAGAGTCTATAACAGACTGCATGCCAGGCCTAAGCCACTTAACTAATAACAGGTCAGGCCTGTTAAGAGTAAAGCCTGTCCTGGCTTAGCCTGTTTCCACCCCTATTTAGAAGTCTTAGTCAAGCGAAATCAGAAGGTTGTATATGGAGTTGGATGAAGTATCATGAAACTATGAAAGGAATACTGAATTGTAATAAAGTTAAAACAATAATAGGAATAGAGTTGAGAGTTGGAGTTGCTTTGTCTTTCTGAATTAACTCTGGTACTACTATCTTCCTTGCTTGTGAATGTCCTTCTTCTATGGTAGGTTGTAAGTGATCAAAGCCATTGCCCGTGGCATTGATCTCCTCTGCTACAGAATAAATGCCATTGACCGTGGTCATTCAATCTGATGAACTATGAAGCTCTAGCAAGTCATTCTCCTGGCGATCCTACTCAAAACTCCAGAGACAAGGTCGAATCTTCTGGATTAGAGAACGTTTCTTCTTTGGATTCTAGCTTATACCACGGAGACTCTAATCTCCCCAGAAATTGTCTGAACTGGTGTCTCGAGAATTCCCCAAGAAAGTCATGGATTAACCGTCTGAGAGATGTATAAACATAGATGTTGGCTCGTGCTTTCCTTCCAAGTATTCACACGGACCCAAGTAGACGTGGGTATTTGTCAGGCACGTTCATCTTAACGTGATGAACAGAGCTAATTTGTCTGATCATCCTATTCACCATGATGAAGATCAGATATACATCTTAGAGATAGATCAAACACGGATCGAAGAAGAAACAGTAATACTTTTATTAATTCATAGGACTCAGCAGGGCTCTTCCCCTCAACCTAGGAGGTTTAGAAACTCATACTAAAAGTAAAATACAATGTAAAACTCGAAAATAGCATAAAGTCCTCATTGTTCTCCAATGATTATGAAAAATACACTTTAGATACTAAACGACATGACAAGTAAGGGTAAAATAGTCTTTTTAGTACTAAAATCCACTTCTGGGGCCTACTTGGTGAGTGTTTAAGCTGAGCTTTGATGAGATCCATGTGCTATGAGGTCTCTTGGGCATGGAACGCCAGCTAGGGGGTCCTCTCTGGGTGTTTGTACGTTGGTCTCTACTCTTTGGACGCTGGACGCCAGGAAGGGAGCAGGTAGCTGGCATTGGACGCCAGTTTTGGGCCTTTTATTCCGAAGCAAAGTATGGATTATTATATATTGCTGGAACGCTCTAGAAGTCGAATTTTGGATGTTAGCTTTCCATAGCCGTTGAGAGCACGCCATTTGGACTTCTGTAGCTCCAGAAAAGATCTTCCGAATGTAGGCAGGTTAGATATGGACAGCATCTGCAGTGCTTTCTCTATCTCTGAATCAGACTTCTGCTCCAACTCTTCAATTTCAAACAGAAAATACTTAAAATTGTACCAAAACCCAAAAACTCATAGTAGAATCCAAAAATGGGAATTTAGCACTAAAACCTATAAAAACTTAATAAAAACTATATAAAAACTACTAAAAACTACATGAAAATGATGTCAAAAAGCGTATAAAATATTCGCTCATCACAACACCAAACTTAAACCGTTGCTTATCCCCAAGCAACTAAAAACACATTAGGATAAAAAGGAAGTTAAGATACAAATAAATTTCTAAGTTTCGAATGAGGCTTAGTTAAAATCAGATGAGCGGGACTTAGTAGCTTTTTGCTTCTGAATAGTTTTGGAATCTCACTATCCATTGAAACTTAGAATGGTTGGCATCCTTAGGAACTTAGAATCCAGATGATATCATTGACTCTCTTAGTTAAGCTTATTTTGATTCTTGAACACAACTTTCTGAGTCTTGGCCATGACCCTAAGCACTCTGTTTTCCAGTATTACCACCGGATACATTCATGCCACAAACACTTTAACTGGGTGAACCTTTTCAGATTGTGACTCAGCTTTGCTAAAATCCCCAAATAGAGGTGTCCAGAGTTTTTAAGCACACTCTTTTTGCTTTGGACCACGACTTTAACTGCTCAGTCTCAAGCTTTTCACTTGACACCTTCACGCCACAAGCACATGGTTAGGGACAGATTGGTTTAGCCGCTGATGCAGGTGGAAATTGTCTCTCAACAAATTTCCTTCGGCAAGTGTACCGAATTTTGTCGTCAAGTAAAAACTCATAATAGAGTGAGGTCGAATCCCACAGGGATTGATTGATCAAGGAACTTTGATTAGAAGATTGTTCTAGTTGAGCGAATTCAGAATTTGGGTTGAGAGTTACAGAAAATAAAATGGCGGGAATGTAAATGACGGAAAAGTAAATGCTAGAATTAAAGAACTAGAAGTAAATGACTGAAATTAAATTGCAGAATTGTAAATGGGAATGGGGTGTTTGCTCATGAAAATAAACGCAGAAATTAAAGAGAATGGGTGAGATCAGAATTGGGAAGTTCATTGGGCACAGGAGATGTTACAGTTCTCCGGATCAAGTTCATTTTCATCTCTTCCTCATCAATGCATTCATTGATCTCCTTGGCAATCTTAATTGATTGAATTACAATTTCTTGCAATTCAATCTCTCAAATCTTGATCAATAGCCAATTCCTTGGTCAATTGCTCATGAGAAGAGATGAAGTGTGGTCACTGATTATACCACATGCATTTCTCAAATCAAGTTTTGAGAGGATTATAGTCACATATCCATCCAAACCCAATTTGGTCCAGCATGAGAAAGCATTTCTAGCTTGTTCTCTTCATTCCTCTTTCAAGGTTCAGAAGGGATCCAAATTTGAATAGTTTCTTTTCCAAGATAACTACCCAATGGGATGAAGATCGAAAGCTTTCAAGTAAAATCAAGAGAAAAGATAGAAGAAGAATGAAGAAAACTAGTATTGATCCATCAAAGTACAACAGAGCTCCCTACCCAATGAAATGGGTTTAGTTGTTCATAGCTCTAAAAAATGAAAACACAGATGGAGAATACATTCTGAACTAGAAGAGCAGAGAAAGTAAAAATATAGAGAGTAATGCTTTTCTTTTCCTCTCAGACTCCTTTCCCCCTCTCCCCCTAAAAACTCCTATATATACTACTCTTCTATTCTTCGAGTTGATTCTTCAAGTCTTGGGCCTTTGGATCTTCAGTTTGGAGCAGTTCTCTTCTTCACTTGGGCTTGGTTTTACTTGCAGAGAGAAAGTGTGAAATGGGTAGAGACTTTAGCTCAAGACGTTAGAAGTGTTAACATTCAGTGAGAAAATGGGTTCGAAAACGTTAGTGTCATTCAACTTTTTCACTAACGTTTCTTACCCAAGTAAACGCCATGTTAACCTCAATGTTAGTGGCACAAACGTTGCCACTAACGTTGCCTCTTTGTCCTTCGCATACGTTATTGGGGTTCAACTTTCCCAATAACGTTGAGAGCCTCCCCCTTTCCCATGTTAGAGTCCACGTTAACTTAGTTAACGTGGCTCTTTTGACGTAGGCATGCCAATCTTCGAGAACGTTAGTGACACTCAACATTGTCACTAACGTTCCAATATGCCCCTATTCACGTTAGAGTCCACCTTAACTAGGTTAACGTGGCTTCTAACGTGGCTTTGCAAACCATTTCCAACGTTAGTGACAATGTTGAGTGTCACTAACGTTGGCTCATCTTTCCCTCTTTGCCGTTAGCTTCCACGTTAACTAAGTTAACGTAGAAGTTAACGTGGCTCCTTGGGGTTTTGTGGTTGCTTCCAACGTTAGTTACAATGTTGGGTGTCACTAACGTTGTCGACCATTCTTGCCTTTCACGTCAGCTCCCACGTTAACCAAGTTAACGTGGAAGTTAACGTGGTATATTGCACCTTAGGCCAACGTTAGTGACAATGTTGAATGTCACTAGCGTTGGCTTCCTTCCCCTTGTTAACGTTAGAGGCCACGTTAACCAATTTAACGTGGACTCTAACGTGGCCACTTATGATCATTGGCCAACGTTAGTGATAATGTTAAGTGTCACTAACGTTGGCTCAAAATCCTTTCTTCACGTTAGAGATCACGTTAACTTAGTTAACGTGACTCTTAACGTGGGCAATGATGGCTTCGAGAGCGTTATTGGCAATCACTTTTCTCATTAACTTTGCAAGTTACCTCTCATTCCACGTTAGTGGCCACGTTAATTAGATTAACGTGACTGCTAAGTGGTTCCTCCTTGCTTCCTTTGGTCCTGAATCAAGCAATAGAGTGCATCAAAGTTCTAGTCCAAGTCATGGGTAATGCAACATACAATTTGTCACTAAATTTATGTAAAATCCTCATGAAATCATGTAAAATGCACAATATATGCTTGGATCAAGGTGTAAGTGAATATCTACCCAAAACTAGCTTATTTCCTAAGGAAATGCATGAAACTACCCTAAAAATAGTAGAGAAAAGGTCAGTGAAACTGGCCAAGATGCCCTTGCATCACAACACCAAACTTAAAGCTTGCTTGTCCCTAAGCAAGTACTGGAATAAGAGAATGATGAATGAAATGCCAAGAGAAATGAGTCATTCTTGTGGAGGTCATGTTACTGATTTTATGGTGGTTTCATGCATAGCAACTTAGGTTCATTCCATTACTGGCTTTCAGACCTTTATCATGTTCTAAAACACTGGTTTTGCTTACATACCATGAGACTTTTATTGATCTTTTTTATTGTCATTTCAGGGCTTATTTGTGTTCTTCAGGCTTGGTGCTCTGTAAGGGGGCAACTCTTTAAAATAAGCTTTCAGAGAACACTCCCGAACCAGTTGGTTCAAGGTGCTAGGTGTTGAAACACCCCTACGAACTTACTTCCCCAAGTCTCTCCCCCATACATACACACCACAGCCATATGGTTTATTTATTTTCTTTTCTTGAGACCTTGGTGTCCAGCACCTCTTTGGGTTACTAAATGCTCTGTAGTGAGGGTTACTCTTGATAGTGGACTTTCAGCTGATAATCCCGAGTTAGTTAACCCAAGTTACCAAGTGATAAGGCACCCCTAAGAGCTTATTCATCCAAGTAGATCCCTCACACAGGAACACCACAGACACATGCTTCAAGATTAAAACCATTGGTGCCTAGCCTTATTGCTTACTCTTTTTTTCTTTTGTTTTTCACTTTAAGTGTTCTTTCCCTTTCTCTTATTAGGATCTTGCTTTTTACTTAATCTCATGGGTGTATTCAAAGCAAAGTATTCAGGACAGATAGTTGTCTTCCCACCTCATGGTCGAACCAACTTAGCTAACTTATGATCACACCAAAGATTCAGAAAATTACTCCATATTATGAACTCCTCTCTGGTCTTTAAAAACACTCATTCTCTTTTTCATTTAATTTTAAAGACAAGCATACAATAAGTAAAGATATGATGCAGTGACACTTAAACCAGAAATCATAGACCTAAGCAATAAAACTTAAAATGCAGAGTTGAACTAGGTTCCAATCAACGCATGACTATTAATTAACAGTGCATTCGGACTTCCAGTTTTTAACAAGATGAGTAGATGGAATTAAGTAGCAATACAACCTTTGAGAGTTGGTTTGCTCTGCCAATCCAGTTGCCTTCTTGTTGTCATTGTCATAGTTCTTGATGCCTTACTTTCTTAGTTAAAGGTGCACCATCTCCTCATAAGCTTCCTGCAAGGTTATTGGAAGTTGCTTATTTCCCAAGCACTTGAGGAATAGTCAGCTCGCATGTATGCTTATGATTTCTGAACTTTTTTTTTGGGTGTGTGAACACCAAACTTAGTTCCTTGCTTACTACAAAACCTTGCATGTATGCGTAGAACCTCGTATCTTGCTGTTAGAAACAATTAACTAAAGACTAATCTATATCCAAGTGGTTCCCTTAATTGGTTAGAGCTAGCAATGTGCTTTGAGAGTATAATGTGATTCTAACTAGCATCCTCTGGTGGGACACCAAACTTAGAATCGCACTTTCACTCTTGAATTGTTTTGGTGTGGAACACCAAACTTAGCTCCTTGCAATGCAGGGGAAACAACTTGTGATCTTTATTGAGATGCAGCTGAAAAGGTAGTTACCTAAGGTTGGGTTGCCTCCCAACAAAGCGCTTCTTTATCGTCATTAGCTTGATGTTTCTCCCTCATCAGGGTGGTTGGTAATGCTTGAAGTCCTCTCCTCTCGCTGTGGACTTGTATCCATTGGTTGTATCAATGATCTCTACATGTTCCAGGGAGAGAATTCTGTTGATTGTGAAGACTTTAGGTAACTGAGATGGTACAGTAGGGAGATTAGGGGGGATATCTGGAAAGTAAGCTGAGATCACTCTATCACCTGGAGAGAAGTCTTTCGTAGGGATCTTTTTGTTCTTCCACTTCCTTGGTACCTTCTTCCTTGTGTCCTTTGATATTGCCTTGCTCTTGATGACTTCTTTTTCTAAGGGATTTGTGATGTTGTCTTTACATGCCTCTAGAGGTTTAGGTTCTTCTAACTTCTCCTTGAGCTGTGGTAGTTGTTGTTTCCCTTGTTTATCAACCAAAGGAGTCTCCAAATAGGTTAGGTGTGCTTCTGTGCATGCTTCCTCCTTTAGCATCTCATCATGGTCTTTACTTGGTTCCTTGTGCTCTTGGTCTACTTCTTGTGAGAGTTTGAAGACATTAAAGCTGAGCCGTTCATCATGGATCCTCAATATTAGCTCTCCTTTCTCCACATCTATGAGTGCTTTGGCTATAGCTAGGAAGGGTCTTCCTAATATGATTGGGTGAGTGTGACTTTCTTCCATGTCCAAGATGACAAAGTCTGTTGGGATAAAGTATTTCCCAACCTTTAGTAACACATTTTCCACCACTCCTATTGCTTGCTTTTGAGTCTTATCAGCCAGTCTGATGACCACATCTGTGGGCATTATCTCATTGATTTGCAGCCTTTTCGCCAGGGATAGGGGCAGTAAGTTGATGCTTGCCCCTAAATCACAGAGTGCTTTATCGAACATTGTTTCCCCTATGGCACAGGGGATGTGAAAACTCCCTGGGTCTCTTCTTTTTGCAGGCAATTCAGGTTGAATCAGGGCACTACATTCCTTGTTTAACACTATAGTTTGGCCTCCTTTGAGTGAGCTTTTCCTGGGAAGAAGTTCCTTCATGTACTTGATGAATGCAAGCATTTGTTGTATGGCCTTGATGAATGGTATGTTCACATGTAGAGATGCAAACAAGTCTAGGAACCTTGAGTATATTCTCTTCCCCACAACACCATTGAGCAGTTGGGGAAATGGTGCATAGAGCTTCAGCAACTCTTGTTGTGAGATTTCTGGTTCTTGGTGATCTCTATCCACCTCCTCTGTTGAGTTGTTTTCAGGCTGTTGGGAGAGGTTGCTTTTCTTGTCTTCATCCTCTTGATCACTTGTAGTGACCATTTCGCAATCTTCCCATCTTACTTTCTTTGCTTCTCCTCTTGGGTTTTTCTCTGTGTCACTTGGGAAGCCATCAGTAGGTTTGGGAATCTTCTCCGCTAAGCATCCCACTTGGAATTCCAGCTTCTTGATGGTCTCTCCTTATTTCTTAATGTTAGCTCGCACCTCTTCTTTGAACACCTTATCTTCTTGAATCTCTTGGCATATTTCTTCAAGTAAGGTTTCAAGAAAAGAGAGTCTGTCATAAATTGATGGTAAATTGAGATTAGAGGTGGAAGGATGAGAGGTGTTGTTGTGGGGGTGTTGATATGTCCTCTGTGTGAATTGTTAATGAGCTGCATTGTTGTTGGAGTTTTAACGTCTCTGGTCTTGGCTTTGCTCTTGCTGATTCTCCCACCCAAAGTTTGGGTGGTTCCTCCATCCAGAGTTGTATGTCTTGGAGTATGGATCATGGTTCTGTCTAGGTGAATTCCCAATGTAGTTGGCTTGCTCAAGGTCCTCTTCTTCAACTTCTTCTTGGGTTGTTGATGAGGTGGTGATTGCTGCCACTTGGTTTCTCTCCATCTTCTTGGTGAGGTCAGCTAACTGCTTGGTAATGAGCTTGTTTTGAGCCAGCAGAGCATCCACACTGTTTAGCTCCATTACTCCCTTAGTGTTCCCTCTTTCGGAAGCATAGAAGTAGTCATTCTCAGCTACAGTTTCAATGACATCTATGGCTTCTTCAATGGTCTTCTTCTTGTTCAAGGATCCTCCAGAGGAATGATCTACTGCCTTCTTTGATTCATATGACAAGCCTTCATAGAAGATATGCAACTGCACCCATTCATTAAACATATTTGGTAGACACCTTCTTGTTAGGTCTTTGAACCTTTCCCAAGCTTCATAAAGTGTCTCCCCATCTTGCTGTCTGAACGTCTGTACTTCAGTTCTCAACCTATTGATCCTTTATCGACGTTTTGTAACAATTTTTTTTGTTACAAATATGGCTTTTTCTTGTAGTGACCTCCTCCCAATTTGTCAGGCTTTCTTTTAGGAAGGATTCGAGCCATTTGAATGCCTTGTCCCTGAGTGAGAAAGGGAACAAGAGCAGCCTATAGACATCCTGGTGGACTCCATTGGACTTCACTGTGTCACAAATCCTCAAGAAGATGGTCAAGTGTTGATTCGGATCTTCTTGAGCACCTCCTCAAAATGAGCAATTATTCTGCACAAGAGTGATGAGTTGAGGTTTTAGCTCGAAATTGTTGGCCTGTATGGTGGGCTTCTGAATGCTGCTCCCACAGTTGCCTGGGTTAGGATTGATATAAGAGCTTAACACTCTTCTATCCTCCCCAACATGATTTGCTCTACCTCCTCCCCCATGGTTATTAGCCTCTTCTTCATGTTGGTTTTCTATGGTGCATTCCATGTTTAGTTCAAAGTGTTCCTCCTCCTCTTCAGCACCGATTGCACGTTTCCCTCTTTCTTCCCTCCTTAATCTAAGGAAGGTCCTCTCTGGTTCAGAATCGAAAGAAGTTGATGCCCCACTTCTTCTCCCTGTCATACAACCCACAAGTACAAGCAAGGAAAAACTATGTGCAGATGGTATTGTTGTCAAAATTACTGTTAGTTGTGAGTGAAGCAATATATCAAACAGTTAGTGGGTTAGTAAACTGAATTATAAATAACAAAGAAACGAAAAAGTAGAGGGGGAAAGGGAAGAAGTTAACTAAGACAGAAAGTAAATTTACTCAAACAGAAAGTTAATTCAACAAAACAAAAATGCTCAATCTAGTGATCTTCCAATCTAATAATTGTTGATGCACAATCAATCCCTGGCAACGGCGCCATAAACTTGATGCAGGTGGAAATTGTCTCTCAACAAATTTCCTTCGGCAAGTGTACCGAATTTTGTCGTCAAGTAAAAACTCACAATAGAGTGAGGTCGAATCCCACAGGGATTGATTGATCAAGCAACTTTGCTTAGAAGATTGTTCTAGTTGAGCGAATTCAGAATTTGGGTTGAGAGTTGCAGAAAATAAAATGGCAGGAATGTAAATGACGGAAAAGTAAATGCTAGAATTAAAGAACTGGAAGTAAATGACTGAAATTAAATTGCAGAATTGTAAATGGGAATGGGGTGTTTGCTCATGAAAATAAACACAGAAATTAAAGAGAATGGGTGAGATCAGAATTGGGGAGTTCATTGGGCAAAGGAGATGTTGCAATTCTCCGGATCAAGTTCATTTTCATCTCTTCCTCAATCAATGCACTCATTGATCTCCTTGGCAATCTTAATTGATTGAATTACAATTTCTTGCAATTCAATCTCTCAAATCTTGATCAATAGCCAATTCCTTGGTCAATTGCTCATGAGAAGAGATGAAGTGTGGTCACTGATTATACCACATGCATTTCTCAAATCAAGTTTTGAGAGGATTATAGTCACATATCCATCTAAACCCAATTTGGTCCAGCATGAGAAAGTATTTCTAGCTTGATCTCTTCATTCCTCTTTCAAAGTTCAGAAGGGATCCAAGTTTGAATAGTTTCTTTTCCAAGATAACTACCCAATGGGATGAAGATCGAAAGCTTTCAAGTAAAATCAAGAGAAAAGATAGAAGAAGAATGAAGAAAACTACTATTGATCCATCAAATTACAATAGAGCTCCCTACCCAATAAAATGGGTTTAGTTGTTCATAGCTCTAAAAAATGAAAACACAGATGGAGAATACATTCTGAACTAGAAGAGCAGAGAAAGTAAAAATATAGAGAGTAATGCTTTTCTTTTCCTCTCAGACTCCTTTCCCCCTCTCCCCCTAAAAACTTCTATATATATTACTCTTCTATTCATCTAGTTGATTCTTCAAGTCTTGGGCCTTTAGATCTTCAGTTTGGAGCAGTTCTCTTCTTCACTTGGGCTTGGTTTTACTTGCAGAGAGAAAGTGTGAAGTGGGCAGAGACTTTAGCTCAAGATGTTAGAGGTGTTAACATTCAGTGAGAAAATGGGTTCGAAAACGTTAGTGTCATTCAACTTTTTTACTAACGTTTCTTACCCAAGTAAAGGCCACGTTAACCTCAACGTTAGTGATACAA
Source organism: Arachis duranensis (assembly GCF_000817695.3). Classification (NCBI taxonomy): domain Eukaryota; kingdom Viridiplantae; phylum Streptophyta; class Magnoliopsida; order Fabales; family Fabaceae; genus Arachis; species Arachis duranensis. The sequence continues at coordinate 33,644,740 of NC_029775.3, forward strand.
ACGTTGCCACTAACGTTGCCTCTTTGTCCTTCGCACACGTTATTGGGGTTCAACTTTCCCAATAAAGTTGAGAGCCTCCCCCTTTCCCACGTAAGAGTCCACGTTAACTTAGTTAACGTGGCTCTTTTAACGTAGGCATGCCAATCTTTGAGAACGTTAGTGACACTCAACATTGTCACTAACGTTCCAATATGCCCCTATTCATGTTAGAGTCCACGTTAACTAGGTTAATGTGGCTTCTAACGTGGCTTTGCAAACCATTTCCAACGTTATTGACAATGTTGAGTGTCACTAACGTTGGCTCATCTTTCACTCATTGCCGTTAGCTTCCACGTTAACTAAGTTAACGTAGAAGTTAACGTGGCTCCTTGGGGTTTTGTGGTTGCTTCCAACGTTAGTGACAATGTTGGGTGTCACTAACGTTGTCGACCGTTCTTGCCTTTCACGTCAGCTCCCACGTTAACCAAGTTAACGTGGAAGTTAACGTGGTATATTGCACCTTAGGCCAACGTTAGTGACAATGTTGAATGTCACTAGCGTTGGCTTCCTTCCCCTTATTAACGTTAGAGGCCACGTTAACCAAGTTAACGTGGACTCTAACGTGGCCACTTATGATCATTGGCCAACGTTAGTGATAATGTTAAGTGTCACTAACGTTGGCTCAAAATCCTTTCTTCACGCTAGAGCTCAAGTTAACTTAGTTAACGTGACTCTTAACGTGGGCAATGATGGCTTCGAGAGCGTTATTGGCAATCACTTTTCTCATTAACTTTGCAAGTTACCTCCTATTCCACGTTAGTGTCCACGTTAATTAGATTAACGTGACTGCTAAGTGGTTCCTCCTTGCTTCCTTTGGTCCTGAAATCAAGCAATAGAGTGCATCAAAGTTCTAGTCCAAGTCATGGGTAATGCAACATACAATTTGTCACTAAATTCATGCAAAATCCTCATGAAATCATGTAAAATACACAATGTATGCTTGAATCAAGGTGTAAGTGAATATCTACCCAAAACTAGCTTATTTCCTAAGGAAATGCATGAAACTACCCTAAAAACAGTAGAGAAAAGGTTAGTGAAACTGGCCAAGATGCCCTTGCATCAGCCGCTTAGGCCAAGATTTTATTCCTTTGGGCCCTCCTAACCACTGATGCTCAAAGCCTTGAGTCCTTTTACCTTTGCCTTTTGGTTTAAAGGGTTATTGGCTTTTTCAATCTGCCCTCTTTTTCCTGCATTTTTGGGCAGTAATGGATTTTTCTTTTTATTGTATTTTTTTTCCATTTTTTTCTTTCTTGCATGCGTATATATTTTTTTTTCTTTTGTAACATGCTTTTTCTTTTGCTTTTTGCTGCTTTTTCTGGCTTCAAGAATCAATTTTCAGATTTTTTTTTAGATCATCAATAATACTTTTCCTTTTTTCTTATTCTTTCAAGAGCCAACATTCATAAATTTCAACTTCAAATATGCACTGTTTATTTCATACATTCAGAAAATAAAAGCAATTGACACCACATCAACATAATTAAACTAATCTTAATTTAAACTTGAAATTCATGCATCTCTCAATTCTTTTCATTAAAAAAAATTTAAGCAAGGTGAGAGATATATGAAAAATTTTACAACTTTAAAATGATCATGTAATAAGAACAAGAGAACAAATAAAACAGATAGAAAACAGAAAAATAATAGAAAATGAGATAAAATTGAATGAATCCACTTGAATAATGGTGGCTAGTGCTCCTCCTTGAGGATCCAATGTAGTGATTGATCTCTTCAAGGTCACTCCTTTGTCTTTGTTGAGGCGGCTGCACAGGCTCATGTGCATGCTCTCTAGTTTGCTCCGTCCTCTTTTTCTATACTTAAGAGTGGTAGAAGTCACAAAGCAAAGCTTTTGCAACACCAAACTTAAGAGTTTTGCTCGTCCTCGAGAAAATAGAATCACTGGGGAAAAAGAATGTGGGGGCAAAAACTTGATACGCGCGAAAATTTAGAATTCACATACAACCGGCAAGTATACCGGGCCGTATCAAGTAATAAAACTCACTAAGAGTGAGGTCGATCCCACGGAGATTGGTAGATTAAGCAACTTTAGTTAAATGGTATATTTAGTCAAGCAAACATGGTTTTGAATTCATGAGATTTGATTTTTGGATGTAATTGCGGAAAGTTAAATGACAAGGAATTTAAAGAACTAGAATAAAGAAGGAAAATGAAAGTAAATAACTGAAACTTAAAGTGCAAGAAACTTAAATGACATTAAAGATAAATTGCAAGAAAGTAAAGATTGCAGAATTGTAGAGAGTAGAAAGGTAAATTGCAAGGAATAGAAAACAGAATGTAAATGGTATACTAAATTGCAAGAATATAGAAGGGAATTGGGTAGTGCGTATTCAAGATAACTAAAGAACACAAGATATGAGAATTAATGATGGAGAGATCATTAGGGATCAGAGGTGTAAATTGTCATGAATTGACTTTACTCAACTCCTTCTCAATCATGGGTATAGATCCATGGCAGATTGTGAATAATTGAATCCCAATCTCTTGGCAATTCAATTTCTCTCAACACAATCAATTGCCACTCTTGTGATCTAATTGGTCATGAGAAGAGGTGAAGTTCAAATTTCTAATCCAAAGCCACACAACTTCTAGGATCTCAACTAAAGGAGGTTATATCTCACATACCAACCCAAAGTGTATTGATCAAAGAAATTGTGAAAGGAGAACTCCAAACTGAATTATATGGATTCTTTCTCAAGTTCACCATACGATTCATGTAGATTCAATCCTTCTCTTGAATGTAATTGAATCTGTGAAGAACAAGAGTTTTCTCTTGGATGAACCACTTGACTTGAGAAGGAAAAGATTAGTTGTCAACCCATTTAAATAAACAGAGCTCCTCCCCCTAATGAAAGTGGGGTTTAGTGAATCATAGCTCTAAATTCAACAACAATTGCAAAAGTAGACATTAAAATCAAGTAGTCAAGAAATGAAGAATGAAGAAGAAGTTCTTAAAAACTAAAAGTTGAAAGTTGCAAGAAAAACAAAATAGCTTTCGGGTATCCTCCCGAAAGTGAAGAATGCTGTAAAAGTTCAAGTACTGGAGTGAAATGTAAAAGTATAAAGTAAAAGTCTCTAAGAAGTTGAAGAAGCCCCCTAAATATAAAATTCTACTCTATTTATACTACTCCTAAAACTCATTTGGAGGTCCTCAATTGGGTTGGCCATGTGGGCTTTTCCATTGTTAAGTTCCTGGTCTAATGAAGGAAGTATTCCCCTTTGAAGAGAGTGTAGAGAGCAAGAGTAAGTCCTCATCAATTCTGGCCCAATCTGGGCGTTACTGGCAAACATGCCAGCATTAAGCACGTTGGCAACGTGCAAGGAATTTCTTGGGCACCAGGCTTGGTGTTTGGGCGTTGCCAGCCCAAGTTGTTGCTAAACACTTGGCCCTTTCTGAACTCAATTTTGATGCCCAAAGTTGCCTCTATTTTGAGCTTCAATTTTGTACTTCACTATAAACTATTATACATGGTTGGAAAGCTCTGAATGTCAGCTTTCCAACGCAACTGGAAGCACCTCAATTGGATCTCTATAGCTAAAGTTATGCTCCATTGAAGAGGGCAAGGTCAGACTGCCTGGGTTGGGCGTTGGCAACTTGGTGAACACGCCAGTGACAACGCCCTTAGTGTCTGAGGCTCTAAATGAAACTGGCTTTTGAACCATTAGATGAACTCCAATCCCACACTATGATATATGGTTGGAAATTTCTTGATATCTACTTTCCAATGCCACTGAGTTCACTTCATTTGGAGTTTTCTAGCTCAAGATACACGCCATTGAAGAGGGCAATGTCAAGTTGTCTGGGCGTTGTTGCCCACGTTGGTGTCAAACATGCCAGCAACAATGCTAGGCTCTCCTCTTCTCTTTGCTTGGGTGTTGTTGCCCATGTTGCTGGCAAACACGCCAGTGACAACACCAGGTTCTCTTCTCCTCTTTGCTTGGGCGTTGTTGCCCACGTTGTTGGCAAACACGCCAGAGATAACACACAATCACCTCCTCTGGTAGCTTCCTGGCATTGCCAACTTGGTTCCCAAGTTGGCAACGTGCAATGCATCTTCCTCCAGGCTTGTTGAGTGATGAGCGGATAATTTATACGCTTTTTGGCATTGTTTTTCGGTAGTTTTTAGTAAGTTCAAGCTACTTTTAGGGATGTTTTCATTAGTTTTCATGTTAAATTCACATTTCTGGACTTTACTATGAGTTTGTGTGTTTTTTTGTGATTTCAGGTAATTTCTGGCTGAAATTGAGGGACTTGAGCAAAACTCTGAAAAAGGCTGACAAAAAGGACTGCTGATGCTGTTGGAATCTAACCTCCCTGCACTCGAAATGGATTTTATAGAGCTACAGAACTCCAAATGGTGCGCTCTCAATGACGTTGGAAAGTATACATCCAGAGCTTTCCAGCACTATATAATAGTCCATACTTTATTCGAAAATTGACGACGTAACTTGGCGTTGAACGCCAAGTACATTCTGTTGTCTCGAGTTAAACGCCAGAAACACGTCATGATCCGGAGTTGAACGCCCAAAACACGTTATAACTTGGAGTTCAACTCCAAGAGAA
>NC_029775.3:33649559-33650016 GCF_000817695.3 Arachis duranensis
CGGTCTCTTGATCATTTAGGGGGCTGGCCATTCGGCCATGCCTGAACCTTTCACTTATGTGTTTTCAACGGTGGAGTTTCTGCACACCATAGATTAAGGGTGTGGAGCTCTGCTGTACCTCAAGTTTCAATACAATTACTATTACTTTTTATTCAATTCTCTTTTATTCTTATTCCAAGATATACGTTGCACAACACTTTGATGACCAACCTGATTGAGAACTGACAGATGATTAGCCGTGCTGTGACAGAGCATAAGAACGTTTTCACTGAGAGGATGGGATGTAGCCATTGACAACGGTGATGCTCTACATACAACTTGCCATGGAAAGGAGTAAGAAGGATTGGATGAATGTAAGAAGAAGGTAGAGATTCGAGAGGAGCACAGCATCTCCATACGCCTATCTGAAATTCCCGCTATTGATTTACATAAGTATTTCTATCCCTTTTTATTTTCT
>NC_029775.3:33650143-33651681 GCF_000817695.3 Arachis duranensis
TTGTGGGATCGACCCTTACTCACGTAAGGTTTATTACTTGGACGACCCAGTAGACTTGCTGGTTAGTTGAACGGAGTTGTGTCCACACATAGGTGCCATAATAATGATTCCATACAACAACAAAGAATACTACATTGATGTGATCACAATTTCGTCCACCAAGTTTTTGGCGCCGTTGCCGGGGAATTGTTCGAGTATGGACAACTGACGGTTCATCTTGTTGCTCAGATTAGGTAATTTTCTTTTCAAAAACTTTTTCAAAATTTTCTTTTCTTTTTCGTTTTTCCAAACTTTATTTTCGAAAAAATTAATAAAAATCCAAAAAAAATTAATAAAATCTTAAAAATAAAAAATATTTTGTGTTCCTGTTTGAGTCTTGAGTCAATTTTCCTTTTTTCAAAAATCAAAAAAATATCTTTTCCTTTTTTATCTCCTAATTTTCGAAAATTTGAGTTGACTTAGTCAAAAATTTTAAAAATTAGTTGTTTCTTACAAGTCAAGTCAAATTTTCAATTTTTAAAAAAAAATCTTATCTTTTCAAAATCTTTTTCAAAAATTATATCTTTTTCATTTTTTTATTTTTCGAAAATTTCAAAAAATCATTTTCAAAATATTTTCAAAACCTTTTTCTTATCTTTACATCTAATTTTCGAAAATTAGCTAACAATTAATGTGATTGGTTCAAAAATTTGAAGTTTGTTACTTTCTTGTTAAGAAAGGTTCAATCTTTAAGTTCTAGAATCTTATCTTGTAGTTTCTTGTTAGTTAAGTCATTTTAAAAATTAGATCTTTTTATCTTTTATCTTATCTTTTTCAAAAATTTTATCTTTTTCAAAATTTGAATTCAAAATATCTTATCTAACTTCTTATCTTCTTATCTTTTCAAAATTTGATTTTAATATCTTTTTCAATCAACTAACTAACTTTTTGTTTGTTTCCTATCTTTTTCAAAACCAACTAACTACCTATCCCTCTCTAATTTTTGAAAATACTCATCTCTTTTTCAAAAATTCTTTTTTGTTTTAAATTTTAATTTTAATCTTATCTTATCTCTAATTTTCGAAAATTACTAACCCCTTTTTCAAAATTATTTTCGAAATTCCCTACCTTCTTCCCCCCTTTCTTCTTCTACTAACATAAAGGAATCTCTATACTGTAACATAGAGGATTCCTCTTCTTTTCTTGTTTTCTTCTCTTTCATATGAGCAGGAACAAGGAAAAAGGCACTCTTGTTGAAATTGATCCAAAACCTGAAAGGACTCTGAAGAGAAAATTAAGAGAAGCTAAATTACAACAATCTAAAGGTAACCTTTCAAAAATATTAGAACAAGAGAAGGAGATGGCAGCCGAAAATAATAATAATGCAAGGAGAATGCTTGGTGACTTCACAAAGCCAACGTCCAAGTTTGATGGAAGAAGCATCTCCATTCCTGCCATTGGAGCCAACAACTTTGAGCTGAAACCTCAGCTAGTTGCCTTAATGCAACAAAACTACAAGTTTTATGGACTTCCATCTGAAGATCCTTATCAGTTTTTAA
>NC_029775.3:33651746-33652451 GCF_000817695.3 Arachis duranensis
ATTCTTTCCTCCTCAAAAGCTGAGCAAGCTGAGATTGGATGTTCAAACCTTCAAACAAAAAGATGGTGAATCCCTCTATGAAGCTTAGGAAAGATACAAGCAGCTGACCAAAAGATGTCCATCTGACATGTTTTCAGAATGGACCATATTAGATATATTATATTATGGCCTATCTCAATTTTCAAAAATGTCATTGGACCATTCTGCAGGTGGATCAATTCACCTAAAGAAAACACCCGCAAAAGCTCAAGAACTAATTGACATGGTTGCAAATAACCAATTCATGTACACTTCTGAGAGGAATTTCGTGAATAATGGGATACCTCAGAAGAAAAGAGTTCTTGAAATTGATGCTCTGAATGTCATATTGGCTCAGAACAAAGTGTTGACTCAGCAAGTCAACATGATGTCTCAAAGTCTGACTGGATGGCAACATGCTTCCAACAGTACTAAAGAGATAGCTTCTGAAGAAGCTTATGATCCTGAGAACCCTGCCATGGCAGAGGTTAATTACATGGGTGAACCTTATGGAAACACCTATAACTCATCATGGAGAAATCATCCAAATTTCTCATGGAAAGATCAACAAAAGCCTCAACAAGGCTTTAACAATGGTGGACGCAATAGGTTGAGCAATAGCAAGCCATATCCATCATCTTCTCAGCAACAGACAGAGAATTCTGAACAAAACACTTCTAATTTAGC
>NC_029775.3:33653546-33654398 GCF_000817695.3 Arachis duranensis
TAAAACAGAAGCAAAAATAGCAGAAAAAAATTCGCACCCTGGAGGAAGCACAGGCTGGCGTTCAACGCCAGTAAGATGCATCTGGCTGGCGTTCAACGCCAGAACAGAGCATGAATCTGGCGCTGAACGCCAGAAACAAGCAACATTCTGGCGCTGAACGCCAGGAATGTGCCTTGAGAAGAAAAGCTGGTGCTGAACGCCAGTAACAAGCATGAAACTGGCGTTCAACGCCAGAAACATGCTTTACATGGGCGTTGAACGCCCAGAATGTGCACCACACAGCGTTTAAACGCCAGAATGGTGTGCAAAGGCATTTTACATGCCTATTTGATGCAGGGATGGAATTCCTTGACACCTCAGGATCTGTGGACCCCACAGGATCACCTCAAGATCTGTGGACCCCACAGGATCCCCACCTACTATATTCCTACCTTACCTCCTAATCCTATTTTGTGATTTCCCCATGTCACACTTCCCAATACTCTTCACCAATCACCTCAATCCCTCTTCCCAATCACCTCCCTCACCACTCACATCCATCCACTCTTCCCCAGAAACCCCACCTACCTTCAAAAATTCAAAAACATTTTTCCACCCATTCCCACCCTAAATGGCCGAATATACACCCACCCCTCTCCCTATATATACCCTTCCATTCTACTTCATTTTCACACAACACAACCCCCTCTTCTTTACCTTGGCCGAACCTACATCTCTCCCTCTCTACCATATTCTCTTCTTCTTCTTCTTCTTATCTTCTTTCTTCTATTACTCGAGGACGAGCAATCTTTTAAGTTTGGTGTGGTAAAAGCATAAGCTTTTTGTTTTTCCATTACCATCAATGGCACCTAA
>NC_029775.3:33654493-33655064 GCF_000817695.3 Arachis duranensis
AGATGGAAAGATTCATCTCCAAGAGCCATCAAGACCACTTCTATGATGTTGTGGCAAAGAAGAAGGTGATCCCTGAGGTCCCTTTCAAGCTCAAGAAAAATGAGTATCCGGAGATCCGAAATGAGATCCGAAGAAGAGGTTGGGAAGTCTTAACCAACCACATGCAACAAGTCAGAATCTTAATGGTTCAAGAGTTCTATGCCAATGCATGGATCACTAGGAACCATGATCAAAGTATGAACCCGAATCCAAAGAATTATCTCACAATGGTTCGGGGGAAATACATAGATTTTAGTCTGAAAAATGTGAGGTTGGCGTTTCACTTGCCCATGATGCAAGGAGATGAACGCCCCTACACTAGAAGGGTCAACTTTAATCAAAGGTTGGACCAAGTCCTTACGGACATATGTGTGGAAAGAGTTCAATCGAAGAGAGACTCCAATGGCAAGCCAGTTCAACTAAGAAGACTGGACCTCAAGCCTGTGGCTAGAGGATGGTTGGAGTTCATTCAACGCTCCATCATTCCTACTAGCAACCGATCTGAAGTTACTATGGATCGGGCCATCATGAT
>NC_029775.3:33655167-33655890 GCF_000817695.3 Arachis duranensis
CAAGGAAGGGACATAGAAGAGCTTAAGGACATTGTTGGACCTTCAAGAAGAAGATGCCACTAAGGTGGATTCATCCTTGTTCTTATTTCTTTCTGCTTTTCAGTTTTTATGTTGTATGTTTATCTATGTTTTGTGTCTTTACTTCATGATCATTAGTATGTAGTAACCATGTCTTAAAGCTATGAATAAAATCCATTAATCCTTTACCTCTCTTAAATGAAAAATGTTTTAATTCAAAAGAACAAGAAGTACATGAATTTCGAATTTATCCTTGAATTTAGTTTAATTATATTGATGTGGTGACAATACTTTTTGTTTTCTGAATGAATGCTTGAACAGTGCATAAATTTTGATATTGTTGTTTATGAATGTTAAAAAACTATTGGCTCTTAAAAGAATGATGAACAAAGAGAAATGTTATTGATGATCTGAAAAATCATGAAATTGATTCTTGAAGCAAGAAAAAGCAGTGAAAAAGCAAAGGCTTGCGAAAAAAAACTGGCAAAAAAAAATAGAAAGAAAAAGAAAAAGCAAGCAGAAAAAGCCAATATCCCTTAAAACCAAAAGGCAAGGGTAAAAAGGATCCAAAGCAAAAGAGTGTGCTTAAGAGCTCTGGACACCACTAACTGGGGACTCTAGCAAAGCTGAGTCACAATCTGAAAAGGTTCACCCAGTTATGTGTCTGTGGCATTTATGTATCCGGTGGTAATACTGGAAAACAAA
>NC_029775.3:33656007-33656371 GCF_000817695.3 Arachis duranensis
CCCAGTCATGTGTCTGTGGCATTTATGTATCCAGTGGTAATACTGGAAAACAAAGTGCTTAGGGCCACGGCCAAGACTCATAAAAGTAGCTATGTTCAAGAATCAACATACTTAACTAGGAGAATCAATAACATTATCCGAAATTCTAAGTTCCTAGAGAAGCCAATCATTCTAAATTTCAAGGGAAAAAGTGAGATGCCAAAACTGTTCAGAAGCAAAAAGCTAAAAGTCCTGCTCATCTAATTAGAATTAATATTCATTGATATTTTGAAATTTATAGTATATTCTCTTCTTTTTATCCTAATTGATTTTCAGTTGCTTGGGGACAAGCAACAATTTAAGTTTGGTGTTGTGATGAGCGGAT
>NC_029775.3:33656645-33657002 GCF_000817695.3 Arachis duranensis
GACTGCTGATGTTGTTGGAATCTGACCTCCCTGCACTCAAAATGGATTTTCTGGAGCTACAAAACTCCAAATAGCGCGCTCTCAACGGTGTTGGAAAGTAGACATCTAGAGCTTTCCAGAAATATATAATAGTCTATACTTTATTCGGAAATTGACGACGTAACTTGGCATTGAACGCCAAGTACATGCTGCTGTCTGGAGTTAAACGCCAGAAACACGTTATGATCCGGAGTTGAACGCCCAAAACACGCTATAACTTGGAGTTCAACTCCAATAAACGCCTCAGCTCGTGGATAGATCAAGCTCAGCCCAAACATACACCAAGTGGGCCCCGGAAGTGGATTTATGCATCAATTA
>NC_029775.3:33657156-33672514 GCF_000817695.3 Arachis duranensis
TTGATCATTCAGGGGGCTGGCCATTCGGCCATGCCTGAACCTTTCACTTATGTGTTTTCAACGGTGGAGTTTCTGCACACCATAGATTAAGGGTGTGGAGCTCTGCTGTACCTCAAGTTTCAATACAATTACTATTACTTTCTATTCAATTCTCCTTTATTCTTATTCCAAGATATACGTTGCACTTCAACTTGATGAATGTGATGATCCGTGACACTCATCATCATTCTCACCTATGAACGCGCGTGACTGACAACCACTTCCGTTCTACTCTAGGCTGGGCGCATATCTCTTAGATTCCCCAACAGAATCTTCGTGGTATAAGTTAGATAGATGGAGGCATTCATGAGGATCCGGAAAGTCTAAACCTTGTCTATGGTATTCCGAGTAGGATTCTGGGATTGAATGACTGTGACGAGCTTCAAACTCCTGAAGGCTGGGCGTGATGACAAACGCAAAAGAATCAAGGGATTCTACTCCAACCTGATTGAGAATCGACAGATGATTAGCCGTGCTATGACAGAGCATAGGAACGTTTTCACTGAGAGGATGGGATGTAGCCATTGACAACGGTGATGCCCTACATACAGCTTGCCATGGAAAGGAGTAAGAAGGATTGGATGAATGTAAGAAGAAGGTAGAGATTCGAGAGGAGCACAGCATCTCCATACGCCTATCTGAAATTTCCACTATTGAGTTACATAAGTATTTCTATCCCTTTTATTTTCTATTTATTATTAATTTTTGAAACCCAAAACCATTTGATCTGCCTAACTGAGATTTACAAGGTGACCATAGCTTGCTTCATACCAACAATCTCTGTGGGATCGACCCTTACTCACGTAAGGTTTATTACTTGGACGACCCAGTACACTTGCTGGTTAGTTGAACGGAGTTGTGTCCACATATAGGTGCCATAATAATGATTCCATACAACAACAAAGAATACTACATTGATGTGATCACAATTTCGTCCACCAAGTTTTTGAGCTTCCATTTCATGCTACATTATGGACTATTGTATATCATTGGAAAGCTCTGAATGTCAGCTTCTCAACACAATTGGAAGCATATGAATTGGATCTCTGTGGTTCAAGTTATGCATCCTTGAAGAGGGAAAGGTCAAGCTGCCAACTCTGCTGGATACACACTTAGCACGTTGCCAACTTGGTTTCCAAGTTGCCAACGTGCTGTTCCTCCTGGCAGCACCAAATGGGCGTTGGCAACTTGGAAACCAATTTGCCAATGTGCTGTTCTTCCTGATTGCATCAAATGAGCGTTGCCAACTTGGTTTCCAGGTTGCCAACGTGCTACTCCTCCTTGCTCCAAGATCTCCTTGCACCATTGTCTTCTTGGTTCAAGTTATGCCCATTGACTGTGAAGGTCTCTTTTGAATTCTCATAAAGTAATTTCACTCTATGGACCATTCCATCTAGACCTCAGCTTTCCAGGGAAAATCTTCAGTCTTGAGTTGAATAGCAACACCTTTTGGCCTGGATCGAATGTTCTTGGAGAGATTCTCTTGTCATGCCACCTTTTTGCTATTTCCTTGTATATTCTGGCATTTTCATATGCCTCCAGTCTGAATTCTTCCAATTCATTGAGTTGTAGTAACATCTTTTCTCCTGCTGCTTGAGCATCTAAATTCAAGAGTTTAGTGGCCCAAAAAGCCTTGTGTTCAAGCTCCACATGCAGATGGCATGTTTTCCATACACTAGCTGAAATGGAGATTTCCCTATAGGTGTTTTGAATGCTGTCCTATATGCCCAGAGTGCATCATCTAGCTTCCTTACCCAATCTTTTCTTGTTGTTCCAACAGTTTTCTCTAAGATCCTCTTTAGCTCTCTGTTGGCAAGTTCAGCTTGCCCATTTGTCTGGGGGTGATAGGGTGTTGCCACTTTGTGAGTTACTCCATATTTATGGAGAAGAGAATTCAATTGCTTGTTGCAGAAGTGGCTCCCCCCATCACTTACAAGCCCCTTTGGCACTCCAAATCTAGTGAAGATGTTTTTCTTTAGGAATTGCAATACCACATTGGTGTCACATGTGGTTGTGGCTATTGCTTCAACCCATTTCGAAATATACTCCACTGCCACCAAAATGTATTTGAAAGTGTAGGAAGGAGGGAAGGGTCCCATGAAATCTATTCCCCATAAATCAAAGAGCTCCACCTTTAAGATGAACTTCTGGGGCATCTCATTCTTCTTTGTCAAACTGCCTGCTCTTTGGCACTCATTACAGTGGCTCACAAAATCCCTGGTATCCTTGAAGATTGATGGCCAGTAGAATCCACTTTGAAGCACCTTTGCTGCAGTTCTTTCAGCTCCAAAATGGCCACCATAGCTAGAGTTATGACAATGCCACAATATGTCCTTCATCTCAACCTCTGGCACACATCTTCTAATCATTCCTTCTGGGCATCTTTTGAATAGGAAGGGTTCATCCCAAAAGAATAACTTAGCCTCATGTAGCAGCTTTTTAACTTGTTGTTCTGTATACTCTTGTGGGATGCTCCTTCCTGCTTTGTAGTTGGCCATGTCTGCAAACCAAGGAGTTTGTTGAATTTGCAAGAGGTGATCATCTGGAAAATTTTTATTCACTAGTTGAGAGGTGTATTGACTTGGTTGAAAAGTATCTTGACTCGCTCCTTGTGGTAACCTTGATAGATGGTCAGCAACTTGATTTTCACTACCCTTTCTGTCTTTTATCTCAATGTCAAACTCTTGTAGAAGTAGTATCCATCTGATTAGCCTTGGTTTGGCATCTTGTTTTGACATAAGATACTTAAGAGCAGCATGGTCAGTGTAGACTAAAATTTTAGATCCAATCAAATATTGCCTAAACTTATCAAAAGCATATACCACAGCTAGTAACTCTTTCTCTGTTGTGGTGTAGTTTCTTTGAGCTTCGTTCAATACTTTACTTGCATAGTAGATAACATGAAGCTTCTTTTCCTTCCTTTGCCCAAGCACAGCACCAATTGCAAGATCACTTGCATCACACATGAGTTCAAAAGGTAATCCCCAACTCGGAGGTGTGATGATTAGTGTTGTGGTGAGCTTGGCTTTTAGAATCTTAAAGGCATGCTTACACTCATCATCAAAGAGAAATGGATTGTTCACCACTAGCAAATTGCTGAGTGGTTTTGCTATTTTGAAAAAATCCTTGATGAATCTTCTATAGAACCCAGCATGCCCTAAGAAGCTTCTAACAGCTTTCACATTGGTTGGTAAAGGAAGTTTTTCTATAATTTCTATTTTTGCCTTGTCAACCTATATACCCTTTCTTGAAATTTTATGACCAAGAACAATTCCTTCAGGTACCATGAAATGGCACTTTTCCCAGTTCAAAACCAAATTGGTTTCTTGGCATCTTTTCAAGACTAGGGTAAGATGATGCAAGCAAGTATTGAAGGAATCACCAAAGACAAAGAAGTCATCCATAAAGACTTCAATAAACTTTTCTACCATATCCGAGAAGATTGATAACATGCATCTCTGAAATGTAGCTGGGGCATTACATAATCCGAATGGCATTCTTTTATATGCAAAGACTCCAAAGGGACATGTAAATGATGTTTTCTCTTGGTCCATGGGGTCAACCACTATCTGGTTGTAGCCAGAATACCCATCAAGAAAATAATAGTAGGCATGGCCAGCTAGTCTTTCAAGCATTTGGTCAATGAAAGGGAGGGGAAAGTAATCCTTTCGCTTGGCATCATTCAGCCTCCTATAGTCAATACACATTCTCCACCCTGTCACTGTTCTTGTTGGGATGAGCTCATTCTTCTCATTGACAATAACAGTCATACCACCTTTCTTGGGTACCACTTGCACTGGGCTAACCCATGGGCTGTCAGAGATAGGGTATATGATCCCAGCTTTACACAACTTCAGCACTTCCTTTTGAACAACCTCATTTATTGTGGGGTTCAGCCTTCTCTGGGGTTGCACCACCGGTTTAGAATTTTCTTCCAAGAGTATTTTGTGCATGCATATGGCAGGGCTTATACCCTTCAAATCATCAATGGTCCACCCTAATGCACCTTTATGAGCTCTCAATACTCCAAGGAGTTTTTCTTCTTCTTCAACACTCAATGTAGAGTTGATGATTACTGGAAAGCTGTCCTTTTCACCAAGGAATGCATATTTAAGATGAGAGGATGGTGGTTTTAACTCTTGTTGTGGCGCCTCTTCTTTCTTGGATTCCATTGGTTCCTCTAGTGCTTGCAATTCGTTCTCTTCTTGTTCTCGGATGTCCTGGACTTCCTCCTGTTTCACTTGATGGTTTACTTCAAACACTTCTTCAACCAACGCATCCACCATATCAAGCCTCATGTAACTCTCTTTCTCAGTGGGGTATTGCATTGCCTTGAAGACATTAATGGTCATTTGCTCATCATGTACTCTAAAGATCATCTTTCCCTTTTTCACGTTAATGATTGTTCTAGCTGTGGACAAAAAGGGTCTACCAAGAATAACGAAGTTGCTCCCCTCTTCATCCATATCTAGGACTACAAAATCGTCTGGGAATATAAAATTCCCCACTTTCACCAAGAGGTTCTCAACTACACCATTTGGTATTTTGATGGATCTGTTAGCAAGTTGGAGTGACATCCTTGTAGGTTTAAGCTCTTCAATCATCATTTTCTTCATCATGGTAAGAGGCATCAAGTTAATGCTTTCTCCCAGGTCACAGAGGTGATTTATCAATGGCTATATTCCCAATTGTACAAGGTATGAGGAAACTGCCTGGATTTTTAAGTTTTGGTGGCAACCCCTTTTGAATGATGGCGTTGCATTCTTGAGTGAGAACTACTATTTCTTTTTCTTGCCAACTTCTCTTCTTGGTGATCAGTTCTTTAAGAAACTTTGCATATAATGGCATTTGTTCCAAAGCTTCAGCCAATGGAATGTTAATTTCAAGTTTCTTAAAGATTTCCAAGAATCTTGGAAATTGTTGGTCCTTTGTCCCTTTGTGTATCCTGGTTGGGTATGGGAGCTTTGGTTCATAAGCTTTCACTCCTTCATTCTTGTTTTCCTATTGTGGCTTCACGTTCTCCTTGTTATCATGGTGGCTATCTTGAGTGGATGACTTGCTTTGTGGCTTCTCATCTTCTTTGCTTTTTTGAGGTGTTGATGCCTTTTCTTCATATTGCTTATCTACCGTGTCTTGCTCCTTGAGTTTTGTTGCTTCCTCGTTAGAACTTTCTCCGATTACTTTGCCATTCCTCAATTGCAAAGGTTTACATTCTTCCCTTGGGTTGGGTATTGTGTCACTTGGGAAGACATTGGTTGGCCGTTCAGCTTGCTTGGCCAATTGTCCCACTTGTCGTTCAAGATTCCTCATGGTAGCTGGTGCACGAAATTGTAAATCACACCTTTCACAATTCGTACCACTAACCAGCAAGTGCACTGGGTCGTCCAAGTAATACCTTACGTGAGTAAGGGTCGATCCCACAGAGATTGTTGGCTTGAAGCAAGCTATGGTTATTTTATTATTCTTAATCAGGATATCAATTGTAATTATCAGTTTGAATTATGAAAAATAAAAGAGCATGAAATAAATACTTGTTGTGCAGTAATGGAGAATATGTTGGGGTTTTGGAGATGCTTTGTCTTTTGAATTCCTGTAATGTAATATTTAACTCAATGCAAAAGTGCAAAGTTCCTTCCATGGCAAGCTCTATGTAGGGTGTCACCGTTGTCAATGGCTACTTCCCATCCTCTCAGTGAAAATGGTCCAAATGCTCTGTCACAGCATGGCTAATCAACTGTTGGTTCTCGATCATGTCGGAATAGAATCCATTGATTCTTTTGCGTTTGTCATCACGCCCAACACTCGCGAGTTTGAAGCTCGTCACAGTCATCCAATCCCAGAATCCTACTTGAAATACCACAGACAAGGTTTAGACTTTCCGGATTCTCATGAATGCCGCCATCAATTCTAGCTTATACCACGAAGATTCTGGTTAAGGAATCTAAGAGATACTCATTCAATTTGATGTAGAACGGAAGTGGTTGTCAGACACACGTTCATGGATTGAGGAAGGTGATGAGTGTCACGGATCATCACCTTCTCCATAGTTAAGCGCGAATGAACATCTTAGATAGGAACACGCATGTTTGAATGGAAAAACATAAATAATTGCATTAATTCATCGAGACGCTGCAGAGCTCCTCACCCCCAACAATGGAGTTTAGAGGCTCATGCTGTCAAAGAGTATAAAATTCAGATCTAAAAATGTCATGAGATACAAAATAAGTCTCTAAAAGTTGTTTAAATACTAAACTAGTAACCTAGGTTTACAGAGAATGAGTAAACTAAGATGGATAGTGTAGAAATACACTTCTGGGGCCCACTTGGTGTGTGCTGGGACTGAGACTTAAGCTTCTCACGTGCCTGGGCTGTTTCTGGAGTTGAACACCAAGTTGTAACGTGTTTCTGGCATTCAACTCTGGTTCGTGACGTGTTTCTGGCGCTGGACGCCAGACTGCAACATGGAACTGGCGTTACATGCCATTTTACATCGTCTATCTTCGCACAAAGTATGGACTATTATATATTGCTGGAAAGCCCTGGATGTCTACTTTCCAACCCAATTAAGAGCGCGTCAATTGGATTCTTGTAGCTCCAAAAAATCCATTCCGAGTGCAGGAAGGTCAGAATCCAACAGCATCAGCAGTCCTTTTTTAGCCTAAATCAGATTTTTGCTCAGCTCCCTCAGTTTCAGCCAGAAAATACCTAAAATCACAGAAAAACACACAAACTCATAGTAAAGTCCAGAAATATGATTTTTGCTTAAAAACTAATAAAATTCTATTAAAAACTAATAAAATACATGCTAAAATCTACATGAAATTACCCCCAAAAAGCATATAAAATATCCGCTCATCACAACACCAAACTTAAACTGTTGCTTGTCCTCAAGCAACTAGATAAATAAAATAGGATGAAAAGAAATTAAGAAGCAATAATATTTTAGAGTTTTAAGTGGAGCTCAGATTCTTATTTAGATGAGCGGGGCTAGTAGCTTTTTGACTTCCGAACAGTTTTGGCATCTCACTTTATCCTTTGAAATTCAGAATGATTGGCATCCATAGGAACTCAAAATTCAGATAGTATTATTGATTCTCCTAGTGTAGTATGTTGTTTCTTGAACACAGTTACTTTATGAGTCTTGGCCGTGGCCTTAAGCACTTTGTTTTCCAGTATTACCACCGGATACATAAATGCCACAGACACATAATTGGGTAAACCTTTTCAGATTGTGACTTAGCTTTGCTAAAGTCCCCAATTAGAGGTGTCCAGAGTTCTTAAGCACACTCTTTTGCCTTGGATCACGACTTTAACCACTCAGTCTCAAGCTTTTCACTTGGACTTGCATGCCACAAGCACATGGTTAGGACCAGCTTGATTTAGCCGCTTAGGCCTGGAATTACTTCCTTGGGCCCTTGATGCGGTGGAAATTGGTGGATTAAAAATTATTAAAATGTGTACGTTGCAAGTATAGTTCTTAACTCCACCAGAAATTCACTTATCAATTTAGAAAGGTGTCACAGAAATTCAAATTTTAAATACTGGGAGTATGAATCCCAGGTCGTCTCCCAACGAGTTACAGAAAAGTGTGCTATTTTATTAATCAGATATTTTCAAAAAGGTTTGAGTTGAGAAAACAGGGAATTAAATTGGAGAATTTGAATAATGTAAATAAAAGACTTGACTGGGAGTTGATTAGTTGGAAGTCCCACTGTTGTTGGATTACTCTCTAGATTAATTGATAATAAAAGGTTATCTTGTTTAGTTATCTCTTACTAGGTAAGGGAAAGTCAAACAAGTTGGGATGCTATGCCCGTTCAAAAGTTGCAACCCACTTAATTAAAAGGGATTGGTATTAGTGACTGGAAGGCAAGCCAACAATAACCCAATTACAATCTTTCTTTCAAGCCTTCCAACTCAATTGGTTCTTTTCAATCAACTCCCCATCAAGTTAGGGAACTACTCGCTTATTGTGAATGTAGAGTTCATAACATATGAAAAGGAAGTAAAGAAAGACATTGTAAATAAAAATCAAAATAATCAAATAAAAATGAAAGTAATCCTTGTATTAAATAAATCCTAATAATATTCCAATGGTAAAATTAACAAAGAAAAGGACATAGAAGAGTAAAGCCAAGTAAAGAAAATGAACTAGAATGACGAAGTCTTGATGAGGTAATAACTCTTCTCAGTATCCCAATGCAAAAAGTGGTAGAAAAATCAAATCCTAAAAACTATCAATGTGTAGAGAGAAAAACCTAGAAGAGGAGTAAAAACTAGATCTAAAACGAAAACTGTGTAGAATGAATTGTTGTGTCTGGTTTCTGCATGTTCTCTGGCTCTAGTCTACTGTTCTGGGCCGAGAACTGGGTCAAAACGTGGCCCAAAATCGCCCCCAGCGGAATCTGCAGATTATGGAGATCGCGCACGTCACGCGATCGCGTCATCCATGCGGACGCGTCATTTGTGTTTTTCCCTACCACGCGTTCGCGTCGTCCACGCCTCCGCGTCACTTGTGATTTTCTATTCCGCGCGGTCGCGTAAGCCATGCGGCCGCGTCACTGCGATTTCTCCTCTTTCGCGCGAACGCGTGAGCCATGCAGCCGCATCACTTCTCGCTGGTTATCTCCTCAATTTCTTGTGTTCCTTCCATTTTTGCTAGCTTCCTTTCTAATCTCCAACTCATCCGTGCCCTATAAAGCCTGAAACACTTAACACACAGATCACGGCATCGAATGGGATAAAGGAGAACTAAAAAGCATAATTAAAAAGTCTCTAGGAAGCAATTTTCAACCATGTAATAATTTCAGGAAGGAAATACAAATGCATGCTAAATTAATGAATAAGTGGGTAAGGATCATGATAAAACCACACAATTAAACACAATATAAACCATAAAATAGTGGTTTATCAACCTCCACACACTTAAACATTAGCATGTCCTCATGCTTAATTGAAGGAGATAAGATAAATAAGTATGAACATGTAGAAACTCATGCAATGCAATGCAATCTATATATATGAATGCAACTATATGATTCTTTCCCACTTGATCAAAAGTAAATAAGCTCTTCAAACAATTACAAATCAAATTCCACTAATTCTATCATTATACAGTAAGACAGATAAAAGTGCAAGAAGATAGCTTATGAAAGCAGGGAATATGGAAATTCAAGCATTGAACCCTCACTGATGATGTATGTACACTCTAATCTCTCAAGTGTATAGGGTAATCACTCGATCCTTCTCTAATCATGCTTTCTAACTTTTATTTTTATCCTAACCAATCAACAACAGTTAATATGCCAATGCAAACATCATGAGGTCTTTTCAAGGTTGTAATGGGGCCAAGGTAAGGGTAGGGTATATGGTTAAGTGAGCTTATAAATTGAATCTTTAATTCACCCAAGCTTTAACCCGACCTATATATTTTATATAACCTTAGAATTCATACCTAGCTACCCAGAATTCCCTTTTACATTCTATACTCATATATCAATTTTATCATATGTGCATTGATCTTTGAATTTTTAATTCAGCATTGGGGTAATTTTTGTCCCCTTATTTATTTATTGAAAAATTATTATTTTTTTTAGACATGAAAATATCAATGCACATAGATTTTTAATTCTTATAGCTTCACATGAGTAGGTATACAAATTTCCATTGTATTATCATGACACATTCCCTTAATAACTTTTGTTCCCACAAATTCCCATACTTAACTAGCATACACAATTCTATCTTAAGCTAACCAAAGATTCAATTTGGGATATACAATTGTTTTTCCGCTTAAGGCTAGTAATGTGGTAAAATATAGAACAAATGGGATTTAAAGGCTCAAGGTGGTTAACAAAGGTAATTAAAAAGGGTAGGCTTAATTTGGATAAGTGAGTTTAAACAAATAATGGCCTCAATCACATGTAAGCATATAAACATAATAAATATTGGACATATAGGATGAAACAAAATATAGATTACAATCATAGAGAAGTAAACACACAAGAATATAATAATTATAGTTAAATAATGTAACCATGCATAAAGGCTCAAATTTTTACAGGTTGTGTGTTCATTAGCTCAAAATCATGTTCCAAATACAACTTCAAGCAATTTTAACATAAGAGTTTTGATTAAAATTAGTGAAATTTTGTTCCAAAGATAGCTTTTCAGAAGAAACTTATTATCTTTTCAATCAAGTAGAACATGCATGCAACTAACCTATTACTATGCAATTTATTATATTCTATAAAAGAAATAAAATCTAACTAAAATATCCTGATTTATTGGTGCTAGGGAAGAGAAATTACCTCCGGAAGTTAGGTACTGACTGACCTCCCCACACTTAAGGCTTTGCACCGTCCTCGGTGCCATCTGTCAGGAATAAGGGTGGGTTGGTGGCAGTGTCTCCACAGTCGGGGCCATCATGGCTCCCTGTGCTGGTGAAGAAAGTGGAGTCCGGGGTGTCTGAGTCTCTGCAATCTCCTCTAAGCAGCTCCCTAAGGTGTTTGAATCGGCGTTGATTGCGGCGCTCTCGGAGCTTTGCTTTCTTTTCATGTTGGTCCAACCGTTTCAGTATCTGATGCAGCAGTTGACTAGTAGATGGTGGAGGAGGTGTGGCATCCTCTGTGGACTGGCTGGTAGTGGCAAGTTATGGCATGAGATATCTCCCGTTAGGGACATACTGATCATCCTGTGGAAGAATGGCTTTGGTGTCGCCAGCTCTATAGGATACTCCGGCTGCTGAGATAAGAGCAGAGACCAATGCGGGGAAAGGTAGGTTACCCGCGATCTGCACATGTTCCATAGCATTCCGGATATGTCACAGTAAATTGAGAGGCTGGTCTGTGAGGATGCACCATAGTAGAACGGCCATGTCTGCGTTGAAGGAGGACTCATGAGTACTCGGAAAGACGTAATGGGACATAATCTGTGCCCATACGTGCACCTCCAAGGTAAATGCAGAAGCCGAAATTCCCTTAGGACGGGAACGATGGTATCCGAAGATCCATTTACTGCCAGGGTGAGCAATAACTCTGAGAACAGCGTCCCAGTCAAAAGTGTATGTCTGGCGCTTGGTTGCGGCTTTCTGAAAGGCGTCCAATCCTTCTGGAGCAGGTGGGAGATCTAAGGCTTGCTGTATGGCCTCTTCTGTACTGGGGATTTGCTTCTGGCGTTAATAAACAGACTACAGAGTTGGCAGGTAGAAGTTGGAGTAGAACTCAACAACCTAAGAAAGATTAACCTGTCGTGGCTGTCTCTGTAAAAATCCCCAATGTCTTTGTGCAATTTGTGGCTCAACAACTTCGGCGATATGAGGCAGAAGGATAAGAAGGTGTTCATTGTTGTAATTTCGAGCTGCCAGAATAGGAAACATCTGCTCACAGTAGCGGTTTGGGAATCGTGCAGTGTCCTTGGCTGGGAATGCTCTCTCTTTGTCATCAACCTTGATAATCCTTTTAATTCTTTTTGTTGAGGGCTTGACTGCAGTTGAAGAAGGTTCTGCCACTAATGCTCTCTTCGTTCCTTTCCTTGCTGTGGGTTTAGGGGTAGCTTTCTCTTTGCATTTCTTGGTGGCCATTCTGAAAAAGGGAAGAGAAAGTAAATTAAATCCAAAGAATTAAAGCAAGGAAGGAGATGGAGTGAGTAATAAATAGTGCACGATAAAGATGAATGAAATAAACACATGGTCATGACAACATGTGAAAAGATCATTAAAGAAAATTGGATAGGTGCATAAAAGGGTAAGTAGATGCAAGATGATTATTGGCATGCTGGCAAGGGAATGAGTAGCATAGATCAAGCATCACTTCGTAACAAACTAACATGTTTGTATTGGCAATTAAATTTAATTAATAAAATAGTAAAAGAAATTTGTAAAAAACATGCTTTGAATAGTAGGAAGTATAAAAGAGAAGTGCATAATGCCATATGGGCTTTTTCACAAACACATAGCATGCATGGTAAATAAGGTATAGAAAGTATAAAGGTAAACATGCAAGCAACCCTTTAAAGAAAATAATAGATAATTGCCAAATAATTTGCAACAATCCACAAGCATATAATGAGGAATAATGACTCAAATAAATTTCTAGCACCATGTAAAAAGGAAAGAAGAAGAAAGAAAATATGGATAATGAAAAGAAAAAGAAAAGAAAAGAAAATAAGATATAAAATAAGAAGAATGATAGAAAAAGGGAGGAGGGAAGAAGAAAATAAAACCTTGTTAATGGATGTGAGAGAGAGAGAGAGAGAGAGTGAAAGGGGAGATAGAAGGAAGAAGGGAGAAGGAAGAAATAAGGAGGGAAAAGAAAAATTAGGATTTGGAGAAGAGAAAGATAAGATATTTTGGCTATTTTGGTTGAGCTGTGCGGCGCAAGCAACGCGGCCGCGTGGGGCACGCGTTCGCGTGATTGTGCTTTAGTTCAGTTGATGCGGTCGCGTCGGTCACGCGGTTGCGTGACCCATATTGTGCTGCCCTCGTGCCTGCACGACTCTCTGTTCAAATTGATATATTTGCCAAATTTGGGGTGACGCGATCGCGTGGGGCATGCGATCGCGTGAGTGCGCTTCAGAAAGGATGACGCAGACGCGTCAGCGACGCGGTCGTGTGATAGGGATGGTGTGTCCAGCACCAATCCAGCACCACTCTCGCGCAATATTTCGTTGTGCACCCCTTTTATGTCGGAAATCAGGGCACGCGGCCGTGTGGGGGCACGCGGTCGCATGGGAGGCCATGAATCCCATGTGACGCGGATGCGTCAGTGACGTGGTCGCGTGGGATGATTTGTGCCATTGGCACGCCTCCAGCCATGCTCCAGCGAAACTCTCTATTCGTTTTTTATTTTCTTACCTTTCATTGCGACGCAAACGCGTCGCAGATGCGGTCGCGTCGCGCGGCTTTTTTTTGTATGCAGATGCAGATGCATGAAAGTACTGAGAAAGAGAAGAGTTATTAGATGGAAAAACTAAGATGAAAAGAACGATCATACCATGGTGGGTTGTCTCCCACCTAGCACTTTGCTTTAACATCCGTAAGTTGGACGCTCCACTAGCTCAATCTTCTGGCATGTGGGGATCTTCCAAGAGGAAGATCTCAAGCTCTTTAGTTTTCTACATCTTTTCGCCATGGTACATCTTCAGACGTTGTCCATTAACTTTGATAAGTTCAGAGTGTGAAGGATGGCTGAGGTGATAAACTCCGTATGGTTCGGCCTTCTCTACTCTGTATGGACCTTCCCATCTTGATCTCAACTTGCCTGGCATGAGCCTCAGTCGAGATTTGTAAAGGAGGACTAAATCCCCAGGCTGGAACTCCTTTTTCTTGATGTGCTGATCATGTACAGCCTTTATCTTCTCCTTGTATATTCGTGAGTTCTCATAAGCTTCTAGGCGAAGGCTTTCCAATTCTTGCAGTTGCAACTTTCTTTCAGCTCCAGCTGCCTCAAATCCCATGTTGCACTCCTTGACTGCCCAAAAGGCTCTATGCTCTACTTCAACTAGGAGATGACAAGCTTTTCCATAAACTAAGCGAAAAGGACTCATCCCAATGGGTGTTTTATATGCTGTCCTGTATGCCCATAGTGCATCTTGTAGCCTGGTGCTCCAGTCTTTTCTATGAGGTTTGACTATCTTCTGTAAGATACGCTTTATCTCTCTATTTGACACCTCGGCTTGCCCATTGGTCTGACGATGGTATGCTGTTGCAACCTTATGAATTATCCCATGCTTCTTCATTAATCCTGTTAGTCTCCTCTTACAGAAATGGGTGCCTTGATCGCTCACGATTGCTCGTGGTGATCCAAAGCGCCAAATAATATGGTTTCTCACAAAGGAAACAAAAATGTTAGCATCATCAGTGCGGGTAGGAATTGCTTCCACCCATTTGGAAACGTAATCCACAGCTAACAATATATAAAAATGACCATTAGAATTTGGAAACGGACCCATGAAGTCAATGCCCCAAACATAAAAAATTTCACAGAAAAGCATAATTTGTTGAGGCATCTCATCCCTCCTGGATATATTACCAAATTTTTGGCATGGAAGACAAGATTTACAAAACTCAGCAGCGTCTCTAAAAAGAGTAGGCCACCAGAATCCACAGTCTAAGATCTTTCTAGCTGTTCTTTGAGGGCCAAAATGTCCTCCACTCTCAGATGAGTGACAGGCCTCTAAAATGGACTGGAATTCTGATTGAGGCTCACAATGTCTAATTACCTTATCAGTGCCACATCTCCACAAATATGGGTCATCCCATATATAATATTTAGACTCGCTTTTCAGCTTGTCCCTTTGATGCTTAGAAAAGTGTGGAGGAAGTGTGCGGCTAACTAGATAATTAGCTACAGGTGTGTACCAAGGGGCTACTTCAGATACTGCTTGCAGGTTATCCAGTGGGAAATTATCATCTATAGGAGTAGAATCATTCTTAATGTGCTCAAGGCGACTCAAGTGGTCTGCCACTAGATTCTGGTTACCACTACTATCCTTTATTTCTAAATCAAATTCTTGTAATAGCAGTATCCAACGTATGAGCCTTGGTTTGGACTCCTTTTTAGCTAACAGATACTTTAAAGCTGCATGGTCCGAATACACTACTACTCTAGTACCAAGTAAATAAGCTCGGAATTTATCCAGAGCAAAAACAATAGCAAGAAGCTCTTTCTCAGTAGTAGTATAATTGGATTGGGCAGCGTCTAAAGCATAAGTAATAACAAAAGGATCCTTACCTTCACGCTGAGCCAGCGCTGCTCCCACTGCATGGTTGGAAGCATCGCACATGATTTCAAACGGTTGGCTCCAGTCCGGTCCTCGCACAATTGGAGCTTGAGTCAGGTTGGTCTTCAGCTTATCAAACGCTTGTTTGCAATCCTCACTGAACTCGAATTCAATATCCTTCTACAGTAATCTGGATAACGGAAGTGCTACCTTACTAAAGTCCTTAATAAATCTCCTGTAAAAACCTGCATGGCTGATGAGCGGATAATTTGTACGCTTTTTGGCATTGTTTTTAGTATGTTTTTAGTATGATCTAGTTAGTTTTTAGTATATTTTTATTAGTTTTTAGCTAAAATTCACTTTTCTGGACTTTACTATGAGTTTGTGTGTTTTTCTGTGATTTCAGGTATTTTCTGGCTGAAATTGAGGGTCCTGAACAAAAATCTGATTCAGAGACTGAAAAGGACTGCAGATGCTGTTGGATTCTGACCTCCCTGCACTCGAAGTGGATTTTCTTGAGCTACAGAAGCCCAATTGGCGCGCTCTCAACGGCGTTGGAAAGTAGACATCCTGGGCTTTCCAGCAATATATGATAGTC
>NC_029775.3:33672730-33673387 GCF_000817695.3 Arachis duranensis
ATCTGTACCTCATGACACTTTACACGTTTCTTTGTGTACTTTCCACAGCATGAGTCTCAAAACCCCATGGTTGGGGGTGAGGAGCTCTGCTGTGTCTTGATGGATTAATGCAATTACTACTGTTTCTCATTCAATCATGCTTGCTTCCATTCTAAGATATCACTTGTTCTTAAATTGGATGAATGTGATGATCCGTGACAATCATCATCATTCTCAACTATGAACGCATGCCTGACAACCACCTCCGTTCTACCTTAGATTGAGTAGATATCTCTTGGATTCTTTAACCGGAATCTTCGTGGTATAAGCTAGAACTGATGGCGGCATTCAAGAGAATCCGGAAGGTCTAAACCTTGTCTATGGTATTCTGAGTAGGATTCAATGACTGAATGACTGTGACATGCTTCAAACTCCTGAAGGCGGGGCGTTAGTGACAGACGCAAAAGAATCACTGGATTCTACTCCGGTCTGATTGAGAACCGACAGATGGAATGCCGTGCCGTGACAGGGCATTAGGAATCGTTCCAATGAGAGGATGGGAGGTAGCCACTGACAACGGTAAAACCCTTGCTTAAGCTTGCCATGGAAAGGAAGAAGAAGGATTGGATGAAGACAGTAGGAAAGCAGAGAAACGGAAGGGAAGGCATCTTCATACGC
>NC_029775.3:33673581-33674351 GCF_000817695.3 Arachis duranensis
ATTTTAAGTTTGGTGTCTTTTGTGCTTTTATTCACTAAAAAATTTTTTCAAAAATTTGTTCTTGGTGTTCATCTTGAGCTTCAAAGTGTTCTTGGTGTTCATCTTGACATCCAAAGTTTTCTTGTTTGTTCTCTTTGTTTTGATCTAAAATTTTTAAGTTTAGTGTCTTTTTGTTGTTTTTCTCTTTCCTCATTAAAATTTAAAAATCAAAAAAATTATCCTTTCCTTATTTTACTCATATTTTCGAAATTTTGCATTAATTTAGTCAAAGATTTTCAAAATCATATCTTTTTTTTAGTCAAGTCAAAATTCTAATCTAAAAAATTGATCTTTTCAAATCTTTTTCAAAAAATCAAATCTCTTTAATTGCAATCATATTTTCAATCATATCTTTTTAATTGCTAATTTCAAAATCTTTTTAATTAATTAATTAATTTAGTTTTTAATTTGCTTTGATTTTATTTTCTTTTAGTTTTTGAAATTTTATTTTATTTTTCATTTATTTTATTTTGTTATTTTCGTCACTTTTAATTAAATAAAAAATTTTTTTTTTACTTGTGAATCCATATCATATTCCCTTTCTCCATCATGGACCTAAGTGGAATGGAGCAGTCCAGAAGGACTCTGGGGTCATATGCTAACCCCATTACAGCTGCATATGGGAGTAGCATCTGTACACCTCCCATCAAAGCAAGCAGCTTTGAGCTAAATCCTCAACTCATTATCATAGTGCAGCAAAATTGCCAGTATTCCGGTCTTCCACAGGAAGA
>NC_029775.3:33674539-33674842 GCF_000817695.3 Arachis duranensis
CCATAAAGACATGGAAACAGTTATCAGACAAATTCCTGAATCACTTTTACCCTCCAAAGAGGATGACACAGCTAAAGCTGGACATCCAAGGCTTTAAACAAGAGGATAATGAATCCCTGTATGATGCCTGGGAGAGGTATAGAGGTATGCTAAGAAAATGCCCCTCTGAAATGTTTTCAGAGTGGGTACAGTTAGACATCTTCTACTATGGGCTTACAGAAAAAGCTCAGATGTCTTTAGACCACTCAGCTGGTGGATCTATACACATGAAGAAGACAATTGAAGAGGCTCAAGAACTTATAG
>NC_029775.3:33675091-33675258 GCF_000817695.3 Arachis duranensis
TAGCAGATATCTAAACAGATAACAGAAGAATGTCAAGCAGTTCAACTAAGGAGTGGGAAGACATTGAATAACACTGCTCAAAGTAACAAAAAGCCAAATAAGGAACAATTGACAGAGGACAACCAAACCACTGTTCAAAATCCCTCTGAGGACAGTAAGAGCCCAGA
>NC_029775.3:33675781-33676233 GCF_000817695.3 Arachis duranensis
TGATGAGCGGATAATTTATACGCTTTTTGGCATTGTTTTTAGTATGTTTTTAGTATAATCTAGTTAGTTTTTAGTATATTTTTATTAGTTTTTAGTTAAAATTCACTTTTCTGGACTTTACTATGAGTTTGAGAGTTTTTCTGTGATTTCAGGTATTTTCTGGCTGAAATTGAGGGTCCTGAGCAAAAATCTTATTCAGAGACTGAAAAGGACTGCAGATGCTGTTGGATTCTAACCTCCCTGCACTCGAAGTGGATTTTCTGGAGCTACAGAAGCCCAATTGGCGCGCTCTCAACGGCGTTGGAAAGTAGACATCCTGGGCTTTCCAGCAATGTATAATAGTTCATACTTTTCCCGAGATTTGATGGCCTAAACCGGCGTGGCAAATCAGCCTCAGAAATTCCAGCGTTTAACGCTGGAACTGGCATAAAACTTGGAGTTAAACGCCCAAA
>NC_029775.3:33676462-33686498 GCF_000817695.3 Arachis duranensis
GAAGGTCTAAACCTTGTCTGTGGTATTCTGAGTAGGATTCAATGATTGAATGACTGTGACGTGCTTCAAACTCCTGAGGGCGGGGCGTTAGTGACAGACGCAAAAGAATCACTGGGTTCTATTCCGGCCTGATTGAGAACCGACAGATGGATAGCCGTGCCGTGACAGGGTGCGTTGAACATTTCCACTGAGAGGATGGGAGGTAGCCACTGACAACGGTGAAACCCTTGCATACAGCTTGCCATGGAAGGAGCCTTGCGTGCTTGAAGAAGAAGACAGTAGGAAAGCAGAGATTCAGAAGATGGAGCATCTCCAAAACCTCAACCTATTCTCCATTACTGCAAAACAAGTACTTATTTCATGTTCTTTTACTTTTCACAATCAATCTTGATAATTTCTGATATCCTGACTAAGATTTACAAGATAACCATAGCTTGCTTCAAGCCGACAATCTCCGTGGGATCGACCCTTACTCACGTAAGGTATTACTTGGACGACCTAGTGCACTTGCTGGTTAGTTGTGCGGGATTGCAAAAGTGTGATTGCATTTTCGTGCACCAATGGCCAAGGAACAAACGGACTTCCCTCACAGAGGAGGGGTAAGATAAACTAGAAATAACATTCACCTTTGCTGGGTCTACAGAAATGCCAGTATTAGATACAACATGTCCTAATACAATCCCTTATTTTACCATAAAGTGACATTTTTTGAAATTTAATACAAGGTTTGTACTGACACATGTATCTATTACTCTAGATAATCCATCTAAGCAAAGGTTAAAAGAATCACCATAAATGCTAAAATCATCCATAAAGACCTCCATACAGTCCTCAATAAGATCAAAGAAAAGACTTATCATGCACCTCTGGAAAGTAGCTGGTGCATTGCACAAGCCAAAAAGCATTCTCTTGTAAGCATAAGTTCCAAAAGGACATGTAAAAGTAGTCTTTTCCTGATCCTCAGGAGCTATATGAATCTGGAAATAACCTGTGTAACCATCTAAAAAGCAATAATGTGATTTACCTGATAGGCGATCCAACATTTGATCAATGAATGGAAGTGGGTAGTGATCCTTGCGAGTAGCTTGGTTGAGACGCCTATAATCAATGCAGACTCTCCAAGCGTTCTATACTCTAGTTGCTATGAGCTCTCCATGCTCATTCTTCACTGTGGTGACTCCAGATTTCTTGGGCACGACTTGTTCATGGCTAACCCATTCACTGTCTGAAATGGGGTAAATGATACCTGCTTTCAATAGTCTGGTCACTTCCTTTTTGACAACCTCCAAAATAGTGGGATTCAATCTTCTTTGGGGTTGGCGGACATGTCTTACTCCTTCCTCTAAAAATATTCTGTGCTCACATACTTGAGGGTTGATGCCTACTATGTCTGCCAAACTCCACCCAATTGCTTTCTTGTGCTTCCTCAGCACACTAAGTAACTGCTCTTCTTGTTCAGGAGTGAGGTCCTGTGCAATAATAACTGGAAACTTCTGCCCATCTTCAAGATAAGCATATTTGAGATGTGAAGGGAGAGCTTTCAACTCTATCTTCTGGTCATGGGCAGGCTCTGGATTGTCTGGAGCTTGCGAAAATGCCGAAGTATCCTTATTGTCAGTTAATAAAGTCCCCACACTTGGACTTTGTTCTGTGTACTTTTCTTCCAGCTCTTCCTGGTGAATTTCAGCTACAGTTTCATCTATGATATCACACTGGAAGATAGAATGATCTTCTGGAGGGTTGTTTGTGACTCCATTCAAATTGAAGATTACTATTCGGCCATCTATTTCAAAAGAATATGTTCCTGAGAAAGCATCTAATTTGAATCCTGATGTCTTCAGGAATGGTTTGCCAAGTAGGATTGATGATGGCTTATCTGAGTCATTATTGGGCATCTCCAAGATATAGACATAAGTGGGAAATGTGAGCCCTTTAATGTTCACCAAAACATCTTCAGCAACATCAGCTACTGTAATAATGCTTTTATCTGCCAACACAAAACAAGCTGCCGACCTTTTTAAGGGAGGGAGCCTTAAAACATTATATACAGATAAAGGCATTATACTAACACATGCTCCCAAATCACACATGCAATCATAAATTACTACACCTCCAATGGTACAACTAACTATACAAGGACCTGGGTCACTACATTTTTCAGGTAAATTTCCCATTAAAGCAGATATAGAGCTTCCTAAAGGAATAGTTTCTAATTCATTAATTTTTTCTTTATGTATGCATAAATCTTTTAGAAACTTTGCATATTTAGGTACCTGTTGAATGACATCAAAAGGGGAACAGTTACCTCAAACTTTTTGAAGATTTCTACCATTTTGGGGTCAGGTTCCAACTGCTTCCTGGGCTTCCTTGCAAGTTGTGGAAATGGAATGGGAGTGGTGTTTTCTGTAGTGTCTGCACCTTTTGGTGCTTCCTCCTGTGGTTAAGCTTCTTCTTTCTCAGCTATGTCCTGTATGTCCTCTTCCTCTTCAACATCTTCTACTTCTACTACCTCTTCAGCTGAGGCGTGTTTTGGTGGGCTTGGCTCCTCCTGATTTCTCTCCTACAGTGTGGTATCAGACCTTAGGGTGATGGCATTAATACCACCCTTTGGGTTGGGTAATGGTTGAGAGGGGAGTCCACCAGAGCTTGAGGACTGGTTGTTGGAGTCGTTCATTGATCCAATCTGTGAGACAAGAGTTTGTAAAGTAGAAGTCAAAACATTCATAGTTGCTTTAATATTATTCTCCATAGCTTGTTGTCTCTGATCAATGGCTTGTAGTAATTCATCATTAGGAGATAAAGAGGGGCAAGTGGTCTGAGAAGTTTGCTGAGAGGCTTGAGGTTGTCTTAAATGAGGTGCTCTGTAGGACTGAGTCTGATTCTGCTGC
Organism: Arachis duranensis; assembly: GCF_000817695.3. Classification (NCBI taxonomy): domain Eukaryota; kingdom Viridiplantae; phylum Streptophyta; class Magnoliopsida; order Fabales; family Fabaceae; genus Arachis; species Arachis duranensis. The sequence goes on from NC_029775.3 coordinate 33,679,351, forward strand.
CTGAAATTGTTATTGTTATTCCACCTCTGATTTCCATTGTTATCTCTACCTCTTCTGTTAGAATTGTCCCTCCAACCCTGGTTAGAATTGTCTCTCCAGCCTTGGTTAGAGTTATCCTGCCATCCTTAGTTATAGTTGCCACCTTGATTGCACCCTTGATTGGGGCGGTCATGAAAGTTGTGAGTGGCTGCTACAGTGTTGTCTTCTGGTTGGAGCTGCAGACACTCATCGGTATAGTGACTGTAATCTGCACAGATTCCGCACACTCTTTGTGGAACTAACTGCTGGCTATGCTGTGGTGGGTAAGGCTGAACTTGCTGAGGTTGTTGTTGATTCAGTTGCATCTGCTTCAGCAAGTTAGTCATTTCACATAGACTCTGGGCTATAGCAGTAGTCTCTGTATTAGTGGATACCTCTGCAACAGCTCTTGACCGACTTTGTCTCTGCCTATGATTCCTAGTAGAGTCAGCTAAGTCTCTGATCAATTGCCATGCTTCATCTGTAGTCTTGTACTTTTTCATAGAACCATTGCAAGAACCTTCCAGTATGGTCCTATCTTGAGATCTCAAACCATGTGTTAAGTTACCGAGTAAAACTATCTTGTCAATCATATGATGGGGACATGCATCTCGAAGTGTATTGAAGCGTTCCAAGTATTCATAGAGGGTCTCAGATTCATCCTGAACGATCATAGACATGTCCTTCCTCAGCTTATCGGCAACTTCAGCTGGAAAGAATTTATCCAGAAATTCTCTCCTAAGTGTATCCCAGTTGGAAACAGTTTCTCTGGGTTGAGCGTAGTACCACTCTCTTGCCTTTCTCTCCAGAGAAAACGGGAAGACTTTCAATAGAATAGAGATTTCATCAGTGCCATCACACTTAACAGTAGAACAAGCGGTCTGGAAAACCCTAAGATGCTTGATATGCTCCTGAGCAGGTAAGCCATGAAATTTGGGCATCAAGTTGGGTAGTGAAGACTTTATTTCAAAATCTATAGCTACTGTTGGGTGGTGTGCCTGGAATGGTTGGAGCGTAAAATCAGGGGCTTTTTCCTCCTGGATAGTGACTCTTCTGGGCGCTGCCATATCACCTGCACGTAAATGAACTGGATCAGTAGAAAGGGGGTTTGTTTCTTCCTTAGATGACGGTTCAGGTTCGTCCTCAAAGAGGAGTCGCCTACGCCTAGCTCGCCTTATATGTGAAAGAGTTCTTTCAATTTCAGGGTCAAATGCTGGCAAGCTTGGATCAGGAAGCGAATGCGTCATTTAACGAAAGAAACGTACAGTTCATAGTGATAGAATGAAAAGAAAAAATTGCAATAAAAATCAATAAATCAACACACTGTTGCAACTCCCCGGCAACGGCGCCAAAAATTGATGCAGCGGAAATTTGTGAATTAAAAATTATTAAAATGTGTACGTTGCAAGTATAGTTCTTAACTCATCAGAAATCCACTTATCAATTTAGAAAGGTGTCATAGAAATTTAAATTTTAAATACTAGGAGTATGAATCCCAGGTCGTCTCCCAACGAGTTGCAGAAAAGTGTGCTATTTTATTAATCAGATGTTTTCAAAAAGGTTTGAGTTGAGTAAACAGGGAATTAAATTGGAGAATTTGAATAATGTAAATAAAAGACTTGACTGGGAGTTGATTAGTTGGAAGTCCCGCTGTTGTTGGATTAGTCTCTAGATTAATTGATAATAAAAGGTTATCTTGTTTAGTTATCTCTTACTAGGTAAGGGAAAGTCATACAAGTTGGGATGCTCTGCCCGTTCACAAGTTGCAACCCACTTAATTAAAAGGGATTGGTATTAGTGGCTGGAAGGCAAGCCAACAATAACCCAATTACAATCTTTCTTTCAAGCCTTCCAACTCAATTGGTTCCTTTCAATCAACTCCCCATCAAGTTAGGGAACTACTCGCTCATTGTGAATGTAGAGTTCATAATATATGAAAAGGAATTAAAAAAAGACATTGTAAATAAAAATCAAAATAATCAAATAAAAATGAAAGTAATCCTTGTATTAAATAAATCCTAATAATATTCCAATGGTAAAATTAAAAAAGCAAAGGACATAGAAGAGTAAAGCCAAGTAAAGAAAACGAACTAGAATGACGAAGTCTTGATGAGGTAATAACTCTTCTCAGTATCCCAATGCAAAAAGTGGTAGAAAAATCAAATCCTAAAAACTATCAATGTGTAGAGAGAAAAACCTAGAAGAGGAGTAAAAACTAGATCTAAAACTAAAACTGTGTAGAATGAATTATTGTGTCTGGTTTCTGCATGTTCTCTAACTCTAGTCTGCTGTTCTGGGCCAAGAACTGGGTCAAAACGGGGCCCAAAATTGCCCCCAGTAGAATCTGCAGATTATGCAGATCGTGCACGTCACGCGATCGCGTCATCCATGCGGACGCGTCATTCGCGTTTTTCCCTGCCACGCGTTCGCGTCGTCCACGCCTCTGCATCACTTGTGCTTTTCCATTCTGCGTGGTCGCGTAAGCCATGCGGCCGCATCACTGCGATTTCTCCTCTTTCGCGCGAACGCGTGAGCCATGTGGCCGCATCACTTCTCGCTGGTTATCTCCTCAATTTCTTGTGTTCCTTCCATTTTTGCTAGCTTCCTTTCCAATCTCCAACTCATCCATGCCCTATAAAGCCTGAAACACTTAACACACAGATCACGGCATCGAATGGGATAAAGGAGAACTAAAAAGCATAATTAAAAAGGTCTCTAGGAAGCAGTTTTCAACCATGTAATAATTTCAGGAAGGAAATACAAATGCATGCTAAATTAATGAATAAGTGGGTAAGGATCATGATAAAACCACACAATTAAACACAATATAAATCATAAAATAGTGGTTTATCAGCCCTCCTATCCACTGATGCTTAAAGCCTTGGATCCTTTTCACCCTTGCCTTTTGGTTTTAAGGGCTATTGTTTTTTTTTCTTTTTCTTGATCCAATGATTCCTTATAATTTTTCTCTCTCTCTTTTTTTTTCACTGCTTTTTCTTGCTTCAAGAATCAAATTCATGATTTTTTAGATCATCAATAATATTTTTCGTGTTCCTCATTCTTTCAAGAGCCAACAATTTTAACATTCATGAAATTCAAGATAAAAAATATGCACTGTTCAAGCATTCATTCAGAAGACAAAAAGTATTGCCACCACGTATAATTAATTACAATTTTTCTTATTAAGAACTCAAAAAATATAATTTACCTCTTTATTCTAAAAATCTACTATTTTATTCATGTTTAACGATGATGAGAAAAATAAATTATAACTTAATTGAAAATAAAATCAAAATAGATATACTAATTACCACTACTCCTATATATCTTCTAAGGTAAATTCCTATAACAACAACTATCTCAGAGTTAAAGCTAAAATTAGAACTTAACAACCTGTATTTTGGAAAGTGGATGTTCCTCTAACCTGTGGGGTGCTTGGTCCTTCAAGAATTAATTTCTGACGCTTCAGTTCCCTTAAGTCACGCCCTTGCTCCTCTTGTTCCCTAAGCAATTTGCAAAGCATGCTATTTTGATTATTCTGTTCTTCCTTTATTTGGTCCATAGCTTTTTGCAACTTGGAAACAGATGCCTCAAGATGCTCCCAGTATTCAAATTGAGGGATTTCTGGGAGGAATTCCTGTGCTCTCCTTTTGATGGGGTCATCCTGCACTTGTTGTTTTTCCATTGATATTTTGGTGATTGGCCACTCAACTAAGATATATTCAGTTATTTCCATCTTTACTCCAGCATCTTTACATAGCATAGAGGTTCGGCTTGGAGGCGTCTTTGGATTTCTTGTTTGCTAACCAACTTGGCGTCTTTGGATTTTTTGTTTGCTATTATGTAGAGTTCACACGAAATTAACTGATGAACTTCTACTTCTTTTCCCAACATAATGCAGTGAATCATCACTGCTCTTCTAATAGTGACTTCAGAACGGTTGCTAGTGGGCAATATGGAATGCCCAATGAAGTTCAGCCAGCCTCTGGCTATTGGTTTGAGATCTTCTCTCTTGAGTTGATTTGGGACACTCGTGGTGCTGGTGGTCCACCTGGCTCTAGGGATGCATATATCCTCTAGAATCTTGTCCAGGCCCTTGTTTGTTCTCATCATTCTCCTATTAAAGGAGTCTGGGTCATCTTTCAGTTGAGGCAGCTTAAAGATCTCCCTGATTTTGTCAGGGTAGATGTGAACAATCTTTCCTCTAACCAAGGTCCGATAGTCATAGAGGGCAGTTCCAGATATTCTCTGCCTGTCTGTTTGCCACAGATTAGCATAGAACTCCTGGACCATATTCCTTCCCACTTTTGTTTCAGGATTAGCTAGGATTTCCCAGTTCCTATTTCAAATTTGCTCTTGGATTTTCGGATATTCATCTTCTTTTAGATCAAACTTGACTTCCGGGATCACTGCCCTTAGACCCATTATTTTGTAGTAATGGTCTGAATGTTCTTTGGTTAAGAACCTCCCTTGATTCCAAAGTGGTTTTAGAATATTCTCTTTCTTGCCTCTTAGAGTGGGTTGTTTTCCTCTTCCCCACCATCCTGGCATTAAACGCCCAAACGCTGTATATTTTGGGCGTTTAACGCCCGATTGCTACTTCTCCTAGGCGTTCAACGCCCAACTGTTGCTTCTTTCTGGCGTTGAATGCCAGGAAGTCCTTTGTCACTGGGCGTTTTTCTGAATGCCCAGGACGCTGTAATTCTGGCGTTTAAGAGCTTCTTTCTGGCGTTTAACACCTAGAAGATGATTCTTTCTGGCGTTTAACGCCCAGATGGCTATCTTTACTGGCGTTGAATGCCCAGTGGATGCTTCTTTTGGGCGTTCAACGCCCAAAATATTTCTTACTAATTTTTTTCACGCCAGTGAGCTTCCAAATTTCCCTGTAACTCTGTGAACTCAAGCAATTGCTATTCTACCTTGAAGATAACTGAGATATACCTGTAAAAATTAATTAATTAATAAATAAACTTTATAACTGACTGGGTTGCCTCCCAGTAAGCGCTTCTTTATTGTCTTTAGCTGGACTATTACTGAGCTTTAATCAAGCCTCAATTTTGAGCATTCTTGCTCAAAATTTCTTTCAAGATAATGCTTAACTCTCTGTCCATTAACAATGAACTTTTTGTTAGAATCATTATCCTGAAGCTCTACGTATCCATATGGTGACACACTTGTAATCACATATGGTCCTCTCCACCAGGATTTCAATTTCCCAGGGAATAATCTGAGCCTAGAATTAAATAGCAAAACTTTCTGTCCAGGCTCAAAGACTCTGGATGACAGTTTCTTATCATGCCATCTTTTTGCTTTCTCTTTGTAAATTTTTGCATTTTCGAAAGCATTGAGTCTATATTCCTCTAGCTCATTTAACTGGAGCAAACACTTTTCTCCAGCTAACTTGGCATCAAGGTTTAGGAATCTGGTCGCTCAGTAGGCCTTATGTTCCAGTTCCACTGGCAAGTGACATGCCTTTACATACACAAGCTGGTATGGGGAGGTCCCTATAGGGGTTTTGAATGCAGTTCTGTATGCCCACAGAGCATCATCCAAGCTTCTTGCCCAATCTCTTCTATGGTTAATTACAGTCCATTCCAGGATTCTTTTAAGTTCTCTATTAGAGACTTCAGCTTGCCCATTTGTCTGTGGATGATATGGAGTGGCTACCCTGTGGCTAACTCCATAACAAACTGGTGCGCGAAATTGTGAACAATACTTTTCACAACTCAAATAATCCCCGGTAATGAATCCAAAAACTTGGTGTTCAATATCATGGCATAAACACAACTTCGCACAACTAACCAGCAAGTGTACTGGATCGTCCAAGTAATAAACCTTACGCGCGTAAGGGTCGATCCCACAGAGATTGTTGGTATGAAGCAAGCTATGGTCACCTTGTAAATCTCAGTTAGGCAAACTCAAATGGGTATGGGTGATATACGAATAAAACATAAAGATAAAGATAGAGATACTTATGCAATTCATTGGTGGGAATTTCAGATAATCGTATGAAGATGCTTGGTCCCTTCCGTCTCTCTGCTTTCCTATTGTCTTCATCCAATCCTTCTTACTCCTTTCCATGGCAAGCTTAAGCAAGGGTTTCACCGTTGTCAGTGGCTACCTCCCATCCTCTCAGTGGAAATGTTCAACGCACCCTGTCACGACACGGCTATCCATCTGTCGGTTCTCGATCAGGCCGGAATAGAATCCAGTGATTCTTTCGCGTCTGTCACTAACGCCCCGCCCTCAGGAGTTTGAAGCACGTCACAGTCATTCAATCATTGAATCCTACTCAGAATACCACAGACAAGGTTTAGACCTTCCGGATTCTCTTGAATGCCGCCATCAGTTCTAGCTTATACCACGAAGATTCTGATTAAAGAATCCAAGAGATATCCACCCAATCTAAGGTAGAACGGAGGGGGTTGTCAGTCACACGTTCATAGATGAGAATGATGATGAGTGTCACGGATCATCACATTCATCAAGTTGAGGAACAAGTGATATCTTAGAACAAGAACAAGCGGAATTGAATAGAAGAACAATAGTAATTGCATTAATACTCGAGGAACAGCAGAGCTCCACACCTTAATCTATGGTGTGTAGAAACCCCACCGTTGAAAATACATAAGAACAAGGTCTAGGCATGGCCGTGAGGCCAGCCTCCCAATGATCTAAGAACTAGATGTCCAAAGATGAAAAATACAATAGCAAAAGGTCCTATATATAGATAACTAGTAGCCTAGGGATTACAGAGATGAGTAAATGACATAAAAATCCACTTCCGGGCCCACTTGGTGTGTGCTTGGGCTGAGCAATGAAGCATTTTCGTGTAGAGACTCTTCTTGGAGTTAAACGCCAGCTTTTATGCCAGTTTGGGCGTTTAACTCCCACTTTGGTGCCAGTTCCGGCGTTTAACGCTCGAAATCTTGAGGGTGACTTTGAACGCCGGTTTGGGCCATCAAATCTTGGGCAAAGTATGGGCTATCATATATTGCTGGAAAGCCCAGGATGTCTACTTTCCAACGCCTTTGAGAGCGCGCCAATTGGGCTTCTGTAGCTCCAGAAAATCCACTTCGAGTACAGGGAGGTCAGAATCCAACAGCATCTGCAGTCCTTTTCAGTCTCTG
>NC_029775.3:33686888-33687117 GCF_000817695.3 Arachis duranensis
AAACATCTATGAAGATCAGTATTAATTAGATGAGCGGGGCTTTTAGCTTTTTGCCTCTGAATAGTTTTGGCATCTCACTCTATCCTTTGAAATTCAGAATGATTGGCTTCTTTAGGAACTTAGAATCCAGATAGTGTTATTGATTCACCTAGTTAAGTATGATGATTCTTAAACACAGCTACTTATTGAGTCTTGGCCGTGGCCCAAAGCACTCTGTCTTCCAGTATTA
>NC_029775.3:33687352-33687739 GCF_000817695.3 Arachis duranensis
TTTTTTTTTTGTATTCACTGCTTTTCCTTGCTTCAAGAATCATTTTTATGATTTTTCAGATCCTGAGTAACATGTCTCCTTTTTCATCATTCTTTCAAGAGCCAACATTCATGAACCACAAATTCAAAAGACATATGCACTGTTTAAGCATACATTCAGAGAACAAAAGTATTGCCACCACATCAAAATAATTAAACTATTATAAAATTCAAAATTCATGCAATTCTTCTCTTTTTCAATTAAGAACATTTTTCATTCAAGAAAGGTGATGGATTCATAGGACATTCATAAGTTTAAGGCATAGATACTAATGATCACAAGACACAAACATAGATAAACATAAGCACTAAAATTCGAAAAACAGAAAATAAAGAACAAGGAAATTAA
>NC_029775.3:33688034-33688653 GCF_000817695.3 Arachis duranensis
GGATTTGATGATGAGAGGGATCTCTTGTTTGCTTCATCCTCTTCTTAGTGATGGGCTTGTCCTCATCAATGGGGATGTCTCCCTCTATGTCAACTCCAACTGAATAACAGAGGTGACAGATGAGATGAGAAAAGGCTAACCTTGCCAAGGTAGAGGACTTGTCTGCCACCTTATAAAGTTCTTGAGCTATAACCTCATGAACTTCTATTTCTTCTCCAATCATGATGCTATGAATCATGATAGCCCGGTCTATAGTAACTTCGGACCGGTTGCTAGTGGGAATGATTGAGTGTTGGATAAACTCCAGCCATCCCCTAGCCACGGGCTTGAGGTCATGCCTTCTCAATTGAACCGGCTTTCCTCTTGAATCTCTCTTCCATTGGGCGCCCTCTTCACATATGACTGTGAGGACTTGGTCCAACCTTTGATCAAAGTTGACCCTTCTAGTGTAAGGATGTTCATCTCCTTGCATCATGGGCAAGTTGAATGCTAGCCTTACATTTTCCGGACTAAAATCCAAGTATTTCCCCCGAACCATAGTAAGCCAATTCTTTGGATCCGGGTTCACACTTTGATCATGGTTCTTGGTGATCCATGCATTGGCATAGAACTCTTGAAC
>NC_029775.3:33688745-33689038 GCF_000817695.3 Arachis duranensis
TCTTCGGATCTCATGTCGGATCTCCGGATATTCACTCTTTTTGAGTGAAAAAGGGACCTCAGGGATCACCTTCTTCAAGGCCACAACTTCACAGAAGTGGTCTTGATGCACCCTTGAGATGAATCTCTCCATCTCCCATGACTCGGAGGTAGAATCTTTTGCCTTCCCTTTCCTCTTTCTAGAGGTTTCTCCGGCCTTGGATGCCATAAATAGTTATGGAAAAACAAAAAGCAATGCTTTTTACCACACCAAACTTAAAATGTTTGCTCGTCCTCGAGCAAAAGAAGAAAGAA
>NC_029775.3:33689122-33689286 GCF_000817695.3 Arachis duranensis
GCAAAAAGGGGGAGAAGTGGTGTTTAGGTTGTGTGAAAATGAAGGAGTGAAGATGGGTTTATATAGGAGTGGGGGAGGGTGATGGTTCGGTCAAGTGAGGGTGGGTTTGGGTGGGAAAGTGGTTTGAATTTGAATGGTGAGGTAGGTGGGGTTTTATGAAGGAT
>NC_029775.3:33689333-33689564 GCF_000817695.3 Arachis duranensis
AAATTGCGTTTTTAGCCATTTCTGGCGTTAAACGCCGGGCTGGTGCCCATTTCTGGCGTTTAACGCCAGCTTCTTGCCCTTTTCTGGCATTTAAAGCCAGTCTGGTGCGCTTTTCTGGCGTTAAACGCCCAGAATGGTGCCAGACTGGGAGTTAAACGCCCAACAGCTAGCCTTACTGGCGTTTAAACGCCAGCACGCTCTCCTCCAGGGTGTGCTGTTTTTCTTCCTGTT
>NC_029775.3:33689793-33690502 GCF_000817695.3 Arachis duranensis
TCAGAGCAATGTTGGAACCTCCCAACACCAAATTTAGAGTTTGAATGTGGGGGTTCAACACCAAACTTAGAAATTGGTTGTGGCCTCCCAACACCAAACTTAGAGTTTGACTGTGGGGGCTCTGTGTGGCTCTGTTTTGAGAGGAGCTCTTCATGCTTCCTCTCCATGGTGATAGAGCGATATCCTTGAGCCTTAAACACCAAGGATTCTTTATTCACTTGAATGATCAACTCTCCTCTATCAACATCAATCACAGCCTTTGCTGTGGCAAGGAAGGGTCTGCCAGGGATGACGGATTCATCCATACATTTCCCAGTCTCAAGGACTATGAAATCAGCAGGGATGTAATGGTCTTCAACTTTTACCAGAACATCCTCTACAAGTCCATAGGCTTGTTTTCTTGAGTTGTCTGCCATCTCTAGTGAGATTTTTGCAGCTTGCACCTCAAAGATCCCTAGCTTCTCTATTATAGAGAGAGGCATGAGGTTTACACTTGACCCTAGGTCACACAAGGCCTTTTTGAAGGTCATGGTGCCTATGGTACAAGGTATTGAAAACTTCCCAGGATCCTGTCTCTTTTGAGGTAATTTCTGCCTAGACAAGTCATCCAGTTCCTTGGTGAGCAAAGGGGGTTCATCCTCCCAAGTCTCATTACCAAATAACTTGTCATTTAGCTTCATGATTGCTCCAAGGTATTTAGCAACTTGCT
>NC_029775.3:33691344-33693335 GCF_000817695.3 Arachis duranensis
TGATGCTCCATTCAGAAAGCATGTCAGTGGGACACTTTCTGATTAATTGTTTGTATCTTTCCCAAGCTTCCTAGAGGGATTCTCCTTTCTTCTGTCTGAAGGTTTGGACTTCCACTCTAAGCTTACTCAATTTTTGAGGTGGAAAGAACTTTGCCAAGAAGGCATTGACTAGCTTTTCCCAAGAGTTCAGGCTTTCTTTAGGTTGAGAGTCCAACCATGTCCTAGCTCTGTCGCTTACAGCAAAAGGGAATAGCATAAGTCTGTAGACCTCAGGGTCAACCCCATTAGTCTTGACAGTGTCACAGATTTGCAAGAACTCAGCTAAAAACTGATGAGGATCTTCCAATGGAAGTCCATGAAACTTGCAATTCTGTTGCATTAGAGAAGCTAATTGAGGCTTAAGCTCAAAGTTGTTTGCTCTAATGGCAGGGATAAAGATGCTTCTCCCATAGAAGTCGGGAGTAGGTGCAGTAAAGTCACCCAGCACCTTCCTTGCATTGTTGGCATTGTTGTTGTTTTTGGCTGCCATGGGTTCTTCTCCTTTGAAGATTTCTGTTGGGTCCTCTACAGAGAGTTGTGCCTTGGCTTCTCTTAGCTTTCGCTCTAAGGTCCTTTCAGGTTCAGGGTTAGCCTCAACAAGAATGCTTTTGTCTTTGCTCCTGCTCATATGAAAGAGAAAAGAACAAGAAAATGTGGAATCCTCTATGTCACAGTATAGAGATTCCTTGAGGTGTCAGAAGAAAAGAAAAAAATGGAAGGAAGAAGTAGAAAATTCGAACTTATCAAAGAAGATGGAGTTCGAATTGTGCATTAAGGAATAGTGTTAGTCCATAAATAGAAGGATGTGAGAAGAGGGGAAGTAATTTTCGAAAATTAGGTAAAAGATTTTGAAAACATTTTGAAAAACACTAATTGATTTTCGAAAACCATGATTGAGAAAGAAGTAAAGTGATTTTTGAAAAAGATTTTGAAATAAGAAATTAAAAAGATTTGATTGAAAACTATTTTGAAAAAGATGTGATTAAGAAGATATGATTGGTTTTTTAAAAAAAAATGTGATTGAGAAGATATGATTTGAAAAACATTTTAAAAAGATTTGATTTTAAAAATTAATGACTTGGCTATCAAGAAAAGATATGATTCAAACATTAAACCTTTCTCAACAGAAAAGGCAACATACTTAAAATGTTGAATCAAATCATTAATTGATAGCAAGTATCTTTGAAAATAGAAAGAAATTGATTTTGAAAAAGATTTGATTGGAAAGATATGATTTGAAAAAGATTTGATTTTGAAAAATTTTGAAAACTTGAAAAAAATTTGATTTAAAAACAGAATCTTCCCTCTTGTGCCATCCTGGCGTTAAACGCCCAGAATGGTGCACATTCTGGCGTTTAACGCCCAAAACTCTACCCTTTTGGGCGTTAAACGCCCAGCCAGGCACCCTGGCTGACGTTTAAACGCCAGTCTGTCCTTCTTCACTGGGCGTTTTGAACGCCCAGCTTTTTCTGTATAATTCCTCTGCAGTATGTTCTGAATCTTCAATTCTCTGTATCATTGACTTGAAAAGACACAAATTAAAAATATTTTTGGATTTTTAATAGTGAGGAATAATCAAAATGCAACTAAAATCAAATAACAATGCATGCAAGACACCAAACTTAGCAGTTTGTATACTACTGACACTAACAATGAGAATGCATATGAGACACAACAAAACACTCAAATCAAGAGAATTCAAAGATCAGAGCAATATAACCATCAAGAACAACTTGAAGGTCAATAAAGACACATGCATGAATGCAAAAAGAACAAAAACATGCAATTGACACTAAACTTAACATGAGAATAGAGTCTCAATAGGAAAAATATTTTTTTGGTTTTTTTATGATTTTGTAATTTTTTTTTTGTGTTTTTTCGAAAATTAAGTGGAAAAGAAAATAAAGATATCAAAATTCTTAATGAGAATTCCAGGAATCATGCAATGTTAG
>NC_029775.3:33693800-33696485 GCF_000817695.3 Arachis duranensis
CTGTCACGGCACGGCTATTCAGCTGTTGGTTCTCGATCATGTCGGAATAGAATCCATTGATTCTTTTGCGTCTGTCACTAACGCCCTGCCCTCAGGAGTTTGAAGCTCGTCACAGTCATTCAATCATTGAATCCTACTCAGAATACCACAGATAAGGTTAGACCTTCCGGATTCTCTTGAATGCCGCCATCAGTTCTAGCCTATACCACGAAGACTCTGATCTCACGGAATGGCTGGCTCGTTTGTTAGGCGAGCACTCGGTTGCAGGCGATCAACCATGCATCGTGTATCAGGAATCCAAGAGATATCCACCCAATCTAAGGTAGAACGGAGGTGGTTGTCAGGCACACGTTCATAGGTGAGAATGATGATGAGTGTCACGGATCATCACATTCATCAAGTTGAAGAACAAGTGGTATCTTAGAACAAGAACAAGCGGAATTGAATAGAAGAACAATTGTAATTGCATTAATACTCGAGGTACAGCAGAGCTCCACACCTTAATCTATGGTGTGTAGAAACTCCACCGTTGAAAATACATAAGAACAAGGTCTAGGCATGGCCGAATGGCCAGCCTCCCAATGATCTAAGATAACATAAAAATGAAGATAGCTACCAAGATATGATCTAAGAACTAGATGTCCAAAGATGAAAAATACAATAGCAAAAGGTCCTATATATAGATAACTAGTAGCCTAGGGTTTACAGAGATGAGTAAATGACATAAAAATTCACTTCCGGGCCCACTTGGTGTGTGCTTGGGCTGAGCAATGAAGCATTTTCGTGTAGAGACTCTTATTGGAGTTAAACGCCAGCTTTTATGCCAGTTTGGGCGTTTAACTCCCACTTTGGTGCCAGTTCCGGCGTTTAACGCTCGAAATCTTGAGGGTGACTTTGAACACCGGTTTGGGCCATCAAATCTTGGGCAAAGTATGGATTATTATATATTGCTGAAAAGCCCAGGATGTCTACTTTCCAACGCCGTTGAGAGCGCGCCAATTGGGTTTCTGTAACTCCAGAAAATCCACTTCGAGTGCAGGGAGGTCAGAATCCAACAGCATCTGCAGTCCTTTTCAGTCTCTGAATCAGATTTTTGCTCAGGTCCCTCAATTTCAGCCAGAAAATACCTGAAATCACAGAAAAACACACAAACTCATAGTAAAGTCCAGAAAAGTGAATTTTAACTAAAAACTAATAAAAATATACTAAAAACTAACAAAAAGTGATTTTTAACTAAAAACTAATAAAACTATACTAAAAACTAACTAGATTATACTAAAAACATACTAAAAATAATGCCAAAAAGCGTACAAATTATCCGCTCATCACAAACCAAAGCAGAGTAAAGCTGTTTATTGCAGAAATGAGTGCCCCCATCACTGATTAGTACTCTAGGGGTGCCAAATCTGCTGAAGATGTGTTTCTGGAGGAATTTTAACACTATCTTAGTGTCATTAGTGGGTGTTACAATAGCTTCCACCCATTTGGATACATAATCCATTGCCACCAGAATATAAGTGTTTGAGTATGATGGTGGGAAAGGCCCCATGAAGTCAATATCCCATACATCAAATAACTCAATCTCCAAGATCCCTTGTTGAGGCATGGCATAACTGTGAGGCAGATTACCAGATCTTTGGCAACTGTCACAATTAAGTACAAACACTCGGGAAGCCACATTGGAGGACTCTTGTGGCTGTTTGCTCACTTCCAAAATGTCCTCCATATTGTGATCCATGGCAATGCCATAGGATCTTCTGCGCTTCTTCTTTAGCACACATCTACAGATTTCTCCGTTTGCACATCTCTTGAAGAGATACGGCTCATCCCAAAGATAATACTTTGCATCCGTGATCAGCTTTTTTGATTGCTGCCTACTGTATTCTTTGGGTATGAATCTCACTGCCTTGTAGTTCGCAATGTCTGCAAACCATGGCACTTCCTGGATGGCAAAGAGTTGCTCATCCGGAAAGTTTTCAGAGATCTCAGTAAGAGGGAGGGACGCCCCTTCTACTGGTTCTATTCGGGACAGGTGATCTGCTACTTGATTCTCTGTCCCTTTTCTGTCTCTTGTTTCTATATCAAACTCTTGCAGAAGCAACACCCATCTTATGAGTCTGGGTTTTGAATCCTGCTTTGTGAGTAGGTATTTAAGAGCAGCATGGTCAGTGTATACAATCACTTTTGATCCTACTAAATAGGATCTGAACTTATCAATGGCGTAAACCACTGTAAGTAGCTCTTTTTCTGTGGTTGTGTAGTTCTTCTGTGCGTCATTTAAAACATGACTGGCATAGTAAGTGACGTGCAGAAGCTTGTCATGCCTTTGTCCCAACACTGCACTGATGAGCGGATAATTTGTACGCTTTTTGGCATTGTTTTTAGTATGTTTTTGGTAGGATCTAGTTAGTTTTTAGTATATTTTTATTAGTTTTTAGTTAAAATTCACTTTTCTGGACTTTACTATGTGTTTGTGTGTTTTTCTGTGATTTCAGGTATTTTCTGGCGAAATTGAGGGACCTGAGCAAAAATCTGATTCAGAGACCAAAAAGGACTGCAGATGCTGTTGGATTCTGACCTCCCTGCACTCGAAGTGGATTTTCTGGAGCTACAGAAGCCCAATTGGTGCGCTCTCAACGGCGTTGGAAAGTAGACATCCTGGGCTTTCCAGCAATATATGATAGT
>NC_029775.3:33698551-33700728 GCF_000817695.3 Arachis duranensis
TTTTTTTTCAGGTTTTCAAAGTTTTTCAAAATCAAATCTTTTTCAAATCATATCTTTTCAATCATATGTTTTCAAAATCAATTTCTCTCCATTTTCAAAAATACTTGCTATCAATTAATGATTTGATTCAACAATTCAAGTATGTTGCCTTTTCTGTTGAGAAAGGTTTAATGTTTGAATCATATTTTTTCTTGATAGCCAAGTCATTAATTTTCAAAATCAAATCTTTTAAAATGTTTTTCAAATCATATCTTCTCAATCACATCTTTTTAAAACTAATTATATCTTCTTAACCACATCTTTTTCAAAATAGTTTTCAATCAAATCTTTTTAATTTCTAATTTCAAAATCTTTTTCAAAAATCACTTGATCTCTTTCCCACTCATGGTTTTCGAAAATTAATTAGTGTTTTTCAAAATGTTTTCAAAATTTCTTACTTAATTTTCGAAAACCACTTCCCTTCTTCTCACATCCTTCTATTTATGGACTAACACTATTCCTTAAAGCAAAATTCGAACTCCATCTTTCTTGATAAGTTCGAATTTTCTACTTCTGCCTTCCATTTTTCTTTTCCTCTGACACCTAAAGGAATCTCTATACTGTGACATAGAGGATTCCATATTTCCTTGTTCTCTTCTCTTTCTTATGAGCAGGAGCAAAGACAAAAGCATTCTTGTTGAGGCTGACCCTGAACCTGAAAGGACCTTGAAGCGAAAGCTAAGAGAAGCTAAAGCACAACTCTCTGTAGAGGACCTAACCGAATTCTTCAAGGAAGAAGAACTCATGGCAGCCGAAAACAACAACAATGCCAACAATTCAAGGAAGGTGCTGGGTGACTTTACTGCACCTACTCCCGACTTCTATGGGAGAAGCATCTCTATCCCTGCCATTGGGGCAAACAACTTTGAGCTTAAGCCTCAATTAGTTTCTCTAATGCAACAGAATTGCAAGTTCCATGGACTTCCATTGGAAGATCCTCATCAGTTTTGGCTGAGTTCTTGCAAATCTGTGACACAGTTAAGACTAATGGGGTTGACCCTGAGGTCTACAGACTTATGCTATTCCCTTTTGCTGTAAGAGACAGAGCTAGTGATTCAGAGGCTGAAAAGGACTGCAAATGCTAATGGATTCTGATCTCCCTGCACTCAAAGTGGATATTCTGGAGCTACAAAGGCCTAATTAGCGCGCTCTCAACTGCGTTAGAAAGTAGACATCCTGCGCTTTCCAGCAATGTATAATAGTTTATACTTTGCCTGAGATTTGATGGCCCAAATAGGTGTTCCAAGTCAGCTCAGGAATTCTGGCGTAAAACGCCGGAATTGGCACAAGAATGGGAGTTAAACACCCAAACTGGCATAAAAGCTGGCGTTTAACTCCAAGAAGAGTCTCTACACGAAAATGCTTCAATGCTCAGCCCAAGCACACACCAAGTGGGCTCGGAGGTGGATTTTTATGTCATTTACTCATTTCTGTAAACCCTAGGCTACTAGTTCTCTACAAATAGGACCTTTTGCTATTGTATTTTCATCTTGGTTCTTCTGGTTCCCTCTCTGGGGCCGAAGCCAATGATCACCATTATCACTTATGTATTTTCAACGGTGGAGTTTCTACACACCATAGATTAAGGTGTGGAGCTCTGCTGTACCTCGAGTATTAATGCAATTACTATTGTTCTTCTATTCAATTCAGCTTGTTCTTGTTCCAAGATATCACTTGTTCTTCAACTTGATGAATCATCTTCTCAGCAACAGACAGAGAGTTCTAAGCAGAATACCTCTGACTTAGCAACCATGGTCTCTGACCTAATCAAAACCACTCAGAGTTTCATGACTGAAACTAGGTCTTCCATTAGAAACTTGGAAGGACAAGTGGGTCAGTTGAGCAAGAAAATTACTGAACTCCCTCCTAGTACTCTCCCAAGCAATACAGAAGAAAATCCAAAAGGAGAGTGCAAAGCCATCAACATGGCCGAATTTTGGGAGGAGGAAGAGGCAGTGAACGCCACTGAGGAAGACCTCAATGGACGTCCACTGACCTCCAATGAGTTCCCCAATGAGGAACCATGGGAATCTAAGGCTCAAAATGAGACCATAGCGATTCCATTAGACTTACTTCTGCCATTCATGAGCTCTGATGAGTATTCTTCCTCTGAAGAGGATGAGTATGTCACTGAAGAG
>NC_029775.3:33700949-33701245 GCF_000817695.3 Arachis duranensis
ACAAGGCCTTGTGTGACTTAGGGTCAAGTGTAAACCTCATGCCTCTCTCTGTAATGGAGAAGCTAGGGATCACCTTTGAGGTGCAAGCTGCAAAAATCTCACTAGAGATGGCAGACAACTCAAGAAAACAAGCCTATGGACTTGTAGAGGATGTTCTGGTTAAAGTTGAAGACCATTACATCCCTACTGATTTCATAATCCTAGAGACTGGGAAATGCATGGATGAATCCATCATCCTTGGCAGACCCTTCCTAGCCACAGCAAAGGCTGTGATTGATGTTGATAGAGGAGAGTTG
>NC_029775.3:33701805-33702108 GCF_000817695.3 Arachis duranensis
AGAGAGTCCTCTGTCAAGCTAATGACATTAAAGAAGCGCTTGTTGGGAGGCAACCCAATGTTTTATAATTAACTATTTTCTTTTGTTATTTTATTTTTTTTGTAGGTTGATGATCATGAGAAGTCACAAAATCAATGAAGAAAGCAAAAATAGAATGAAAAACAGGAAGAAAAACAGCACACCCTGGAGGACGCACCTACTGGCGTTTAAACGCCAGTAAGGTTAGCAAATGGGCGTTTAACGCCCAGTCTGGCACCATTCTGGGCGTTTAACGCCAGAAAGGGGCACCAGACTGGCGTTAAA
>NC_029775.3:33703064-33703496 GCF_000817695.3 Arachis duranensis
GCCCGTGGCTAGAGGATGGTTGGAGTTCATCCAACGCTCAATCATTCCCACTAGCAACCGGTCCGAAGTTACTATAGACCGGGCTGTCATGATTCATAGCATCATGATTGGAGAAGAAATAGAAGTTCATGAGGTTATAGCTCAAGAGCTTTATAAGGTGGCGGACAAGTCCTCTACCTTGGCAAGGTTAGCCTTCCCTCATCTCATTTGTCACCTCTATTATTCAGTTGGAGTTGACATAGAGGGAGACATCCCTATTGATGAGGACAAGCCCATCACTAAAAAGAGGATGGAGCACACAAGAGACCCCACTCATCATGAGATCCCTGAGATGCCTCAAGGGATGCAATTTCCTCCACAAAACTATTGGGAGCAACTAAACACCTCCCTAGGAGAATTGAGTTCCAACATGGGACAACTAAGGATGGAGCA
>NC_029775.3:33705357-33712854 GCF_000817695.3 Arachis duranensis
CACTGAGAGGATGGGAGGTAGCCACTGACAACGGTGAAACCCTTGCTTAAGCTTGCCATGGAAAGGAGTAAGAAGGATTGGATGAAGACAGTAGGAAAGCAGAGAGACGGAAGGGAAGGCATCTTCATACGCTTGTCTGAAGTTCCTACCAATGAATTACATAAGTATCTCTATCCTTCTCTTTATGTTTTATGCGTTTATCACCTATACCCATTTGAGTTTGCCTGACTGAGATTTACAAGGTGACCATAGCTTGCTTCATACCAACAATCTCTGTGGGATCGACCCTTACTCGCGTAAGGTTTATTACTTGGACGACCCAGTACACTTGCTGGTTAGTTGTGCGAAGTTGTGTTTATGCCATGGTATTGAGCACCAAGTTTTTGGGGCCATTACTAGGGATTATTTGAGTTGTGAAAAGAGTTGATCACAATTTCGCATACCATGCACCAATGGCATGGTCACTGGCATCACACATCAATTCAAAAGGTAATGTCCAGTCTGGTGCAGAGATGACTGGTGCTGTGACCAGCTTAGCTTTTAGAGTCTCAAACGCTTGCAGACACTCTTTATCAAAGATAAATGGCATGTCAGCAGCTAGCAGATTACTTAGAGGTTTGGCAATTTTTGAAAAATCCTTTATAAACCTCCTATAGAATCCTGCATGCCCCAGAAAGTTTCCGATTACCTTAGCATTGGCTGGTGGTGGTAATTTTTCAATTACCTCTACCTTAGCTTGATCCACCTCTATTCCCCTATTCGAGATTTTGTGCCCAAGGACAATTCCTTCAGTCACCATAAAGTGACATTTCTCCCAGTTTAAAACTAGGTTAG
Organism: Arachis duranensis; assembly: GCF_000817695.3. Taxonomy (NCBI): domain Eukaryota; kingdom Viridiplantae; phylum Streptophyta; class Magnoliopsida; order Fabales; family Fabaceae; genus Arachis; species Arachis duranensis. Next base: position 33,706,192 of record NC_029775.3, read on the forward strand.
TATCTTGGCACCTCTTTAGAACAAGTGCTAGATGGTCAAGAGAGGAGCTGAATGAGTCTCCAAATACTGAAAAGTCATCCATGAAGACTTCCATAAATTTTTCTACCATATCAGAGAAAATTGAGAGCATGCATCTTTGAAAGGTTGCAGGTGCATTGCACAGGCCAAATGGCATCCTTCTATATGCAAATACTCTAGATGGACATGTGAATGCCATTTTCTCTTGATCTTGGGGATCTACTGCAATTTGATTATAACCTGAATATCCATCCAGGAAGCAGTAGTATTCATGACCTGCTAGTCTTTCTAGCATCTGGTATATGAATGCTAAAGGAAAATGATCCTTTCTGGTAGCTGTATTGAGCCTTCTATAATCAATACACATATGCCACCCAGTAACTGTTCTTGTAGGAACCAATTCATTTTTTCATTATGAACCACTGTCATGCCACCCTTCTTAGGGACGACTTGGACAGGGCTCACCTAGGGGCTATCAGAAATAGGATAAATGATCCCAGCCTCTAGTAATTTAGTGACCTCCTTCTGCACCACTTCCTTCATGGCTGGATTCAGCCGCCTTTGTGGTTGAACCACTGGCTTAGCGTCACCCTCCCAAAAAATCTTGTGCATGCATATGGCTGGGCTAATGCCCTTAAGATCACTGATGGACCACCCAAGAGCTGTCTTGTGTGTCTTTAGCACTTGAATTAGTGCTTCCTCTTCCTATGGCTCTAAGGTAGAGCTTATGATTACAGGAAAGGTATCACCTTCTCCCAGAAATGCATATTTCAGGGATGGTGGTAATGGTTTGAGCTCGGGTTTAGGAGGTTTCTCCTCTTCCTGAGGGATTTTCAGAAGTTTTATCATTCTCTCTGATTCCTCCAGATCAGGCTGAACATCTTTAAAGATATCCTCTAGCTCTGATTCGAGACTCTCAGTCATATTGACCTCTTTTACCAGAGAGTCAATAATATCAACACTCATGCAATCATTTGGGGTGTCTGGATGCTGCATAGCTTTGACAACATTCAACTTGAACTCCTTCTTATTGACTCTCAGGGTTACTTCCCCTTTTTAGACATCAATAAGGGTTCAGCCAGTTGCTAGGAAAGATCTTCCTAGAATGAGAGTTGTACTCTTGTGCTCCTCCATTTCCAGCACCACAAAGTCAGTAGGAAAGGCAAATGGCCCAACCTTGACAATCATATCTTCAATCACGCCTGATGGGTATTTAATGGAGCCATCAGCAAGTTGGAGACATATCCGGGTTGGTTTGACTTCTTCAGTCAAACCAAGCTTTGTGATAATAGATGCAGGTATTGGGTTGATACTTGTCCCAAGATCACATAGAGCTTGCTTGGTACAAGTACCCTCTAATGTGCATGGTATCATAAAGCTTCCGGGATCTTTAAGCTTATCAGGTAAGCTTTTCAGAATGACTGCACTGCATTCTTCAGTGAGGTAAACTTTTTCAGTTTCCCTCCAATCCTTCTTATGACTTAAGATCTCTTTCATGAACTTAGCATAAGAGGGTATTTGCTCAAGTGCTTCTGCAAACGGAATCTTTATTTCAAGAGTCCTGAGATAGTCTGCAAAGCGGGCAAATTGCTTATCCTGTTCCGCTTGGCGGAGTTTTTGAGGATAAGGCATTTTGGCTTTGTATTCCTCAACCTTAGTTGCTGCAGGTTTATTGCCTACAGATGTATGTTGAGAATCCTTTTTAGCACTTTTATGTGTCTGATCCTCCACTGGCATTTGAATGCTAGGGGTGGAAGCTGGAGTGGCGTTAGACGCCAACTCCTCACCTGTTTCTGGCGTCTGAACGCCAGAACTATGCTTCCTTTGGGCGTTCAACGCCAATTCCTTGCTTGTTTCTGGCATTCAACGCCAGGACTGAACATGGTTTGGGCGTTCAACGCCAGCTTCCCACCCATTTTCTGGCGTTTGAATGCCAGAATTATTCCTCTTTGGGCTCTTAATGTCCTCAGAGGGATTTTGGGTAGTTTGCTCATTTCTTAGCTTCCTGCTATCTTGAAGTGATATTTTTAATGTTTTTCCACTTCTTAATTGAACTGCTTGGCACTCTTCTGTTATTTATTTTGATAGCTGCTGTTCTGTTTGCTTCAACTGTACTTCCATATTCATATTAGCCATTCTTGTTTCTTGTAATATCTCCTTGAATTCGGCTAACTGTTTTGTTAGAAAGTCTAATTGCTGATTGAATTTCGTAGCTTGTTCTGCAGAACTGAGTTCAGCGGTCACTGTTTTAGCTTCTTCTTTCATGGAAGATTCACTACTTAGGTACAGATGCTGATTTCTGGCCACTGTATCAATAAGCTCTTGAGCTTCTTCAATTATTTTTCTCATATGTATAGATCCACCAGGTGAGTGGTCTAGAGAAATCTGAGCTCTCTGTGTAAGCTCATAATAGAAGATGTCTAACTGCACCCACTCTGAAAACATTTCAGAGGGACATTTTCTTAGCATCTCTCTGTATCTCTCCCAAGCATCATAAAGAGATTCATTATCTCCTTATTTGAAGCCTTGGATGCTCAGCCTTAGCTGTGTCATCCATTTTGGAGGAAAATAGTAATTCAGGAATTTTTCTGACAGCTGTTTCCATGTCTTTATGCTGTCCTAGGTTGGTTATTTAACCACCTCTTAGCTTGACCTTTTACAGCGAATGAAAATAGTAATAATCTGTAGACATCCTGATCTACTTCCTTATCATGTACTGTGTTAGCAATTTGTAAAAATTGTGCCAGAAACTCTGTAGGTTCTTCCTGTGGAAGATCGGAATACTGGCAACTTTGCTGCACCATGATGATGAGCTGAGGATTCAGCTCAAAACTACTGACTCCGATGGAGGGTATACAGATACTACTCCCATATAAAGCCGTAGTGGGGTTAGCATATGACCCCAGAGTCCTTCTGGACTGTTCATTTCCACTTAGTTCCATGATAGTGGTTAGGATATTTTTTTGAAAAAGATAATAAAATATTATTATTATTATTTTTATTTTTTTTTTAAATCTTAAGAGGATAAGATTTGAAAAATTTTGAAATTGAAATCTGAATTTTTATAAAAACAATTTCGAAAAAGTAGCTTAAAAATAGTTAGAAAAGATATTTTTTGAATTTTGAATTTTATGATGAAAGAGAAAAACACATAAAAGACAAAAGACTTAAAATTTTTAGATCTAATGCTCCTTGTTTTCGAAAATTTTGGGGGAAAAACACCAAAGAACACCAAACTTAAAATTTTTAGAAAACTTCAATAAAATTTTCGAAAATTATAAAAAGATTAACAACAAAACACCAAACTTAAAGTTTGGCACAAGATTCAATCAAAGAAAAATTATTTTTGAAAATATTTTAAAAAGAAGATACCCAATTACCAAGAACATAGACCAACGCTCTAGCCAATTGTGCATTAAATGTAACGTGTTTTAAAGATGTATTATTTTTATAGATAAAATAAATTTTTTGAAAACTAATGTTTTGAAAAAGCACAAGAAAAACAAGAAAAGACACAGAACAAGACAAACCAAAGATCAAACAAGAAGAATTGACAAGAACATATTGAAGATCAAGGAAAAACAAAGAACACTAATTTGAAAATTTAAAGAAAAATACAAGATATGCAATTGACACCAAACTTAGAACAAGACACTAAACTTATGAAAAAAAATTAAAATTTGATAAAGAAAAATAATTATTTTTGAAAAATTTTTGAAATGGGAAGAAAGGACTCAGAATTTAATGACTCTATAGTAACAAAAATAAATTATTCCTAATCTAAGCAACAAAATAAACCTTTAGTTGTTCAAACTCGAACAATCCCCGGCAACGGCGCCAAAAACTTGGTGCACGAAATTGTAAATCACACCTTTCACAATTCGTACCACTAACCAGCAAGTGCACTGGGTCGTCCAAGTAATACCTTACGTGAGTAAGGGTCGATCCCACGGAGATTGTTGGCTTGAAGCAAGCTATGGTTATTTTATTATTCTTAGTCAGGATATCAATTGTAATTATCAGTTTGAATTATGAAAAATAAAAGAGCATGAAATAAATACTTGTTGTGCAGTAATGGAGAATATGTTGGGGTTTTGGAGATGCTTTGTCTTCTGAATTCCTGTAATGTAATATTCAACTCCATGCAAAAGTGCAAAGTTCCTTCCATGGCAAGCTCTATGTAGGGTGTCACCGTTGTCAATGGCTACTTCCCATCCTCTCAGTGAAAATGGTCCAAATGCTCTGTCACAGCATGGCTAATCATCTGTTGGTTCTCGATCATGTCAGAATAAAATCCATTGATTCTTTTGCGTTTGTCATCACACCCAACACTTGCGAGTTTGAAGCTCGTCACAGTCATCCAATCCCAGAATCCTACTCAGAATACCACAGACAAGGTTTAGACTTTCCGGATTCTCATGAATGCCGCCATCAATTCTAGATTATACCATGAAGATTCTGGTTAAGGAATCTAAGAGATACTCATTCAATCTGATGTAGAACGGAGGTGGTTGTCAGACACACGTTCATGGATTGAGAAAGGTGATGAGTGTCACGGATCATCACCTTCTCCATAGTTAAGCGCGAATGAACATCTTAGATAGGAACACGCATGTTTGAATGGAAAAACATAAATAATTGCATTAATTCATCGAGACGCTGCAGAGCTCCTCACCCCCAACAATAGAGTTTAGAGACTCATGCCGTCAAAGAGTATAAAATTCAGATCTAAAAATGTCATGAGATACAAAATAAGTCTCTAAAAGTTGTTTAAATACTAAACTAGTAACCTAGGTTTACAGAGAATGAGTAAACTAAGATGGATAGTGCAGAAATCTGCTTCTGGGGCCCACTTGGTGTGTGCTGGGGCTGAGACTTAAGCTTCTCACGTTCCTGGGCTGTTTCTGGAGTTGAACGCCAAGTTGTAACGTGTTTCTGGCGTTCAACTCTGGTTCGTGACGTGTTTCTGGCGCTGGACGCCAGACTGCAACATGGAACTGGCGTTAAATGCCAGTTTACGTCGTCTATCTTCGTGCAAAGTATGGACTATTATATAATGCTGGAAAGCCCTGGATATCTACTTTCCAACCCAATTAAGAGCACGCCAATTGGACTCTTGTAGCTCCAAAAAATCCATTCCGAGTGCAGGGAGGTCAGAATCCAATAACATCAACAGTCCTTTTTTAGCCTAAATCAGATTTTTGCTCAGCTCCCTCAATTTCAGCCTGAAATCACAGAAAAACACACAAACTCATAGTAAAGTCCAGAAATATGATTTTTGCTTAAAAACTAATAAAATTCTATTAAAAACTAATAAAAACATGCTAAAATCTACATGAAATTACCCTAAAAAAGTGTATAAAATATCCGCTCATCAGTAGCTTCGGATCTCTCTTCTCCTTTGACCAAGTTTTGAGTGGACTGAGCAATTGTTTGTAAAGCTGCCTCAAGATTTGAGATCCTGGTTTCATGATGGTCAATTGGTGATATGATGGGGGCTGATTGTTGTTGTTGGAAGTTATTTGAAGAACTTGTGTGGTAATTTTGTGAGTTGGATGTTGGTGCAGAAAAGTTATTTTGGTGAGTTTGTAGATTATTGTGAGGTGGTTGATATGAGTTTTGTATTTTTTTGTATTGGTTAGTGTTGTTAGGATGGTGGTTTTGATTATTTGTGTTACGGGTATGGTTGGGGTTATTGTTCTTTTGCCAATGATTTTGGTTCTCACCGCACTTTAGGTTAGGGTGATTTCTCCAAGATGGGTTGTATGTATCACCATGGAAGTCATTCTGAGAATTTTAAGTGTTCTGCATGTATTGAATTTGTTCTTGTGGTTGTTCAATATTAGTTCCGTCACCTTGGCCCCATTCAAGTGAATGTTGATTTGTTGTATTCACTGATGCTAGTTGAAGGCCATCCATTCTCTTTGTCATCATTTCCATTTGTTGTTGGATTTGTTGGTGCATTAACTTATTCTGAGCTAATATAGCATCAACACCTTCAAGCTCCATCACGCCTTTCTTTGGGGCTGAGTTATGATGCCTCTCTGATGAGTAATAGTACTAATTGTTTGCCACAATCTCAATGAGATCTTGAGCTTCTTCAGCGGTCTTCATCATGTTGAGTGATCCTCCTGATGAGTAATCTAGTCCATTCCTTGCTTCTAGATGTAAGCCTTCATATAAGTTTTGGAGTTTAACCCAGTCACTAAACATGTCAGGTGGACTGATGAGCGGATAATTTATACGCTTTTTGGCATTGTTTTTAGGTAGTTTTTAATAAGTTCAAGCTACTTTTAGGGATGTTTTCATTAGTTTTTATGTTAAATTCACATTTCTGGACTTTACTATGAGTTTGTGTGTTTTTCTGTGATTTCAGGTAAATTCTGGCTGAAATTGAGGGACTTGAGCAAAACTCTGAAGAAGGCTGACAAAAGGACTGCTGATGCTGTTGGAATCTGACCTCCCTTCACTCGAAATGGATTTTCTGGAGCTACAGAACTCCAATTGGCGCGCTCTTAACGGCGTTGGAAAGTAGACATCCAGGGCTTTCCAGCAATATATAATAGTCCATACTTTATTCGAAGATTGACGACGTAACTTGGCGTTGAACGCCAAGTTCATGCTGCTGTCTGGAGTTAAACGCCA
>NC_029775.3:33714152-33717896 GCF_000817695.3 Arachis duranensis
TAATTTCGTCCACCATGGACTGAAGAGAGAACTTTTGCGTGGTCTAGAATTCAGAATAAATTTCCGTTGCAAGTATAGCTTCTAAACCAACAAAAGTCCTTTCTTACAAATGTTTTGGTTGTCACAAGTAACAAACCCCTTTAAAATTGATAACCGAGTATTTAAACCTCGGGTCGTCTTCTCAAGGAATTGCAGGGAGGTATGTTCTTATTATTGGTTATGAAGATTGTAAATCGGGGTTTTGAAGTTTGGGCAATGGGCACAGGTACATTTAAATGACAAGTAAAATAAATTAACAATAACAAAATCTCTTGGCAAGGTATAAGAACTGGAAGTCCTATCCTAGTAATCCTTATCAATTGTGATGAGAATTGGATTTTTCTCCCACTTTGTTAACCTCTAACTATGAAGGTAAGTTAAGTGGATGAATTAATTCGAATCCTCAAGTCCCATTCTTTCCTTGGGAAAAGTTAGAGTTATTGGATCTTGAATCAATTCTTGAAGAATTTCAATTTTCAATCAACAATGAGTTTGATAACTCAAGAGTTACCAATTAATCAACCAGAGCCAAAAGGTAGAAAATCTAAATTAAAATCATTTATCTGAAAACATCTCAGTAATATATATTAAATAAGAAAATCAATCCTAACATGGAAAGTTCATAAGCCAATTGGGCAACACAATTCAGATACAAATGAAAGCATCAGAGGAAATAAAAATAAAAGAGAAAATAAATAAAAAGAACATTGAACCTGAGATGAAGATGAAATATTCCTAATTTCTAAAAATCCTAATCCTAAATCCTAAGAGAGAGGAGAGAGCCTCTCTCTCTAAAAACTACATCTAAATCCTAAAAAAGTGAACTATCAAAGCATCCTTATGAATGAATGGATTTTCCCACTTTATAGCATCTAATCTGTGTTTTCTAGGCCGCAAACTGGGTCGAAAACAATCCAAAAATCGCTGGAGAAGAAATCTGCCACGCTAATTTTTGTCACTGCGATGCGTCCGCGTGGATCACGCGTTCGCGTCACCTAGCGGTATGGCCACTTTGGCATATTTTATATCAAATCGAAGCCCCAGACGTTAACTTTCCAACGCAAGTGAAACTGCATCATTTCGACCTCTGTAGCTCAAGTTATGATTATTTTAGTGCGAGAGGGTCAGGCTGATAGCTTTGCAGTTCCTTCAACTTCTTGTATTCCTTCAACTTTTGCATGCTTCCTTTCCATCCTCTAAGCCATTCCTGCCCTGTAATTCCTGAAATCACTTAACACAAATATCAAGGTATCTAATGGTAATAAGAGAGGATTAAATAAATGGAAATAAAAGCCAAAGAAGCATGTTTTCAATCATAGCACAGAATCAGGAAGGAAAATGTAAAACATGCAAATCATATGAATAAGTGGGTAAAGAGTTGATAAAAACCACTCAATTGAGCACAAGATAAACCATAAAGTAGTGGTTTATCAACCTCCCCACACTTAAACATTAGCATGTCCTCATGCTAAGCTCAAAAGAACTAAAAAAGTGAAGGAGAATGGTAAGAATGTATGAAATGCAACCTATAAATGCAACTACATACTAAGATGTTTCTACCTACTTGTTTAAAAATAAATAAGTTCTCCAAGACAAACTTAAATCAGATTTCACTAATTCAAATCATATAAAATAAAGACAAGTAGACTTGTAAGAAGATAGCTCATAAAAGCAGAGAACATAGAATTAAGCACTCAACCCTCACAAGAAGTGTATATGCACTCTAATCTTTCAAGTGTATAGGGTAATTCACTCTACTCTTCTCTAATCATGCTTTCTAAACATTTTTCTTCATCTAACAAATCAACAAATATTTAGTATACCCATGCACACATCATGAGGTCTTTTCAAGGTTGTAATGGGGTCAAGGCAAGGGTGATGATATATGTATGGCTAAGTGAGCTATAAATTGAATCTTTGAGTAACCTGAGCTATCACCTAACTTACATACATGCTATATAATTTCTAAAATCATGCCTAGCTACCCATAATTCCCACTTTTATATCACATACTCATGTGTCAACTTTTCTTTTGATTTGTGTCACATATGCATTGATCTTTTATTAACTTAACATTGGGGTGATTTTGTCCCCTTATTTATTTATTTATATTATATATTTTTTTCTTTTCTTTTTTTTCTTCTTTTCTTTTTTTTTTCTTTTTTTTTATAGAGACATAAAAACTAAAATAACATATCAATGCATATGGAATTTTTTAATTTCTGTTTTACATGAGTAGGTTCCCAAATTTCTCAATCTTCAAAATTAGCAACATGATACATTCCCTTTATTAACCCATGTTCTCATAGTTTTCCCACACTTAGTTGATACATAATCTCTATCTTAAGCTAACTAAAGATTCAATTTGGGATTTTTACTTTTGTTTTTCTGCTTAAGGCTAGTGATGTGGTTATAGAATAGAAGGAGATTAAAAGGCTCAAGGTGGCTAACAAGGGTGATGTAAAGGGTAGGATTATTTGGGATAAGTGAGCTAAAATCAAATAATGGCCTCAATCATATGCAAACATGTAAATATACTAAATATTGGACATATAGAATGGAACAAAGCAGAGATTGCAATTATAGAGAAGGAAACACACAAGAATAAAAATTTATGGTTAAATAATGTAACCATATAAATAAGCTCAAAATCTCACAGGTTGTGTTTTCTTTGGCTCAAAAACCATGTTCCAAATACAACTTCAAACAAGTGTAACAAAAAATTTTATTCAAATTAGTGAAATGCTATAAAAAGTTTCTTGCAAAAGAAATTATTACTTTAACCAAGTGGTAAAATATGCAAAAATCAAACAAATATGCAAATGCAACAATGAACTATCAAATAAAATAAAACATTGGTGTTGAAATAGGAAATAACTAACCCATGGAGATCGGTATCGACCTCCCCACACTTAAAGATTGCAGCGTCCTCAGTGCATGCTAAGATATGCAGGTGGACGGGTTGTTCCAACTGATGCTTTTCTCCAAAGATTGTGCTGATGGACTTGTCTTCTCTCCCCATGTAAACATCTTCCGCTTTCCTTCCGGGTGGCCATCCTGAAAGAAAATAGGGAAGAAAAGTAACCCAGAGATAAAGATAAGAAAATAAATGAAGTAGGGTTGGGTTAATGCCAAATGATAAGAGTCTCATTTACATGGAAGCTTCAACATGTACGTGAGAAAACAATAGAAGCCGTGGCATACCAGTGGGACAAAATGTACAACAATGGGGAAGAGAGTGGGTAATGAAAGACAATGTAAGTTCATGCCAATTGATGAGCGGATAATTTATACGCTTTTTGGCATTGTTTTCAGTATGTTTTTAGTATGATCTAGTTAGTTTTTAGTATATTTTTATTAGTTTTTAGTTAAAATTCACTTTTCTGGACTTTACTATGAGTTTGTGTGTTTTTCTGTGATTTCAGGTATTTTCTGGCTGGAATTGAGGGACCTAAGCAAAAATCTGATTCAGAGACTAAAAAGGACTGCAGATGCTGTTGGATTCTGACCTCCCTACACTCGAAGTGGATTTTCTGGAGCTACAGAAGCCCAATTGGTGCGCTCTCAACGGCGTTAGAAAGTAGACATTCTGGGCTTTCCAGCAATATGTAATAGTTCATACTCTGCCCAAGATTTGATGGCCCAAACCGGCGTTCAAAGTCACCATCAGAATTCCCAGCGTTAAACGCCAGAACTGGCACAAGA
>NC_029775.3:33718282-33723592 GCF_000817695.3 Arachis duranensis
TATCTCTTGGATTCTTTAACCGGAATCTTCGTGGTATAAGCTAGAACTGATGGTGGCATTCAAGAGAATCCGGAAGGTCTAAACCTTGTTTGTGGTATTCTGAGTAGGATTCAATGATTGAATGATTGTGACGAGCTTCAAACTCCTGAGGGTTGGGCGTTAGTGACAGATGCAAAAGAATCACTGGATTCTATTCCGGCCTGATTGAGAACCGACAGATGGATAGCCGTGCCGTGACAGGGTGCGTTGAACATTTTCACTGAGAGGATGGGAGGTAGCCACTGACAACGGTGAAACCCTTGCATACAGCTTGCCATGGAAAGGAGTAAGAAGGATTGGATGAAGACAGTAGGAAAGCAGAGAGATGGAAGGGACCAAGCATCTCCATACGCTTATCTGAAATTCCCACTAATGAATTGCATAAGTATCTCTATCTTTATCTTTATGTTTTATTCATCATTCATAACCATTTGAGTTTGCCTGACTAAGATTTACAAGGTGACCATAGCTTGCTTCATACCAACAATCTCTGTGGGATCGACCCTTACTCGCGTAAGGTTTATTACTTGGATGACCCAGTACACTTGCTGGTTAGTTGTGCGAAGTTGTGTTTATGTCATGGTATTGAACACCAAGTTTTTGGGTTCATCACCGGGGATTAATTGAGTTGTGAAAAGTATTGATCACAATTTCGTCCACTACCAATGCAAAAGGAATACAGGTATAAAAGATTGACATTGACAGAAAATTAACATTACCCAACATTATAAAACAAGTCACTAAGCATCAAAATGACACCAGAAAAGATGCAATAGTTAAATAAGAAAATCAACACCAAAGGAAAAATAAATTTAGAAAAGAAAAGAAAAATATGCACTAAATTAAAATGCAATGAATGAAATATGCAAATAAATTAAGTAAAATAAAATGAAAGATAAGAAGAATGAGAAGGGAAAGAAGTGAGTAAGAAAGGAGGGAGGGAAAAATTAGGATTGTGGAAGAAAAGATAAGATATTTGGCAAATTAGGATAAGCTGTGCGCGCAAGCGACGTGGACGCATGGGGGACGCGTTCGCGCAACTTGTGCTTAAATTAATCGACGCGGACGCGTCAGTCACGCGGTCGCGTAACACATTTTATGCAACTGGCGCGAGGGATGCCTCGCGCTCGCACAACTCTCTGTTCAAAATCTTATTTTCGCCAAATCTTGGGTGACGCGATCGCGTGGGTCATGCGATCGCGTGAGTGGCCATTAGAAGGATATGACGCAGACGCGTGGGGCACGCGTTCGCGTGGTAGGGACGGCGCGTCTAGCGCGAGTCCAGCACCACTCCCGCACAACTTTCGGTTGTGCACCCTTTTCACGTCGATTTTCAGGTCACGCGGCCACGTGGGTGACGCTGTCGCGTGGGAGGCCAAAGTTCCCACATGACGCGGTCACGTGAGCGACGCCGTCGCGTGGGGTGGTGGACGAAATTGTGATCCTCAAATTTGGTCTCTTTGTATTTGTATGAAATCAAAAATACCCCAAAGAGATCATGGTATGATGAATTGGGATCTTAATAATCCCTGGTAATGGCACCAACAGCTTAGTGTTGTTGTTGGACCAAAAGAGTTACATGCACTGTTAGAGAAGCTTACAACTCCGTTCAACTTAACCAGCAAGTGTACTGGGTCATCCAAGTAATACCTTACGTGAGTAAGGGTCGATCCCACAGAGATTGTTGGTATGAAGCAAGCTATGGTCACCTTGTAAATCTCAGTTAGGCAGATTAAATTTGTTTATGATGAGTTCGAAAATTAATAATAAATAGAAAATAAAAAGGGATAGAAATAATTATGTAAATCAATAGTGAAAATTTCAGATAGGCGTATGGAGATGCTGTGCTCCTCTCGTATCTCTACTTTTTTATTACATTCATCCAATCCTTCTTACTCCTTTCCATGGCAAGCTGTATGAAGGGCATCACCGTTGTCAATGGCTACATCCCATCCTCTCAGTGAAAATGTTCCTATGCTCTGTCACAGCACGGCTAATCATCTGTTGGTTCTCAATTAGGTTGGAATAGAATCGCTTGATTCTTTTGCGTTTGTCATCACGCCCAGCTTTCAGGAGTTTGAAGCTCGTCACAGTCATTCAATCCCAGAATCCTACTCGGAATACCACAGACAAGGTTTAGACTTTCCGGACTCTCATGAATGCCGCCATCTATCTAGCTTATACCACGAAGATTCTGTTGGGGAATCTAAGAGATATGGGCCCGGCTTAAAGTAGAACGGAAGTGGTTGTCAGTCATGCGCGTTCATAGGTGAGAATGATGATGAGTGTCACAGATCACCACATTTATCAAGTTGAAGTGCAACGTATATCTTGGAATAAGAATAAAAGAGAATTGAATAGAAAATAATAGTAATTGTATTGAAACTTGAGGTACAGCAGAGCTCCACCAAAAACTTGGTGGACGAAATTGTGATACAAGATTTCCAGGTACTGTTAGAGAAGCTTTTTCTTTCCACAACTCCGTTCAACTTAACCAGCAAGTGTACTGGGTCATCCAAGTAATACCTTACGTGAGTAAGGGTCGATCCCACAGAGATTGTTGGTATGAAGCAAGCTATGGTCACCTTGTAAATCTCAGTTAGGCAGATTAAATTTGTTTATGATGAGTTCGAAAATTAATAATAAATAGAAAATAAAAAGGGATAGAAATACTTATGTAAATCAATAGTGGAAATTTCAGATAGGCATATGGAGATGCTGTGCTCCTCTCGTATCTCTACTTTTTTATTACATTCATCCAATCCTTCTTACTCCTTTCCATGGCAAGTTGTATGTAGGGCATCACCGTTGTCAATGGCTACATCCCATCCTCTCAGTGAAAATGTTCCTATGCTCTGTCACAACACGGCTAATCATCTGTCGGTTCTCAATCAGGTTGGAATAGAATCCCTTGATTCTTTTGCGTTTGTCATCATGCCCAGCCTTCAATAGTTTGAAGCTCGTCACAATCCTTCAATCCCAGAATCCTACTCAGAATACCACAGACAAGGTTTAGACTTTCCGGACTCTCATGAATGCCGCCATCTATCTAGCTTATACCACGAAGATTCTGTTGGGGAATCTAAGAGATATGCGCCCGGCCTAAAGTAGAATGGAAGTGGTTGTCAGTCACTTGCGTTCATAGGTGAGAATGATGATGAGTGTCACGGATCATCACATTCATCAAGTTGAAGTGCAACGTATATCTTGGAATAAGAATAAAAGAGAATTGAATAGAAAGTAATAGTAATTGTATTGAAACTTGAGGTACAGCAGAGCTCCACACCCTTAATCTATGGTGTGCAGAAACTCCACTGTTGAAAATACATAAGTGAAAGGTCCAGGCATGGCCTAATGGCCAGCCCCCTGAACATGATCAATAGTCTCCTAAGATGAATAATAAAACAAAACTGAGACTAAAGATGTCTAATACAATAGTAACTTATCCTATTTATACTAGACTAGCTACTAGGGTTTACATGAGTAAGCAATTGATGCATAAATCCACTTCCGGGGCCCACTTGGTGTATGACTGGGCTGAGCTTGATCTATCCACGAGCTGAGGCTTTTCTTGGAGTTGAACTCCAAGTTATAACGTGTTTTGGGCGTTCAACTCCGGATCATGACGTCAAGTTATAACGTGTTTTGGGTGTTCAACTCCAGATCATGACGTGTTTCTGGCGTTTAACTCCAGACAGCAGCATGTACTTGGCGTTCAACGCCAAGTTACGTCGTCAATTTCCGAATAAAGTATGGACTATTATATATTGCTGCAAAGCTCTGGATGTCGACTTTCCAACACCATTAAGAGCGCGCCAATTGGAGTTCTGTAGCTCCCGAAAATCCATTTCGAGTGCAGAGAGGTCAGATTCTAACAGCATCAGCAGTCCTTTTGTCAGCCTTTTTCAGAGTTTTGCTCAAGTCCCTCAATTTCAGCCAGAAATTACCTGAAATCACAGAAAAACACATAAACTCATACTAAAGTCTAGAAATGTGAATTTAACATAAAAACTAATGAAAACATCTCTAAAAGTAGCTTGAACTTACTAAAAACTACCTAAAACCAATGCCAAAAAGCGTCTACTTATGAGTCTTGGCCGTGGCCCTAAGCACTTTGTTTTCCAGTATTACCACCGGATACATAAATGCCACAGACACATGACTGGGTGAACCTTTTCAGATTGTGACTCAGCTTTGCTAGAGTCCCCAGGTAGAGGTGTCCAGAGCTCTTAAGCACACTCTTTTTGCTTTGGATCACGACTTTAACCACTCAGTCTCAAGCTTTTCACTTGGACCTTCATGCCACAAGCACATGGTTAGGGACAGCCTGGTTTAGCTGCTTAGGCCTGGATTTTATTTCCTTGGGCCCTCCTATCCGTTGATGCTCAAAGCCTTGGATCCTTTTTACCCTTGCCTTTTGGTTTTAAGGGCTATTGGCTTTTTCTGCTTGCTTTTTCTATTTCTTTCTATTTTTTTTACAAGCTTTCGCTTTTTCACTACTTTTTCCTGCTTCAAGAATCAATTTCATGATTTTTCAGATCATCAATAACATTTCTCTTTGTTCATCATTCTTTCAAGAGCCAACAGTTTTAACATTCATAAACAATAAGATCAAAAATATGCACTGTTCAAGCATTCATTCAGAAAACAAAAAGTATTGTCACCACATCAATATAATAAACTAAATTCAAGGATAAATTCGAAATTCATGTACTTCTTGTTCTTTTGAATTAAAACATTTTTCATTTAAGAGAGGTGAAGATTTCATGGAATTTATTCATAGCTTTAAGACATAGTTACTACATACTAATGATCATGAAGTAGAGACACAAAACATAGATAAACTCAACATAAAAAACCGAAAACAGAAAGAAATAAAGAAGAAGGAATGAATCCACCTTTAGTGGCATCTTCTTCTTGAAGGACCAACAATATCCTTAAGCTCTTCTATGTCCCTTCCTTGCCTTTGTTGCTCCTCCCTCATTGCTCTTTGATCTTGTCTTATTTCATGGAGAATGATGGAGTGTTCATGATGTTCCACCCTTAATTGTTTCACATTGTGGCTCAAATCTTCTAAGGAAGTGTTGAGTTGTTCCCAATAGTTGTTGGGAGGAAAGTGCATCCCTTGAGGCATCTCAGGGATTTCTTGATGATGAGCTTCCTCATGAATCTCTTGAGAACCGTGAGGGATCTCTCTTGCTTGCTCCATCCTCTTCTTGGTGATGGGCTTATCCTCTTCAATGGAGATGTCTCCTTCTATGATAACTCCAG
>NC_029775.3:33723811-33725094 GCF_000817695.3 Arachis duranensis
AGAGCGTTGAATGAACTCCAACCATCCTCTAGCCACAGGCTTGAGGTCCAGTCTTCTTAATTAAACCGGCTTGCCTTTGGAGTCTCTTCTCCATTGAGCTCCTTCCACACATATGTCCATTAGGACTTGGTCCAACCTTTGATTAAAGTTGACCCTTCTAGTGTAGGGGCGTTCATCTCCTTGCATCATGGGCAAGTGAAACGCCAATCTCACATTTTCCGGACTAAAATCTAAGTATTTCCCCCGAACCATTGTGAGATAATTCTTTGGACTCGGGTTCATACTTTGATCATGGTTGGTCTTGGTGGCTTTTGGAGATGAATCTTTCCATATCCCATGACTCGGAGGTGGAAGCTTTTGTCTTCCCTTTTCCTTTCCTAGAGGTTTCTCCGGCCTTAGGTGCCATTGATGGTAGTGGAAAACAAAAAAAAGATTGTGCTTTGACCACACCAAACTTAAAATGTTGCTCGTCCTCGAGCAATAGAAGAAAGAAGAGAAGAAGAAGAAGAAGAAGAAGAAGAAGAAGAAGAAGAAGAAGAAGAAGAAGAAGAAGAAGAAGAAGAAGAAGAAGAAGAGAATATGCTAGAGAGGGAGAGATGTAGGTTTGGCCAAGGGGAAGAAGAGGGGGTTGTGTTGTGTGAAAATGAAGTAGAATGGAAGGGTATATATAGGGAGAGGGTGGAGTGTATGTTCGGCCATTTAGGGTGGGAATGGGTGGGAAATGGTTTTGAATTTTTGAAGGTAGGTGGGGTTTATAGGGAAGAGTGGATGGATGTGAATGGTGATTGGTGAAGAGTGTTGGGAAGTGTGACATCGGGAAGAGTAATCACAAAAATAGGATTAGGAGGTAAGGTGGGAATATAGTAGGTGGGGATCCTGTGCGGTCCACAGATCCTGAGGTGATCCTGTGAGGTCCACAGATCCTGAGGTGTCAAAGAATTCCATCCCTGCACCAAATAGGCATGTAAAATGCCTTTGCACACCACTCTGGCGTTTAAACGCCCATTGGTGCACGTTCTGGGCGTTCAATGCCCATGTAAAGCATGTTTCTGGCGTTGAACGCCAGTTTCATGCTTGTTACTGGCGTTCAGTGCCAGAATGTTGCTTGTTTCTGGCGTTCAGTGCCAGAATGATGCTCTGTTTTGGCGTTGAACGCTGGCCAGATGCATCTTACTGGCGTTGAACGCCAGCCTGTGCTTCCTCCAGGGTGTGATTTTTTTCTTCTGCTGTTTTTGATTGTTTTTAATTTTTCTTCATGATCATGTACCTAATAAAACACAAAA
>NC_029775.3:33725164-33725717 GCF_000817695.3 Arachis duranensis
TGCCTTAAACACAAGGTAGTCCCCATTCAATTGAAGGACTAATTCTCCTCTGTTAACATCTATCACAGCTTTTACTGTGGCTAGGAAAAGTCTTCCAAGGATGATGCATTCATCCTCTTTCTTCCTAGTGTCTAAGATTATGAAATCAGCAGGGATGTAAAGGCCTTCAACCTTTACCAACACGTCCTCCACTATTCCATAAGCTTGTCTCAATGACTTGTCTGCCAATTGTAATAAGAACAAGGCAGGTTGTACCTCAATGATCCCCAGCTTCTCTATTACAGAGAGTGGCATAAGATTTATCCCTGACCCCAGATCACATAGAGCCTTTTCAAAGGTCATGGTGCCTATGGTACAAAGTATTAAGAACTTGCCAGGATCTTGTTTCTTTTGAGGTAGAGTTTTCTGAATCCAGGTATCTAGTTCATTAATGAGCAAGGGAGGTTCACTTTCCCAATCTGAATCCAGGAATCTAGTTCATTAATGAGCAAGGGAGGTTCACTTTCCCAAGTCTCATTACCAAACAACTTGGCATTCAGCTTCATGATAGCTC
>NC_029775.3:33725973-33726332 GCF_000817695.3 Arachis duranensis
CGATTCTCTTCTGTATTGCTTGGGAGAATACTGGGAGGAGTTTCAATGACTTTCTTACTCAGCTGGCCCACTTGTGCCTCCAGATTTCTGATGGAGGATCTTGTTTCATTCATGAAACTGAAAGTGGCCTTTGACAGATCAAAGACTAGATTGGCTAAATTAGAAGTGTTTTGTTCAGGATTCTCTGTCTGTTGCTGAGAAGATGATGGATATGGCTTGCTATTGCTCAGCCTATTGCGTCCACCATTGTTAAAGCCTTGTTGATGCTTTTGTTGATCCTTCCATGAGAAATTTGGATGATTTCTCCATGATGAATTATAGGTGTTTCCATAAGGTTCACCCATGTAATTTACCTCTGC
>NC_029775.3:33726440-33727161 GCF_000817695.3 Arachis duranensis
TTATGCATGTTGCCATCCATTCAGACTTTGAGAGATCATGTTGACCTGTTGAGTCAACACTTTGTTCTGAGCCAATATGGCATTCAGAGCATCAATTTCAAGAACTCCTTTCTTCTGAGGTATCCCATTATTCACGGAATTCCTCTCAGAAGTGTACATGAATTGGTTGTTTGCAACCATATCAATGAATTCTTGGGCCTCTTCAGGCGTTTTCTTTAGGTGAATAGATCCACCTGCAGAATGGTCCAATGACATTTTCGAAAATTCAGACAGGCCATAATAGAATATATCTAATATGGTCCATTCTGAAAACATGTCAGATGGACACCTTTTGGTCAGCTGCTTGTATCTTTCCCAAGCTTCATAGAGGGCTTCACCATCTTTTTGCTTGAAGGTCTGAACATCCACTCTCAGCTTGCTCAGCTTTTGAGGAGGAAAGAATTTATCCAAGAAAGCAGTGACCAGCTTATCCCAGGAGTCCAGGCTATCCTTAGGTTGTGAATCCAACCATATTCTAGCTCTGTCTCTTACAGCAAAAGGGAAAAGCATGAGTCTGTAGACTTCAGGATCCACTCCATTCGTCTTTACAGTCTCACAGATTTGTAAGAACTCAGTTAAAAACTGATAAGGATCTTCAGATGAAAGTCCATAAAACTTGCAGTTTTGTTGCATTAAGGCAACTAGCTGAGGCTTAAGCTCAAAGTTATTGGCTCCAATGGCA
>NC_029775.3:33727339-33727974 GCF_000817695.3 Arachis duranensis
TTAGCTTCTCTTAATTTTCTCTTCAGAGTCCTTTCAGGTTCTGGATCAATCTCAACAAGAGTGCCTTTTTCCTTGTTCCTGCTCATATGGAAGAGAAGAAAACAAGAAAAGAAAGAGGAATCCTCTATGTCATAGTATAGAGACTCCTTTATGTTAGTAAAAAAAGAAAGGGGGAAGAAAGTAGAAGAGGGGATTCGGATATTTAGGTGAAGAGGGGTGAAGAGAAGTGTTAGTAATTAAATAAATAAATAGAATAAGAAAAGAGAGGGAGAATTTCGAAAACAATTTTGAAAAAAAAAGGGTTAGTAATTTTCGAAAATTAAAGATAAGATAAGATTAAAATTAAAATTTAAAACAAAAAGAATTTTTGAAAAAGAGATGAGATATTTTCGAAAATTAGAGAGGGAAAAATAGTTAGGTGGTTTTGAAAAAGTTAAGAAACAAACAAAAAGTCAAAGAGTTAGTTAAAAAAGATATTAAAATCAAATTTGAAAAAAAGATAAGAAGATAAGAAGTTAGATAAGATATTTTAAAATTAAATTTTGAAAGAGATAAAATTTTGAAAAAGATAAGATAAAAGATAAAAAGATTTAATTCAAAAATTTTAAAATTACTTACTTCACTAACAAGAAACT
>NC_029775.3:33728078-33730283 GCF_000817695.3 Arachis duranensis
AAGTAACAAACTTCAAATTTTTTAATCAATCACATTAATTGTTAGCTAATTTTCGAAAATTATATGTAAAGATAGGAAAAAGATTTTGAAAATATTTTGAAAAAGAATTTTTAAAATTTTCGAAAAAATAGAAAAAAATGAAAAGATATAATTTTTGAAAAAGATTTTGAAAAGATAAGATTTTTAAAATTGAAAATTTGACTTGACTTGTAAGAAACAACTAATTTTTAAAAATTTTTTTGACTAAGTCAACTCAAATTTTTGAAAATTTGGAGAAAAGTAAGGAAAAGATATATTTTTTATTTTTGAATTTTTAATTATGAGAGAGAAAAACATAAAAATGACCCAAAATATGAAAATTTTGGATCAAACACATAATGCATGCAAGAACACTATGAATGTTAAGATGAACACCAAGAACACTTTGAAGATCATGATGAACATCAAGAACATAATTTTGAAAAAAAAAAATTTGATGCAAAGAAAACATGCAAGACACCAAACTTAGAAATCTTTAATGCATGGAAAATATGAATGCAAAAGTGCACATGAAAAACAACAAACAACACAAAACAAGAAATCATCAAGATCAAACAAGAAGACTTGTCAAGAACAACTTGAAGATCATGAAGAACACTATGAATGCATGGAATTTTCGAAAAATGCAAGAAAAATTTTTAAAGCATGCAATTGACACCAAACCTAAAAATTGACTCAAGACTCAAAAAAGAACACAAAATATTTTTGATTTTTATGATTTTCTAATGTTTTTGTATTTTTATTTTAATTTTTTTCGAAAAACATGGTTGGAAAAACGAAAAAGAAAAGAAAAATTTTGAAAAAGATTTTTGAAAAGAAAATTACCTATCTGAGCAACAAGATGAACCGTCAGTTGTCCATTCTCGAACAATCCCCGGCAACAGCGCCAAAAACTTGGTGGACGAAATTGTGATACAAGAGTTCTAGGTACTGTTAGAGAAGCTTTTTCTTTCCACAACTCCGTTCAACTTAACCAGCAAGTGTACTGGGTCATCCAAGTAATACCTTATGTGAGTAAGGGTCGATCCCACAGAGATTGTTAGTATGAAGCAAGCTATGGTCACCTTGTAAATCTCAGTTAGGCAGATAAAATTTGTTTATGATGAGTTCAAAAATTAATAATAAATAGAAAATAAAAAGGGATAGAAATACTTATGTAAATCAATAGTGGAAATTTCAGATAGGCGTATGGAGATGCTGTGCTCCTCTCGTATCTCTACTTTTTTATTACATTCATCCAATCCTTCTTACTCCTTTCCATGGCAAGCTGTATGTAGGGCATCACCGTTGTCAATGGCTACATCCCATCCTCTCAGTGAAAATGGTTCCTATGCTCTGTCATAGCACGGCTAATCATCTGTCGGTTCTCAATCAGGTTGGAATAGAATCCCTTGATTCTTTTGCGTTTGTCATCACGCCCAGCCTTCAGGAGTTTGAAGCTCGTCACAGTCATTCAATCCCAGAATCCTACTCGGAATACCACAGACAAGGTTTAGACTTTTCGGACTCTCATGAATGCCGCCATCTATCTAGCTTATACCACGAAGATTCTGTTAGGGAATCTAAGAGATATGCGCCCGGCCTAAAGTAGAACGGAAGTGGTTGTCAGTCACGCGCGTTCATAGGTGAGAATGATGATGAGTATCACGGATCATCACATTCATCAAGTTGAAGTACAACGTATATCTTGGAATAAGAATAAAAGAGAATTGAATATAAAATAATAGTAATTGTATTGAAACTTGAGGTACAGCAGAGCTCCACACCCTTAATCTATGGTGTGCAGAAACTCCACTGTTGAAAATACATAAGTGAAAGGTCCAGGCATGGCCGAATGGCCAGCCCCCTAAACGTGATCAATAGTCTCCTAAGATGAATAATAAAACAAAACTGAGACTAAAGATGTCTAATACAATAGTAACTTATCCTATTTATACTAGACTAGCTACTAGGGTTTACATGAGTAAGTAATTCATGCATAAATCCACTTCCGGGGCCCACTTGGTGTATGCTTGGGCTGAGCTTGATCTATCCACGAGCTGAGGCTTTTCTTGGAGTTGAACTCCAAGTTATAACGTGTTTTGGGCGTTCAACTCCGGATCATGACGTTTTTCTGGCGTTTAACTCCAGACAGCAGCATGTACTTGGCGTTCAACGCCAAGTTAC
>NC_029775.3:33730320-33732181 GCF_000817695.3 Arachis duranensis
AAGTTACGTCGTCAATTTCCGAATAAAGTATAGACTATTATATATTGCTGGAAAGCTCTGGATGTCTACTTTCCAACACCGTTGAGAGCGCGCCAATCGGAGTTCTGTAGCTCCAGAAAACCCATTTCGAGTGCAGGGAGGTCAGATTCTAACAGCATCAGCAGTCCTTTTGTCAGCCTTTTTCAGAGTTTTGCTCAAGTCCCTCAATTTCAGCCAGAAATTACCTGAAATCACAGAAAAACACACAAACTCATAGTAAAGTCCAGAAATGTGAATTTAACATAAAAACTAATGAAAACATCCCTAAAAGTAGCTTGAACTTACTAAAAACTACCTAATAACAATGCCAAAAAGCGTATAAATTATCCGATTATCATGGGGTCAAATTATGCTAAAGGTGCGTCTCTAGCCACGCTCTCGCGTAAATCTCTGTTCAATTTTTTTCTACCCAACGCACTAATGACGCGGACGCGTCAGCGACGCTGTCACGTCGCGTGCGTGTTTTCCCTTTTTTCATGCATGTATGCAATTATGTAGTATGCAATGCGAATGAATAATATTCAGGTTCAATTAAAAAGGAAATGAAAATAAATAACACGAAATAAAACTGAAAAAGAAACGACCATACCATGGTGGGTTGTCTCCCACCTAGCACTTTTGGTTAAAGTCCTTATGTTGGACATTGGATGAGCTTCCTATTATGGCGGCTTATGTTTAAATTCATCCAAAAATCTCCACCAATACTTGGAATGCCAATAGCCTCCGAGGTCCCGAACTAGGCATGTAAAGCTTCTGAGCAGCTTCAAACAGATTCTCAGGCTCCCGGGGTGACGAATGTCAGTATAGAATCCATGATCCCAAGCCTTGTTTTTAAATCCGCCTCCGTCTTAATCTACATGTTTCCATCGGGGCGGTTTAAAAAGTAGATTCTCACCATGATGACCAAACGTTCTTCGTGATCCATTCAATTGATCATGATACCAATCCTTGCACTTCGAGTTGAAGCGTGGAACCTTATTGAACCTTGTGCACCAGCTCTGAGTACGAGCCATTTCCCTCTTACTCTTAAAGCCGTAGAGAGCTCTAAGCTGGCCATCTATTTCAAGTAAACCATATTCAAGTGGAAAAGTAAAGATAAAAGCTAAGGATTTTACCCACTTGAAGTCTATGTTGGGTGGTAATGGCCTTGGGATAGGTGTTTCTAGTGGCTCTGCAAGCTCTACTCCCTTGTTGTCTTCAGTGAATTCCTCCACCTCTTTGCAAATTTCTTCAACTTCACCCATGTCTTGATCAAAGTCATTGATATCTTCCTCGTCACTTGAGTTATAAACAGGAGATTGAGAAAAGTTGACCTCTGCATCATCTTCATATTCACTTGGGGAAGATTCTTCCATCTCAAAGAATTCACTTGCGGATGCAAGTTCGTTACTAAGAGAACTCGACTCGTGATCATCGTCATCAAGGAAACTTGCTTCTTGGGTTATGGTGCACGAAATTGTGATCATCAATGGCACCATCAACATGGTACGCACAATTGCAATCTCACTTCTTTATCACAACTTCGCACAACTAACCAGCAAGTGTACTGGGTCGTCCAAGTAATAAACCTTACGCGAGTAAGGGTCGATCCCACAGAGATTGTTGGTATGTAGCAAGCTATGGTCACCTTGTAAATCTCAGTCAGGCAAACTCAAATGGTTATGAATGATATGCGAATAAAACATAAAGATAAAGATAGAGATACTTATGTAATTCATTGGTGGGAATTTCAGATAAGCGTATGAAGATGCTAGGTCCCTTCCGTCTCTCTGCTTTCCTACTGTCTTCATCCAATCCTTCTTACTCCTTTCCATGGCAAGCT
>NC_029775.3:33732455-33733076 GCF_000817695.3 Arachis duranensis
AACAATAGTAATTGCATTAATACTCGAGGTACAGCAGAGCTCCACACCTTAATCTATGGTGTGTAGAAGCTCCACCGTTGAAAATACATAAGCATAAGGTCTAGGCATGGCCGAATGGCCAGCCTCCCAAAGATCTAAGATAGCATAAAAATGAAGATAGCTACCAAGATATGATCTAAGAACTAGATGTCCAAAGATGAAAATACAATAGTAAAAGGTCCTATATATATAGAACTAGTGGCCTAGGGTTTACAGAGATGAGTAAATGACATAAAAATCCACTTCCGGGCCCACTTGGTGTGTGCTTGGGCTGAGCATTGAAGCATTTTCGTGTAGAGACTCTTCTTGGAGTTAAACGCCAGCTTTTGTGCCAGTTTGGGCGTTTAACTCCCACTTTGGTGCCAGTTCCTGCGTTTAACGCTGGGAATTCTAAGGGTGAATTTGAACAGCAATTTGGGCCATCAAATCTTGGGCAAAGTATGGACTATCATATATTGCTGGAAAGCCCAGGATGTCTACTTTCCAACTCCGTTGAGATCGCACCAATTGGGCTTCTGTAGCTCCAGAAAATCTACTTTGAGTGCAGGGAGGTCAGAATCCAACAGCATCTGCAGTCCTTTT
>NC_029775.3:33733329-33734199 GCF_000817695.3 Arachis duranensis
GCTCATCACAACACCAAACTTAAATTGTTGCTTGTCCTCAAGCAACTGAAAATCAAATAAGATAAAAAGAAGAGAATATGCAATGAATTCCAAAAACATTTATGAAGATCAGTATCAATTAGATGAGCGGGGCTTCTAGCTTTTTGCCTCTGAACAGTTTTGGCATCTCACTCTATTCTTTGAAATTCAGAATGGTTGGCTTCTTTAGGAACTCAGAATCTAGATAATGTCATTGATTTTCCTAGTTAAGTATGATGATTCTTGAACATAGCTACTTATTGAGTCTTGGCCGTGGCCCAAAGCACTCTGTCTTCCAGTATTACCACCGGATACATATATGCCACAAACACATAATTGGGTGAACCTTTTCAGATTGTGACTCAGCTTTGCTAGAATCCCCAAATAGAGGTGTCCAGGGTTCTTAAGCACACTCTTTTTGCCTTGGATCACAACTTTATTTCTTTCTTTTTCTCTTTCTCCCTTTCTTTTTCTTTTTCTTTCTCTCTTTTTTTCGAATTTTTTTTTTGTATTCACTGCTTTTTCTTGCTTCAAGAATCATTTTTGTGATTTTTCAGATCCTCAGTAACATGTCTCCTTTTTCATCATTCTTTCAAGAGCCAACATTCATGAACCACAAATTCAAAAGACATATGCACTGTTCAAGCATACATTCAGAGAACAAAAATATTGCCACCACATCAAAATAATTAAACTGTTGTAAAATTCAAAATTCATGCAATTTTTCTCTTTTTCAATTAAGAACATTTTTCATTCAAGAGAGGTGATGGATTCATAGGACATTCATAACTTTAAGGCATAGACACTAAGACACCAATGATTACAAGACACAAACATAGATAAACATAAGCA
>NC_029775.3:33734502-33736331 GCF_000817695.3 Arachis duranensis
CTATGAATCATGATAGCCCGGTCTATAGTAGCTTCGGACCGGTTGCTAGTGGGAATAATTGAGCGTTGGATGAACTCCAACTATCCCCTAGCCACGGGCTTGAGGTCATGCCTTCTCAGTTGAACCGGCTTCGCTCTTGAATCTCTCTTCCATTGGGCGCCCTCTTCACATATGACTGTGAGGACTTGGTCCAACCTTTGATCAAAGTTGACCCTTCTAGTGTAAGGATGTTCATCTCCTTGCATCATGGGCAAGTTGAATGCAACCTTACATTTTCCAGACTAAAAACCAAGTATTTCCCCCGAACCATAGTAAGCCAATTCTTAGGGTCCGGGTTCACACTTTGATCATGGTTCTTGGTGATCCATGCATTGGCATAGAACTCTTGAACCATTAAGATTCTGACTTGTCGAATGGGGTTGGTAAGAACTTCCCAACCTCTCCTTCGGATCTCCGGATATTCACTCTTTTTGAGTTTGAAAGGGACCTCGGGGATCACCTTCTTCAAGGCCACAACTTCATAGAAGTGGTCTTGATGCACCCTTGAGATGAATCTCTCCATCTCCCATGACTTCGAGGTGGAAGCTTTTGCCTTTCCTTTCCTCTTTCTAGAGGTTTCTCCGGCCTTGGATGCCATAAATGGTTATGGAAAAACAAAAAGCAAAGCTTTTACCACACCAAACTTAAAAGGTTAAAAACAAAAAGCAATGCTTTTACCACACCAAACTTAAAAGGTTTGCTCGTCCTCGAGCAAAAGAAGAAAGAAGAGAGTAGAAGAAGAAGAAATGAAGTAGAAGGGAATGGCTTTTGTGTTCGGCCAAAAAGGGGAAGAAGTGGTGTTTAGATTGTGTGAAAATGAAGGAGTGAAGATGGGTTTATATAGGAGTGGGGGGGCCTCATGGTTCGGTCATGTATAGGTGGGTTTGGGAGGGAAAGTGGTTTGAAATTGAAGGGTGAGGTAGGTGGGTTTTATGAAGGATAGATGTGAGTGGTGAAGAGAAAGATGGGATTTGATAGGTGAAGGGTTTTTGGGGAAGAGGTGTTGAGGTGATTGGTGAATGGGTGAAGAAGAGAGAGAGTGGTGGGGTAGGTGGGGATCCTGTGGGGTCCACAGATCCTGAGGTGTCAAGGAAAAGTCATCCCTGCACCAAATGGCATGCAAAAATGCGTTTCTGGCCAATTCTGGCGTTAAACGCCGGGTTGGTGCCCATTTCTGGCGTTTAACGCCAAGTGCTTGCCCTTTTCTGGCGTTTAACGCCAGTCTGATGCCCCTTTCTGGCGTTAAACGCCCAGAATGGTGCCAGACTGGGCGTTAAACGCCCATCTGCTAGCCTTACTGGCGTTTAAACGCCAGTAGGTTCTTCCTCTAGGGTGTGCTGTTTTTCTTTCTGTTTTTGCTTTTTCAATTGATTTTGTGACTTCTCATGATCATCAACCTACAGAAAACATAAAATAACAAAAGAGAATAGATAAAATATAACATTGGGTTGCCTCCCAACAAGCGTTTCTTTAATGTCAGTAGCTTGACAGTGGGCTCTCATGGAGCCTCAGAGATGCTCAGAGCAATGTTGGAACCTCCCAACACCAAACTTAGAGTTTGAATGTGGGGGTTCAACACCAAACTTAGAAGTTGGTTGTGGCCTCCCAACACCAAACTTAGAGTTTGTCTGTGGGGACTCTGTTTGGCTCTGTTTTGAGAGAAGCTCTTCATGCTTCCTCTCCATGGTGACAGAGGGATATCCTTGAGCCTTAAACACAAAGGATTCTTCATTCACTTGAATGATCAATTCTCCTCTATCAACATCAATCACAGCCTTTGCTGTGGCTAG
>NC_029775.3:33736571-33737483 GCF_000817695.3 Arachis duranensis
CTACAGAGAGAGGCATGAGGTTTACACTTGACCCTAGGTCACACAAGGCCTTCTTGAAGGTCATGGTGCCTATGGTATAAGGTATTGAAAACTTCCCGGGATCCTGTCTCTTTTGAGGTAATTCCTGCCTAGACAAGTCATCCAGTTCTTTGGTGAGCAAAGGGGATTCATCCTCCCAAGTCTCATTTCCAAATAACTTGTCATTCAGCTTCATGATTGCTCTAAGGTATTTAGCAACTTGCTCTTCAGTGACATACTCATCCTCTTCAGAGGAAGAATACTCATCAGAGCTCATGAATGGCAAAAGTAGAGGAAGAATACTCATCAGAGCTCATGAATGGCAGAAGTAAGTTCAATGGAATCTCTATGGTCTCATTTTGAGCCTCAGATTCCCATGGTTCCTTATTTGGGAACTCATTGGAGGTCAGTGGACGCCCAGTGAGGTCTTCCTCAGTGGCGTTCACTGCCTCTTCTTCCTCCCAGAATTCGGCCATGTTAATGGCTTTGTACTCTCCTTTTGGATTTTCTTCTGTATTGCTTGGAAGAGTACTAGGAGGGAGTTCAGTAATTTTCTTGCTCAGTTGACCCACTTGTGCCTCCAAATTTCTAATGGAGGACCTTGTTTCAGTCATGAAACTTTGAGTGGTTTTGATTAGATCAGAGACCATGGTTGCTAAGTTAGAGGTGTTTTGCTTAGAGCTCTCTGTCTGTTGCTGAGAAGATGATGGAAAAGGCTTGCTATTGCTAAACCTGTTTCTTCCACCATTATTGTTATTGAAACCTTGTTGAGATCTCTGTTGATCCTTCCATGAAAGATTTGGATGATTCCTCCATGAAGGATTTAGGTGTTTCCATAGGGTTCTCCCATGTAATTCACCTCTTCCATTGAAGGGTTCTCAGGATCATAAGCTT
>NC_029775.3:33737949-33738881 GCF_000817695.3 Arachis duranensis
GATCTTCCAATGGAAGTCCATGGAACTTGCAATTCTGTTGCATTAGAGAAACTAATTGAGGCTTAAGCTCAAAGTTGTTTGCTCCAATGGCAGGGATAGAGATGCTTCTCCCATAGAAGTCGGGAGTAGGTGCAGTAAAGTCACCCAGCACCTTCCTTGCATTGTTGGCATTGTTGTTGTTTTCGGCTGCCATAGGTTCTTCTTCTTTGAAGATTTCTGTTAGGTCCTCTACAGAGAGTTGTGCCTTGGCTTCTCTTAACTTTCGCTTCAAGGTCCTTTCAGGTTCAGGGTCAGCCTCAACAAGAATGCTTTTGTCTTTGCTCCTGCTCATATGAAAGAGAAGAAAACAAGAAAAATGTGGAATCCTCTATGTCACAGTATAGAGATTCCTTGAGGTGTCAGAGGAAAAGAAAATTAGAAGGCAGAAGTAGAAAATTCAAACTTATCAGAGAAGATGGAGTTCGAATTTTGCATCAAGGAATAGTGCTAGTCCATAAATAGAAGGATGTGAGAAGAAGGGAAGTAATTTTCGAAAATTGAGTAGAAGATTTTGAAAACATTTTGAAAAACACTAATTGATTTTCGAAAATAAAAGTGGGAAAGAAATCAAGTGATTTTTGAAAAAGAATTTGAAATTAGAAATTAAAAAGATTTGATTGATAACTATTTTGAAAAAAATGTGGTTAAGAAGATATGATTGATTTTAAAAAAAATGTGATTGAGAAGATATGATTTGAAAAACATTTTAAAAAGATTTGATTTTGAAAATTAATGACTTGGCTATCAAGAAAAGATATGATTCAAACATTAAACCTTTCTCAACAGAAAAGGCAACATACTTGAAATGTTGAATCAAATCATTAATTGATAGCAAGTATCCTTAAAAATAGAAAGAAATTGATTTTGAAAACATATGATTGAAAAGATATGAT
>NC_029775.3:33738962-33740168 GCF_000817695.3 Arachis duranensis
GAAAAAAATCTGAATTGAAACAAAATCTTCCCTCTTGTGCCATCCTGGCGTTAAACGCCCAGAATGGTGCACATTCTGGCGTTTAACACCCAAAACTCTACCCTTTTGGGCGTTAAACGCCCAGCCAAGCACCCTGGCTGGCGTTTAAACGCCAGTCTGTCTTCTTCACTGGGCATTTTGAATGCCCAACTTTTTCTGTGCAATTCCTCTGCTGTATGTTCTGAATCTTCAATTCTCTGTATTATTGACTTGAAAAGACACAAATTAAAAATATTTTTGGATTTTTAATAATCAAAATGCAACTAGATAACAATGCGTGCAAGACACCAAACTTAGCAGTTTGTATACTACTGACAAAATGAGAATGCATATGAGACACATAAACACTCAAGTCAAGAGAATTCAAAGATCAAAGTAAGAAATCATCAAGAATTACTTGAAGATCCTTAAGACACATGAATGAATGCATTCAATTGATACCAAACTTAAAATGAGACACTAGACTCTAACAAGAAAAATTTTTTGGATTTTTCGAAAATAAAGTGGAAAAAGAAAATAAAGGTATCAAAATTCTTAATGAGAATTCCAGGAATCATGCAATGTTTAGTCTAAGACTCTGGTCCAAGAATTAGACATGGCTTCACAGCCAGCCAGACTTCAACAGATCATCATGAAACTCTAGAATTCATTCTTAAGAACTCTGAAAAAAAAATACCTAATCTAAGCAACAAGATGAACCGTCAGTTGTCCATACTCGAACAATCCCCGCCAACGGCGCCAAAAACTTGGTGCACGAAATTGTGATCATCAATGGCGCCATCAACATGGTACACACAATTGCAATCTCACTTCTTTATCACAACTTCGCACAACTAACCAGCAAGTGTACTGGGTCGTCCAAGTAATAAACCTTACGCGAGTAAGGGTCGATCCCACAGAGATTGTTGGTATGAAGCAAGCTATGGTCACCTTGTAAATCTTAGTCAGGCAAACTCAAATGGTTATGAATGATATGCGAATAAAACATAAAGATAAAGATAGTGATACTTATGTAATTCATTGGTGGGAATTTCAAATAAGCGTATGAAGATGCTAGGTCCCTTCCGTCTCTCTGCTTTCCTACTGTCTTCACCGTTGTCAGTGGCTACCTCCCATCCTCTCAGTGGAAATGTTCAACGCACCCTGTCACGGCACGGCTATCCATCT
>NC_029775.3:33740382-33763825 GCF_000817695.3 Arachis duranensis
TCACACCTTAATCTATGGTGTGTAGAAACTCCACCGTTGAAAATACATAAGAACAAGGTCTAGGCATGGCTGTGAGGCCAGCCTCCCAATGATCTAAGATAGCATTAGAACAAAGATAACTACCCAGATTGATCTAAGAACTAGATGTCCAAAGATGAAAATACAATAGTAAAAGGTCCTATATATATAGAACTAGTGGCCTAGGGTTTACAGAGATGAGTAAATGACATAAAAATCCACTTCTGGGCCCACTTGGTGTGTGCTTGGGCTGAGCATTGAAGCATTTTCGTGTAGAGACTCTTCTTGGAGTTAAACGCCAGCTTTTGTGCCAGTTGGGGCGTTTAACTCCCACTTTGGTGCCAGTTCCGGCGTTTAACGCTGGGAATTCTGAGTGTGACATTGAACGCCGGTTTGGGCCATCAAATCTTGGGCAAAGTATAGACTATTATATATTCCTGGAAAGCCCAGAATGTCTACTTTCCAACGCCGTTGAGAGCGCGCCAATTGGGCTTCTGTAGCTCCAGAAAATCCACTTCGAGTGCAGGGAGGTCAGAATCCAACAGCATCTGCAGTCCTTTTCAGCATCTGAATCAGATTTTTGCTCAGGTCCCTCAATTTCAGCCAGAAAATACCTGAAATCACAGAAAAACACACAAACTCATAGTAAAGTCCAGAAAAGTTAATTTTAACTAAAAACTAATAAAAATATACTAAAAACTAACTAGATCATACTAAAAACATACTAAAAATAATGCCAAAAAGCGTACAAATTATCCGCTCATCAGGTTATTCCATCCAGTTCTTCATAAGATATCTGCATTGGAGGCTGTGCACTATCCTCCTTAGCATCAATTGTAGCATTCTTGACGGGATTCTCCATAACTCTAGATTCAGGTGGCGGTTCGGCATCTCCTAAATCTTCAACCAACTCTTCTTCTTCTACCATGACAGCTTTCTCTATTTGTTCCAATACGAAGTTATGCACTATGCTGTCCACGGGAGTTTCTTGTGTCTTCTTCACAATACATTCTTCATTAGATTTCCACATGAAGCCATGGGAGTCTGTTGAGTGTCTAAACGTCTGGAAGATAATTGATTTATTGCTTGCTCCTGTTGATGAAGGGTTGCATTGAACTGGTTTACTGATTCCTCGAAGCGAACCTGTGATTTTTGGCTTGATGGATATGGACATGGTGCGTAGGAGAGTGGTGGTTCTTGGGAGTAATTGGATTGGCGTTGGGGTGAATAAGGATCATGTGGTAGTGAATGGTGAAAAGAAGCTTGTGAGTGTGGTGGTTCGAAGTTATGTTGAGAGGATGGTCTCTGAGCACAGGGTGGGGCTTGTTGGTAGTTACAAGTCGGTCCACCAAATCTATCAGTTGGGCATGCATTGTAAAATGGTCTCTATCCATGATATCTAGGAGGATGTTGTTGCCTAAAGGGTTGATCGAATCCTTGTGGCTCTATCCATCTTTGATTGCTTAGACCTTGATGCATAGTCCTGTTATAGCTTCCATTCCTTGCAACAAAATTAGAACCAAACTCAAAGCGAGAGGGGTGAGAATTCATAATAGATATCAGAAATAAGAGGGAAGAGAAAAAACAAATAAACAAGTAAAAGAATTTATTTTTTGAAAAATATTTACAATAACCAATAATAAGGCACACGTTTATAATTCCCCGGCAACGGCGCCATTTTGAAGAGAGAACTTTTGCGTGGTCTAGAATTCAGAATAAATTTCCGTTGCAAGTATAGCTTCTAAACCAACAAAAGTCCTTTCTTACAAACGTTTTGGTTGTCACAAGTAACAAACCCCTTTAAAATTGATAACTGAGTATTTAAACCTCGGGTCGTCTTCTCAAGGAATTGCAGGGAGGTATGTTCTTATTATTGGTTATGAAGATTGTAAATCGGGGTTTTGAAGCTTGGGCAATGGGCACAGATATATTTAAATAACAAGTAAAATAAATTAATAATAATAAAATCTCTTGGCAAAGTATAAGAACTAGAAGTCCTATCCTAGTTATCCTTATCAATTGTGATGAGAATTGGATTTTTCTCCCACTTTATTAAACTCTAACTATGAAGGTAAGTTAAGTGGATGAATTAATTCGAATCCTCAAGTCCCAGTCTTTCCTTGGGAAAAGTTAGAGTTATTGGATCTCGAATCAATTCTTGAAGAATTCCAATTTTCAATCAACAATGAGTTTGATAACTCAAGAGTTACCAATTAATCAACCAGAGCCAAAAGGTAGAAAATCTAAATTAAAATCATTTATCTGAAAACATCTCAGTAATGTATATTAAATAAGAAAATCAATCCTAACATGGAAAGTTCATAAGCCAATTGGGCAACACAATTCAGATACAAATGAAAGCATCAGAGTAAATAAAAATAAAAGAGAAAATAAATAAAAAGAACATTGAACCTGAGATGAAGATAAAATATTCCTAATTTCTAAAAATCCTAATCCTAAATCTTAAGAGAGATGAGAGAGCCTCTGTCTCTAAAAACTACATCTAAATCCTAAAAAAGTGAATTATCAAAGCATCCTTATGAATGAATGGATTCCCCCATTTTATAGCCTCTAATCTGTGTTTTCTGGGCCGCAAACTGGCTCGAAAACACTCCAGAAATTGCTGGAGAAGAAATCTGCCATGCTGATTTTCGTCACAGCGACGCGTCCGCGTGGATCACGCGTTCATGTCACCTAGTGGTATGGCCGCTATGGCAAATTTTATATCAAATCGAATCCCCGGATGTTAGCTTTCCAACACAAGTGGAACCGCATCATTTAGACCTCTGTAGCTCATGTTATGATCGTTTTAGTGTGAGAGGGTCAGGCTGACAGCTTTGCAGTTCCTTCAACTTCTTGTATTCCTTCCACTTTTGCATGCTTCCTTTCCATCCTCTAAGCCATTCCTGCCCTGTAATTCCTGAAATCACTTAACACACATATCAAGGCATCTAATGATAATAAGAGAGGATTAAATAAAAGGAAATAAAAGCCAAAGAAGCATGTTTTCAATCATAGCACAGAATCAGGAAGGAAAATGTAAAACATGCAAATCATATGAATAAGTAATTGAGAACAAGATAAACCATAAGATAGTGGTTTATCATGGACATCTTCTCATTAATGCTTTATATCTCTCCCAGGCTTCATACAACGACTCCCCTTCCATTTGCCTAAAAGTCTGAACCTCTGTCTTCAACTTGATGATCTTTTGAGGTGGGTAGAACTTTGCTAGAAATCTGGTCATCAAATCATTCCAATTGTTGATGCTTTCCTTGGGAAATGACTCTAGCCATTGAGTGGCTTTATCCCTCAAAGAGAATGAAAATAGCAGCAATTTGTAGACGTCTGGGTGCACTTCATTGGTCTTCACTGTATTGTATATCCTCAAAAAAATAGACAAATGTTAATTTGGGTCTTCAAGAGGTCCCCCTCCATAGGAGCAGTTATTTTGTACTAAGGTGATGAGCTGAGGTTTCAACTCAAAATTGTGGTCATGAACATTTGGAGTGGCAATACTGCTCCCACAATATCTTGGATCAGGGATGGTGTAAGAAGATAACACCCTTCTAGGTGGTCCATCATTGTTAGCAGCTCCTTCAGGAGGGTTGTACATGTCGTCCTCCATGACTTGATCCTCTCCCTCTGATTCCTCTTCACCAACTATCCCCTTTCCTATTTCTGCTCTCCTTATCCTTCGGAGGGTTCTCTCGTCCTCAATATTAAATCTATTTGCCCCTGACATACACAAACAAAACCAATAACACAAGTGAAACACTCTATTGCTAGAGTGGAGTTGAGGTTGGTGAAACAAAGTATCAAACAGTTAGTGGGCTTAACAAGAAAAGAAAGAAAGAAAAAAATGCTTAATCTAAACTACCATTCACTTCATCATTGTCAATCTTTTCCAATCCCTGGCAACGGCGCCAAAAACTTGATACGCGAAAATTTAGAATTCACATACAACCAGCAAGTATACCAGGTCGTATCAAGTAATAAAACTCACTAAGAGTGAGGTCGATCCCACGGAGATTGGTAGATTAAACAACTTTAGTTAAATGGTATATTTAGTCAAGCAAACATGGTTTTGAATTCATGAGATTTGATTTTTGAATGTAATTGCGGAAAGTTAAATGACAAGGAATTTAAAGAACTAGAATAAAGAAGGAAAATGAAAGTAAATAACTGAAACTTAAAGTGCAAGAAACTTAAATGACATTAAAGATAAATTGCAAGAAAGTAAAGATTGCAGAATTATAGAGAGTAGAAAGGTAAATTGCAAGGAATAGAAAACAGAATGTAAATGGCAAGAATACTAAATTACAAGAATATAGAAGGGAATTGGGTAGTAGGTATTCAAGATAACTAAAGAACACAAGAGATGAGAATTAATGATGGAGAGATCATTAGGGATCAGAGGTGTAAATTGTCATGAATTAACTTTACTCAACTCATTCTCAATCATGGGTATAGATCCATGGCAGATTGTGAATAATTGAATCCCAATCTCTTGGCAATTCAATTTCTCTCAACACAATCAATTGCCACTCTCGTGATCTAATTGGTCATGAGAAGATGTGAACTTCAAATTTCTAATCCAAAGCCACACAACTTCTAGGATCTCAACTAAGGGAGGTTACATCTCACATACCAACCCAAAGTGTATTGATCAAAGAAATTGTGAAAGGAGAACTCCAAACTGAATTATATGGATTCTTTCTCAGGTTCACCATACAATTCATGTAGATTCAATCCTTCTCTCGAATGTAATTGAATCTGTGAAGAACAAGAGTTTTCTCTTAGATTAGTTGTCAACCCATTCAAATAAACAGAGCTCCTCCCCCTAATGAAAGTGGGGTTTAGTGAATCATAGCTCTAAATTCAACAACAATTGCAAAAGTAGACATTAAAATCAAGTAGTCAAGAAATGAAGAATGAAAAAGAAGTTCTTAAAAACTAAAAGTTGAAAGTTGCAAGAAAAACAAAATAGCTTTCGGGTATCCTCCCGAAAGTGAAGAATGCTGTAAAAGTTCAAGTACTGGAGTAAAATGTAAAAGTATAAAGTAAAAGTCTCTAAGAAGTCGAAGAAGCCCCCCTAAGTGCAAAATTCTACTCTATTTATACTACTCCTAAAACTCATTTGGAGGTCCTCAATTGGATTGGCAATGTGGGCTTTTCCATTGTTAAGTTCCTGGTCCAATGAAGGAAGTATTCCCCTTTGAAGAGAGTGTAGAGAGCAAGAGTAAGTCCTCATCAATTCTGGCCCAATCTGGGCGTTACTGGCAAACACGCCAGCATTATGCACGTTGGCAACGTGCAAGGAATTTCTTGGGCACTAGGCTTGGTGTTTGGGTGTTGCCAGCCCAAGTTGTTGCTAAACACTTGGCCCTTTCTGAACTCAGTTTTGATGCCCAAAGTTGCCTCTAGTTTGAGCTTCAATTTTGTACTTCACTATCGACTATTATACATGGTTGGAAAGCTCTGAATGTCAGCTTTCTAATGCAACTAAAAGCATCTCAATTGGATCTTTATAGCTCAAGTTATGTTCCATTAAAGAGGGCAAGTTCAGGCTGCCTGGGTTGGGCGTTGGCAACTTGGTGAACACGCCAGTGACAACGCCCTTAGTGTCTGAGGCTCTAAATGAAGCTGGCTTTTGAACCTTTAGATGAACTCCAATCCCACACTATGATATATGGTTGGAAATCTATTGATGTCTACTTTCCAATGCCACTGAGTTCACTTCATTTGGAGTTTTCTAGCTCAAGATACACGCCATTGAAGAGGGCAATGTCAAGCTGCCTGGGCGTTGTTGCCCACGTTGGTGTCAAACACGCCAGCAACAACGCCAGGCTCTCCTCTTCACTTTGCTTGGGCATTGTTGCCCATGTTGCTGGCAAACACGCCAGTGACAACGCCAGGTTCTCCTCTCCTCTTTGCTTGGGCGTTGTTGCCCATGTTGTTGGCAAACACGCCAGAGATAACGCGCAATCACCTCCTCTGGTAACTTCCTGGCGTTGCCAACTTGGTTCCTAAGTTGGCAACGTGCAATGCATCTTCCTCCAGGCTTGTTGAGCGTTGTTGCTCACGTTGCTGGCAAACACGCCAGTGACAATGCCAGGTTCTTGGAAACTTGGCTTGTTGGGTGTTGTTGCCCACATTGTTGGCAAACACGCCAGAGACAACGCCCAACCTTTACTCTCAACTTTATTTCCTTATTTTGGGGGCTTAAAGATAACTCTGATTTGAGCTTTCATTTCATGCTACATTATGGACTATTGTATATCGTTGGAAAGCTCTGGATGTCAGCTTCTCAACACAATTAGAAGCATATGAATTGGATCTCTATGGTTCAAGTTATGCATCCTTGAAGAGGGAAAGGTCAAGCTGCCAACTCTGTTGGATACACACTTAGCACGTTGCCAACTTGGTTTCCAAGTTGCCAACGTGCTGTTCCTCCTGGCAGCACCAAATGGGCATTGGCAACTTGGTTTCCAAGTTGCTAACGTGCTGTTCTTTCTGATTGCATCAAATGAGCGTTGCCAACTTGGTTTCCAGGTTGCCAACGTGCTACTCCTCCTTGCTCTAAGATCTCCTTACACCGTTGTCTTCTTGCTTCATCACCTAACATAAACCAAGGAATTTTCCTCAAAGTTTTGCCATCTTATGCAATAGATTTCAATGAAATCATTCACCTCAACTTGCATATAAATTTCTTGGATCATTTGTATAGATTATGCCAAATTTCACTTAGTTCTTGGTTCATGAATGCATGGAGGAAAAGTTCATAAAATGGCTCATTTATTTCAAAGAAAATGAATGAAGCTAAGCTAAAACTAACTAAACTAACTAGTAAAAATGGCAAATATGCGAATGCATCAGGTAGGTGGAGCTTCCGTGGGACCTACTGGTCCTGAGAGGCTGGGAAATTCCAAATTCCCTACTTTCTTGCACTGGCGTCTCCCTGGCAGGCATTCAACGTCAGCAATGCTCCCCTCTTGGGGCGTTGAACGCCCAGGAGGGCTTCCTCAATGGTGTTCAACTTTAATACTCTTTTTAGAGTGTTCTATTTTTACTGTTGTGAATTCTGTCTCTTGACTGATGCATATGATCATTACTTTAAAACTGAAAGAAAAATTAAAAATACAGTTGAGTAAAGTTGGGTTGCCTCCCAACAAGTACTCTTTTAAAGTCACTAGCTTGACCTTTAGCTCCTTACGGAAGTGAGTATGGGCTCAGATTTTCACCCCTGACAGTGAATTTTCTACTTGTCCTCTCATGAATGAGCTCTACATGCTCTACAGATAGGATACAGCTCACTGTATGTGGTAGGAATGAATTCTTAGTGAAGACAACTCTCATGCCAGGTGAGAGGCCTTCAGTAGGAACTTTCTTGTCCCTCCAGGCTTTAGGTAATTTCTTTTCAGTACCTTTTTGTTTAGAGCTTGTTGAGAGCTGCCCAACACCAAACTTAGAATTGATATCTGGGGGCTCTGCAGAGCTCTGCACAGAAAGAGAGGGTTAGCACACTAGGTGTTATACAGTTGTCTCTTTTTTAGAGGGAGAATTGGGGTGAGACATCTTGAATAAGATGTGATCCTCCCCTAACTTTAGGGTTAGTTCTCCCTTAGCCACATCAATGATAACATTAGCTGTGGCTAAGAAAGGTCTTTCGAGGATGATACAGTCATCCTCATCCTCTCCTATGTCCAATACAATGAAGTTTGCACGGATATAGTGGTTTTCAACTTTAATGAATACATCCTCCACAAAGCCATATGGCTTCTTCATGGTCTTATTTGCCATCTCTAAAGAGATGTGTGTAGCTTGTACCTCAAGTATGCCCAGCTTCTCCATCACAGAGAGTGGCATGAGGTTAATTCTTGAACCTAGGTCACACAAAGCCTTTTCAAAGGTCATAGTGCCTATGGTGCAAGGAATCAAAAAGAGTCCAAGATCTGGAAGCTTCTGCGGTAGCTCTTGTTGAACCAAAGCATGGAGTTCTTTGGTGAGTAGTGGAGGTTCTTCCTCCAGAGGCTTTGTACCAAATAGCTTGGCATTCAGCCTCATAAGAGCTCCTAGGTACCGAGTAACTTGCTCTTCCCTAGTGTCTTCATCCTCACTTGAGGATGAGTAGTCATCAGTACTTATGCACTGTAGAAGTGCATTTAAAGGAACCTCAATGGTCTTTATGGTTTCCTTTGGTTCTGGGCTAGAGGGTTCTTGAGTGGGCCTTAAGCTCTCAAGGGGTGTGCTTTCACTGGCGTTCAATGCCAGCTCTGTCAGCTTATTGGGCGTTGAACACTCTTGCTGTCCACCCTGATTGGCGTTAAACACCAGTTCCTCTAGCATTCTGGGCGTTGAATACCCAGCAGGGATGTCCTTGTTGGCATTCAACACCAGCTTCCCTGGGCCGGTGGGCATTGAATGCCATGTGAGGGGTTTCTCACCAGCATTCAATGCCAGAAAGCCTTCCTATTTGGGCGTTGAACGCCCAGCCAGTGCTCCCTGGCTGGCGTTCAACGTTAGCTTTGCTTCCAGGATGGGCGTTAAACGCCCAGTGAGGGATTCCTTACTAGTGTTTAATGCCAGGCTTGCTACCATCTTGGGCATTAAACGCCCAGTGAAGGCTTCTTCACTGGCGTTCAATGCCTTCCCATTCTCCCTCGATTCGGCCTCAACCTCCATGGTTATGGCCTTGTACTCTTCTTTAAGATTAACCTCAGTATTACTGGGAAGAGTGTCTGGAGGAGTCTCAGTTTCATTAATGAAACTATGGGTGTTCTTAGTGAGGTTGGAGACTAAAGTGGCT
This sequence comes from Arachis duranensis, assembly GCF_000817695.3. Classification (NCBI taxonomy): domain Eukaryota; kingdom Viridiplantae; phylum Streptophyta; class Magnoliopsida; order Fabales; family Fabaceae; genus Arachis; species Arachis duranensis. Next base: position 33,749,210 of record NC_029775.3, read on the forward strand.
AAGTCAGAAAGGCTCTTCTTAGAGGCCTCCATATTTCCTTGAGAAGATGGAAATGGTGGTCTGTTGTTGGACCTATTCTGGTTCCTACCACCTTGATTGAAACCTTGCTGAGGTTTCTGTTGATCCTTCCATAAAAGATTAGGATGATTCCTCCATGAAGGGTTGTAAGTGTTTCCTTTGGGTTCTCCCATGTAATTCACTTCCTCTATGGTGGGTTGATTAGGATCATAAGCTTCTTCTTCAAAAGAAGCTTCCTGATTACTACCAGCTGCAGTTTGCATTCCAGTGAGATGTTGAGAGATCATGTTGACTTGTTAAGTCAAGATCTTATTCTGAGCCAATATATCATTCAGAGTCTCAACTTCATGAACTCTTTCCTTCTGAGAAGCTCCATGGTTTACAAGATTCCTCTCACAGGTGTACATGAATTAGTTATTAGCAACCATCTCAATGAGCTCTCTTGCTTCTGCAGGTGTTTTCTTCAAGTGGAGAGATCCACCTGCAGAGCTGTCCAATGAAATTTTGGATATCTCAGACAAGCCATCATAGAACACGCCTATGAGGGACTATTCTGAGAGCATATCAGGAGGACATCTCCTTATCAGTTGCTTGTATCTTTCCCAAGCTTCATAAAGGGATTCACCTTCTCTTTGTCTGAAGGTTTGAACTTCCACTCTAATCTTACTCATCTTTTGAGGAGGAAAGAAATTATCAAGAAAAATATTAACTAGCTTTTCCCAAGAGTTAAGGAATTTGCAGTTTTGTTGCAGAAGAGAGACTAACTGAGGCTTAAGCTCAAAATTGTTAGCTCCAATGGCAAGTACAGCAATGCTTCTGCCATAAAAGTCAAAGGTAGGCATGGTGAAGTCACCATGGACCTTTCTAGGCTCCTCTTGAGGTTCGGTCATGTCTCCTTGTTCATGTTCAAAACTTTCTGAGAGGTCTCTTCTGGAGTGTTGTGCTTTAGCTTGTTGTAAACGCCTCTTTAGAGTCTTCTTAGGTTTAGGATCAGGAGTCAAGAGGGGTTCTTTATCCCTGTTCCTGGTCATAAACAAGAAGACAAGAAAAAGAAAGAAAATAAAGAGACCTCCAATAGACAAGAAGCTCCTCCTTAAAGTCAGAATAGAAGAAAGAATAGGAAGAAAAATCACAGGAAAGCTTTTTGAGCCACTTGGATCAAACAGCTTCCAGTGAGATGTGAAGAAGAAAGGAAAGAAGATAAAGAAGTTGAGGTAGAGGTAGAGAAGGGAATAGAATTCGAATAAATAGAGATGAGAAGAGAAGAAGCATAAATAGAAAAAATAAATAAGAATTAAAATATTTTTATTTTTATTTAATTAATTAGTTTTCGAAAATTAAGTTAAATTAATTTAAAAAGATTTGAATTTTAATTGTTAAATTTTCAAAAATAGAGGAGGGAAGAGAAGAAGAAGTTTTCGAAAATTAAGAGAAATGAGCGTTAGTTAGTTAGTTTTGAAAAAGATGAGAGAGAAATAGGAGAGGCATTTTCGAAAATTAAGAATAAAAAAGTTAGTTAGGAGGTTTTGAAAAAAAAGAGAGAGATGATAAGATATTAATTAAGAAAAGAATTTTAATTTTAAAAATAAAATGGAAGATAAGATAAGAAAATATTTGAAATTGAAATTCAAAATTAGAAAAAGATAAGATTTTGAAATTTGATTTTGAAAAAGATATGATTTTAAAAATTTGAAATTTGAAAAAGATAAGATAAGATTTTTAAATTTTGAAAAAGATATGATTTTAAAATTTGAAATTTGAAAAAGATAAGATAAAATTTTTGAATTTTGAAAAAGATAAGTTTTTTTAGAAAAAGATATGATGTTTATTTTTTTTTTTTTGAAAATTTTTTATTGTTGAAAACTTGACAACTAAGATAAGATAAGATAAAATTTTAAAATCAAAATCTGAATTTTTATGTTAATTTTCAAAAATTATGGTTAGAATTAAGTTAAAAAAGATATTTTTGTTTTTTGAATTTTATGATGAAAGAGAAAACCACAAAAAAGACACAAAACTTAAAATTTTTAGATCTAGCACCCTTGTTTTTAAAAATTTTTGGAGGAAAATACTAAGGGACACCAAACCTAAAAATTTTAAGATAAAGACACATACAAGACTTAAGAACACTTTGAATACTAACTATGAACACTTTGAACAGAATTTAAAGACTCAAAGAACATAAGAACATAAAAAGAACACTAAACTTAGAAGTTTTTAGAAAACTAAACATATATTTTTGAAAATTAAAAGCAAAGCAACAAGAAAACACCAAACTTAAAGACTTGACACAAGATTTAAACAAAGAAAAATTATTTTTGAAAATTTTTATAAAAGAAAACTCAAAAGGGACGCAAATTTCAACAAGAACATAAACAAAAGGACTCAAACAAAAAGCTAAGGATGCCAAAAATAAACTATATGAAAAAATTATTTGAAAGAGTTCAAAAGTTTTTGAAATTGAAAAGCATGAACATGCAGGACTCAAATCAAGAACACAAATTAAACAAAGAAAAGAAAAAGTATTTTTGAAAAAAGGTTTTGAAATTTTCGAAAATTAGTGAAGAAGAAAATAAAAATAATAGACTCAAATCAAAGTTATACTCTTGCAAAAATCAAAGACTCAACAAGAACATAAAATTGAACAAAGAAAAGAAAAATATTTTTGAAAATGTTTTATTTTTTTGAAAAAAAATAAGAAGAGAAAAACGAAAAATAGAAGGACTCAAACAAAAATAAAAATTACCTGATCTAGGGAGCATGACAATCCGGCAGTTTTTCCAAACTCAACAATCCCCAAAAACGGTGCCACAAAACTAGGTGCACGTGTACGCAAACCTCATACTTTTCGTACAGCAGCAGAAAAAGCAAGTGCAGTGGGTCGTCCAAGTAATACCTGAGCGAGTCAGGGTTGATCCCACGAGGATTGTGGCTTGAAGCAAGCTATGGTTGTCTTGCAGGTCTTAGTCAGGTGGAATCAGAAGGTTGTATATGGAGTTGGATGAATTATTATGAAACTATGAAAGGAATACTGAATTGTAATAAATTTAAAGCAATAATAGGAATAGAGTTGAGAGTTGGAGTTGCTTTGTTTTTCTGAATTAACTCTGGTACTACTGTCTTCCTTTCTTGTGAATGACCTTCCTATGACAGGCTGTAAGTGATCAAAGCCATTGCCCGTTGTTATTGATCTCCTATGCTATAGAATGAATGCAATTGCCCGTGGTCATTCAATCTGACGAAGGGTGAAGCTCTAGCAAGTCATTCTCTTGGCGATCCTACTCAAAACGCCACAGAAGAGATCAAATCTTCCGGATCAGAGAACGATGCTTCTTTGGATTCTAGCCTATACCACAGAGACACTAATCTCACTAGAAATTAGCTGAACTGGTGTCTCGAGAAGTCCCCAATGAAGTCGTAGATTAACCGTCTGAGAGATGTATAAACATAACTGTTGGCTCGTGCTTTCCTTCCAAGTATTCACACGAACCCAAGTAGACGCGGGTGTTTGTCAGGCACATTCATCTTAATGTGATGAACAGAGCTAATTTGTCAGGTCATCCTATTCACCACGATGAGATCAAATATACATCTTAGAGATAGATCAAACACGGATCGAAGAAGAAACAGTAATACTTTTATTAATTCATAGGACTCAGCAGGGCTCCTCCCCTCAACCTAGCAGGTTTAGAAACTCATACTGAAAGTAAAATACAATGTAAAACTCAAAAATAGTATAAAGTCCTCGTTGTTCTCCAATTATTATGAAAAATACACTTAATACTAAACAGATGACTAGTAAGGGTAAAATAGTCTTTTTAGTGCTAAAATCCACTTCTGGGGCCCACTTGGTGAGTGTTTAGGATGAGCTTTGATGAGATTCACGTTCTATGAGGTCTCTTGGGCATGGAATGCCGGCTAGGAGGTCCTCTCTGGGTATTTGTACATTGGTCTCTTCTCTTTGGGCGCTGGACGAATAAGCAACAACCCGAATTGAGATCAGAATTTTCTCAGACCTAGTGAACAAGAGCAAGGTTGCAGAAGAATGTCTAAGAAAGGCTGCTATGGGAGAGAATGACCGTCGGGAGAGTTACCAAAAGGAGTACAACCCAAATTTTACCCCAAGGAGCCAAGAGTTTAAGAGGAATGGTTACAGACCTCGACCCATCCAAGGTTGGAATAGTCATGAGGAAGGTGGCAGCCGTCAGGGAAATGGAGTAGGGAAGCAAGGGAGGAAATACTCTGAAGACTTGAGGTGCTTTATGTGCTGGAATTTTCATCTAGATAAGTCATATCTGCTAGGTTCGGGGTTATATTTTACATGCGGGGAACAGGGGCACAAGTCTTGGAACTGTCCAGAGAAAGGGAAGAAGAAGGTAGAACAATCTTAGCGACAAGGTCATGGATCTCTCGTCCAAGGTAATGGTGAAACCGGTAAATGAACTTTAACCGCCTTGCATACTATTAACATACGACACACATTCACAGCACCTGATTCAATTGTAAGAATCATGATTTCTAGATAAATTATTGGTAGATGACTTTGAATTAATTAGACAAAGGAATTTTGATTAGTATAGATGAATAGATAAGTTGTTAATGAGGAGCGATCAGAGTGACGCAGCAGAAGCGGGTTGGTTTGTTTTGAAACATTCAATTTGGGTTATACTTGAGAGGTTAGAAATTTCGGTGGGTGCATAGAATGATTAATTGAATTTAGTAATTGTGAACGTCGTGGAGAGGAATGTCTTGAAGTTATCCTTTTGATTGATAGATTGTAAGTACTATATCAATCAAGAATGGACATCAATGCAAGGGTTACCAAAGTACCCAATTCCAAGCCAAGAGTGAAGAAAAACTAGGTAAGCACTAAGCCAGGCATTTTATCAAGCACTTGGTGCGCATGAGAGTAAAAGAATATTAAATTATAAAATCTAACTACCAAAAGCAAGAAAACAATAATAATAACTGAATTAAATAACAATAAACATAAAACATTAAATTGCATTAAATGATAATTAAGGCTTACAAGAGTGTTTATAAAATAAAAAGTGACATAAATGAGAAATTAAGAAGAACTAAGAGAACTAAGACAATAAAGCATGGAAATATAAGTGAAACTACAATAGAACAAGAATTGAAATCTGAAATTAAAGAGAAATTAACTAAGAAAACCTAAATTCTAGAGAGAGAGGGGAGCTTCTCTCTCTAAAAAACTAAGACAAACCATAGAACCCACTTCATTCCTCTTCACTTTGGCTCAAAATAGTTTCAGAAATGAGTTGGACTGGGTTTTGGAGGTCCGAAATTTGCCCCCAGCGATTTGCAATTAATGAGCTCACGTGACACGGGTCACGCGTGCGTGTCACCTGGTGAAATTCACTCCCACGCGTATGCATCACCAAGCTCGCACTTATGCCTGTGCACGCATCACTGTGCGCATGCATGGATGCTGAATCTTCCAAACTCCATTTCCTCATGGTTTCTTCTCTTTTGCATGCTCTTTTTCTCACTTCTTCAACCCATACTTGCATTGAAAACCTGAAATCACTTATCAAACACATCAAGGCATCAAATGGGGTTAAAATGAATAAAATTTGGCAATTAAAAGGCCTAAAAAGTATATTTTTACTTTCAAGCACAATTTAGGAAGAAATCATGAAACTATGCTATTTCAATGGATAAGTGCAAGAAAAGTTGATGAAATCCACCCAAATAGAGCAAATAAATATCATGAAATATAGATTCATCAATTATCCAAACAAAGGTCAAAAGAATCACCATAGACGCTAAAATCAACCATAAATACTGACGTGTACCACTAAGCTCGGCTGAAACCATAACCGACCATATAATTCAGATACGCCCAAAGACACAGAAAAGTCAAACTAAACTCAGATAGATGTTGCCAACGTCTCTACTGTTATCAACAAACGGAAGAGAATCTCGGAACAAACCAAAACGCCATGCATCACCTGTCTATATAAACAGGCGAACCCAACTCAGTAAAGCAGGTTACGATACACTCTCACTTTTACTTGTTCATCTCATTTTGAATACCTTTTCTAACTTGAGTGTCGGAGTGCTTTTTGCAGGTGCTCCCGCCGCTGTGTTCCACAGGCGCCGATGTTAATCCCGAATACATCCTTGAGGCGACTTATAGCTCTTCCCCAAAGCAGATAGCCTCACTTGGAGACACACACCTCGGCTTAAGCTGAGCGGGACATTTGGCGCCCACCGTGTGGCCGAAAAAGTTAATTTAACCCCACTATTTCTCTATATCACACTTTGTATTTCTTTTCTACACAGGGTTACCCGACCTTCGAGCATGGCTGACAATGGAATTCACGAACTCTCCCAGGCCAAACTCATCGCCCAGATGGTTGAGCTGCAAGCAGAAGTCAAAAGACTTGCCGAACTATCCACCCAAAATAACGCCAGTAAACGTGAAGAGAACGGTTCCAAAGGAAAAGGCAACGCAGAGCTACTAAGTGTGGACCCTCCAAGGGAGAAACTGACCTTGGACAACCCGTTCTCTGAGGAGATCACCAATTACCAGATGCCAAAACATTTCACACTACCTTTCTCACTCGAGCCATATAAGGGGATTGGTGACCCCCGGGCTCATACTAAGAAATTTTCTTTCTATAATGTTCTTTAATGGCCCTAATAACGAACCTGTTCTTTCCAGAGCTTTCCCTAGTTACCTCGACGGCGCTAATCTACTTTGGTTTTCAAAATTACCTGCAGGATCAATCTCCTCTTTTAAGAAACTGGCAAAATCCTTCATAGACTACTTCGCTACAGCACGGATATATGTACATGGATCAGACTACCTCGGCACTATCCGCCAAGGTCCTCATGAAAGCTTGAAAGACTATCTGACCAGATTCGCCGACGCAACAATGGAGATACCTGATCTAGATCCCGCCATCCACTTGCATGCCGTAAAGGCCAGACTCTGACCCAGAAAATTCAGCGAAACAATCGCGGTAACTAAGCTCAAGACACTGGAAGAATTTCGAGAAAGGGCGGCAGGACAAATGGAGATTGAAGAACTCTGCAAAGCCGAAAGAACAGAGAAAAAACAACCAAAAAGAGAGGATGACAGAGTCGCAAGGTCGACAAATGTCAAAGACTCCAGAAAGCCCTTTAGACTGACCCCAAAATTTGACAACTACACCAAATTCAACACAAGGAGGGAAAAGATAATTAAAGAAATCCTCAACACCAAGATCATAAAACCACCAGCAAGGGCAGGAAGCTACCAAGATCAGCGCTTTGTCGACAAAAGCAAACACTGTGCTTTCCATAAGAAGTATGGACATACAACTGATGAATGCGTGTTAGCCAAAGATCTGCTAGAAAGATTGGCTTCGCAAGGCCTCCTCGACAAATACATCGAAGGGAGAAAGCACAAAGAAGATAACAAGGACCGAGAAGAACGTCATCAAGCTTCAAGGCACGAGGAGAACAACAAATGGGCAAACAACAACCCACCCAAAAGCATTATAAACTGTATATCCGGAGGATTCACCGGAGGAGGTGAGACAACTTCGGCTCGAAAATGAAGCTACCGCGCAATGTTGGCAATCGAAGGAACAACACCATAAAAAACTAAAGGCATACCCGATCTCCACATCACCTTCAGCCAGGAGGATATATGCTCGGCAGTACCAAACTTGGACGACCCAGTGGTAATTTCCATCCAAATGGGCGAGTTACTAGTATGAAAAGTCCTTATGGACCTAGGTAGCAGTGCCGATGTTCTTTTTTATTCTACATTCCTAAAAATGAAATTATCTAAAAAACTTATGCAACCCTCATCTGGAGAACTGGTAGGATTCTCCGGAGAAAGGGTCCCGATCAAAGGATACACATGGTTAAAAACAATGATGGGGGAGGGCTCACTATCACGAACCATTGACATGCAATATTTAGTAGTTGACTGCCCAAGCCCTTACAATATTATTCTCGGCAGTCCTGCTTTGAACATGTTCAGGGCAATAGTTTCTACTTTTCATCTATGTGTTAAATTTCAGGCACAGGACGGTAGAATAGCTACAATCCACTCGGATTACCAACAAGCTCGGCAGTGCTATAACACAAGCTTGAAATGGTCGGCCGCAAGACAGGAGTTTCACCAGGAAGTCAAAGCAGTTCACAGCGCGAACGAGGTGTTATCCCTAGCTAGCGGAGCTTGACCCCAAGAAAGACACCCAAGAAAGACCTCAGCCGGCGGACGAACTCATGAAGGTCCCGCTGATGTCAAAGCCAGGACAGTTCACAGACATTGGCCAAGCACTCCAAGGACAACAAAGATCAAAACTCATAAGAGTACTGCAAGCGAACATTGATCTCTTCGCCTGGACTCCAGCAGATATTCCAGGGATAGACCCTAAAATTATATGCCATAAACTTGCCACCAATAGAGCCATCCGACCTATAGCTCAGAAGAAGAGGAATCTTGGAACAGAGAAATCAGAGGCGGCCTTAGAAGAAACCAGAAAGCTTCTCAATGCAAACTTTATTAAGGAAATCCAATTCACAACATGGCTATCTAACGTGGTAATGGTAAGAAAAAACTCAGGTAAATGGCACATGTGCGTCGACTTTACAGATTTGAACAAAGCATGTCCTAAGGATGCATACCCTTTACCAAACATTGACAAGCTTGTAGACAACGCATCAGGTTTCAAAAGTTTGAGCTTCATGGATGCATACTCTGGCTACAACCAGATCCTTATGAATCCAGAAGACCAAAACAAAACAGCATTTATAACTGAACATGGAAATTTTTGTTATAGAGTAATGCCATTTGGCCTAAAGAATGCAGGTGCAACCTACCAACGGCTGATGGACAAAGTATTTCGTCATCAAATAGGTCGAAACATGAAAATCTATGTGGATGATATGGTCACCAATATCACTCAAGAAAAGTCACACTGCGACGACCTCAAAGAGATATTTGAACAGATTCGAGCATACAATATGAGACTCAACCCGGAGAAATGCGCCTTTGGAGTTCAAGGAGGAAAGTTTCTTGGATTCATGCTGACCTCAAGAGGAATTAAAGCAAACTCAAAAAAATATGAGGTCATACTTAACATGGCAAGCCCAAGAACAATAAAATAAGTACAACAACTGGCAGGAAAAATAGCAGCACTATCTCGGTTCCTACCAGCAGCATCAAGCCGATCATACAATTTCTTCCAAACAATATCAAAAAACAAAAAATTCCAGTGGACAGAAGAATGTGAGAAAGCATTCACCAAGCTCAAGACCATTTTGTCATCGCTGCCCGTACTACAAAGACCAAAAATCAATAAACCTTTATATTTATATTTATCCATCTCTAACTGTTCTATAAGCTCGGCTCTAGTCATTGAGTCAGGAAAAACACAACAACCAGTATACTTCGTCAGTAGAGTCATGCAATCAACGGAGCAAAGATATCCGAGGATAGAACAGCTAGCCTTAGCACTTGTAATAATGGCAAGAAGACTCAGGCACTACTTCCAAAGCCACACGATAATAGTAAGGACCAACCAACCATTAAGACAAATACTGACAAAACCAAAATTGGCTGGGCGTCTAACCAAATAGTTTATCAAACTCTCGGAATTCGACATCCAATATCAACCAAGAACAGCCTTGAAAGCACAGATCCTCGCAGACTTCATCTCAGAATTGACCCCGGACGAGCTCAATAAAAATTGGGAACTACATGTTGATGGAGCATCCAACCGAGGAGGAAGCGGAGCAGGAGTAATCCTGAAAGAAGGAGACAAAGTAATAGCTGAGCAATCCCTGCAGTTTAACTTCTCAGCTAGCAACAATCAGGCCAAATACGAAGCACTTATAGCAGGACTCAAGCTCGCCCTAAACCTCCAAGTACAAAGCCTGATAGTACATTGTGACTCCTTCCTAGTGGTGCAACAAATCCGAGGAGAATTTCAGGTAAAAGATCCCTTGCTCGAGCGATATTGGCTCGTAGCAAAGGATCTCATTTCAAAATTTAGCACATTTATTATTCTACATGTACATAGAGAAAAGAATGTCAGAGCAGCCATATTATCCAAACTTGCATCCACTAGGGCAGATATACAAATATCAGCATTATCACAGCTTACGCTTACAAAACCTAGAATCGAACTATTATCTATAGCAAGTATTAACCACCTCCAAGAATAAAGAATAACTTTTCTTGAGTACATCAATGCAGTATCATACCTAAAGATGAGCTCAACCCGCAACACTTCAAATGAAGAGCAAGTCTCTACACAAACATCGCAGGAGAACTATACAGGCATGGACTCTCACAACCATTACTAAAGATGAGGTAAAAGAGGTGATGGACGAAGTTCATGAAGCCGTATGTGGAAACCACATCGGGGGACGAGCTCTCGCAGCAAAGATTGTCCGAACAAGATATTATTGGCCGATCATAAAAAGGGATTGCATAACGAAGGTCAAAACATGTGACAAATGCCAGAAGTATGCCGCCATCACTACAAAGCCTACCGAAGTATTACACAGCATGGAGGTAAATTGGCCCTTCAATAGATGTGGCAGCAATATCCTCGGCCCATTCCCAATAGCACCACGCCAGGTAAAATTTTGTCCTAGTATCAATAGATTATTTTTCAAAATGGATAGAAGCACAGCCGCTAGCAAAAATAACAGTCGAAAAGGTACGATCTTTTATTTGGAAAAATATAATGTGCCGGTTTGGAATACCACGGGAAATCATATCAGATAATGGTAGGCAATTCACAGATAACAAGCTCGGATCATTTCTAAAAAGCTTCAATATACATCATCATTTTAGCTCGGTCGAGCACCCACAAACCAATGGGCAGGCCGAAGCTGCTAACCGGATTATATTGCAGGCAATGAAGAAAAAGCTCAAAAATGTGAAAGGAGAATGGGAAGAGCTAATCCCATAAATATTATGGAGCTATAACACAACAATACAGACCATCACAGGTGAAACACCCTTCAAACTAGTGTATGGATCGGAAGCACTAATTCCTGTGGAGGTCGGCATGCCCACCTTAAGCACTGAGCTATATGACAAACAACATAACATAAACATGAGGAACGCCAAGCTTGATCTCGTCGAGGGGGAAAGAAACATTGCGGCAATTAGACAAAGAGCCAGGAAACAATTGGTAGAGAGAAAACACAACAAAAAGGTCACTCCCAAAACATTCAGTGAGGGCGACCTAGTCCTTAGACGAACAGAAGAAGCGAGACGGCCTCCTTCGCATGGCAAGCTCACCGCAAACTGGGAGGGACCATTCAGGGTAATGAAAGTACTCGGAATAGGGGCCTATCAATTTCAAACACTACAAGGCAATCCATTATTGGGGAATTGGAATGTTTCTTCATTAAAAATGTACAGATCGTGACTTGTACAAACAGCGGATGAAGGTACTATTTTTTCCCCTAAGAGCTTTTTTTCCAAAAATAAAGTTTTTGCCTAAGAAGGGTTTTAATGAGGCTGGACGCCAAACACATTCAAATAAACGTGATTGATTTTTTCAAACAAATCCGAAGTTCTAACAAAAACAATAAATAATAAGGAATACACTGCCAAAACTCATATCGTCAACTTAACCTAACCTCGGCAAATTCAAATGTTGTCTGAAGATTACAATAAAAACAAACAAAAAGTGTAGTCATATTGACCAAAGCTCAGTCAAACAAAACAAAATAGTCAAACAAATAGGGAATAAGTTACCCTATCCAAACCGAGCATAAAATAAATCAAGAAGGAGCATTTTCATCATGTTCCTCTACAGTACCATCTACAATCATCTTTTCATCAACCATGATCTTAGTCACATCCAGACGATCACAATCAAAGTCAGGAGCCAAGAAAGAAATCTGGCTAACAGCTCGATCAAAACCAGAGGAGAACATTTCCATTCCTAACTCCTCTACTTCATGAATCCTTGCAGCTAACTTCCCCTTTGAGACATCATTTTCCTTAATATCAACCTGCAGCAACCGAACTTGATCCCTCAAAAGAGCCACCTCATCCTCGGATTCCTTTGCCCCGGCTATAGCATTAACCACTGCATTATCTTTTTCCTTTGACGATTTTTCCAACTCAGTAATCCTCGCCGTATAAGATTTCTCTAACTCAGAAATCTTCTTCAATGTCTCTTGCTGTTCAGCACCAATAAGCTGGGTCGTGCGGCCAACACACATCAACCGAGAAGCAACAATCTGTGAAAATAACACCATATAAGTACAAAAGAAACATAAAAAGAGATCAAGGAACCCAGGGGAAGATAAAACCAACTTGAACAAATTTTCCTAAGCCCTCCATGCCAATGCGACGAGTCATCAACATGTCGCCCGGATATTGAGAAACCCTATCCGAGAGCTCGACGATAGGGAATTGGTCACTCCATAAGGAGTGAGGATTTGTTCCAGCAACAAACCCATGAAGTCTCTTTTCACGATCAAACACTAACTTGACACTACCAGTCACATCATGATCACCTTCAGAAATGACTTTCAGAGATTGATCCGTCTCATCCCTTTTCCTCTTAAAAGACGATGCAGGCAGAGCAGTGGAATGCGCAGCTTCCCCACCTCCTTCCTTCAAAATCCCAGAGCCACCGACACTCTGTTCATTTTTCTTCTTCAAAAAGGACTGAAACCGAGAAGGATCAAGAAGAGGAACACGCCCGCCTACAAAAACACAAAATATCAGATAAAGAAGAAAAATGAAAAGCAAAGGTAAGACAACCAAATAATACCTATATAATTCCTCAGACCCCCACTATCACTAGAATCATAGAAACCGAGCATGTCACTAATTGACAAACACTCCCCACTAGCAAAACTCTCAACCAGAAAGTCCAACAACAACTCTTCTTCCTCGCTACATTCGTTAGCTTCAAGAATTTGAATCGGTTCCGAACACCAATATAAAGGGAATTTCTCCACAAGCTCATCATCCAAGTAAAAGGGGTACTCCGATTCTACCGAACGCACTTTTACATACATCGGCTTAAAATTTTTGAACGAGGATTTATACAACAAGAACAGAGAATGGCCAGGGAAACTACTTAGACAAACATACAACCCTTTCTGAACCCCTTTCGATTGAAAAAGAGAAAAGAAAACGGGAAGGGAACAAGGAACAGATAGGAAATCCATCAAGCATTGAAACGCATGCAGAAAAGCCCAAGAGTTAGGGTGTAACTGTGAGGGAGCACAGTTCAATTGGGTAAAGACATCACATTCAAACAGAGAAAAGGGAAAAGTAACACGAGTTCAGTAAGACAAGTGATGAGTGGATAATTTATATGCTTTTTGGCATTATTTTTAGTATGTTTTTAGTATGTTTTAGTTAGTTTTTATTATATTTTTATTAGTTTTTAGTTAAAATTCACTTTTCTGGACTTTACTATGAGTTTGTGTGTTTTTCTGTGATTTCAGGTATTTTCTGGCTGAAATTGAGGGACTTGAGCGAAAATCTGATTCAGAGGCTGAAAAGGACTGCAGATGTTGTTGGATTCTGACCTCCCTGCACTCGAAGTGTATTTTCTAGAGCTACAGAGGTCCAATTGGCGCGCTCTCAATTGTGTTGGAAAGTAGACATCCTGGGCTTTCCATCAATGTATAATAGTTTATACTTTGCCCGAGATTTGATGGCCCAAACAGGCATTCCAAGTCAGCTCAAGAATTCTGGCGTAAAACACCGGAACTGGCACAAGAATGGGAGTTAAACGCCCAAACTGGCACAAAAGCTGGCGTTTAACTCCAAAAAAAGTCTCTACACATGAAAGTTTCAATGCTCAGCCCAAGCACACACCAAGTGGGCCCGGAAGTGGATTTTTATGTCATTTACTCATCTTTGTAAACCCTAAGCTACTAGTTCTCTACAAATAGGACCTTTTGCTATTGTATTTGACATCTTTTGATCATGTTTTTATGATTGAACCCTCTTTAGGAGGCTGGCCATTCTTGTCCTAAGATATTCATTCGCACCCAAGAACATGATGAATGTGATGATTATGTGATGATCATCATCATTCTCACTTATGAACACGTGCCTGACAACCACTTCCGTTCTACAAGCAAACAAGGCTTGAATGTTTATCTCTTGGATTCCTTAATCGGAATCTTCGTGGTATAAGATAGAATTGATGGCGGCATTCAAGAGAATCCGGAAGGTCTAAACCTTGTCTGTGGTATTCTGAGTAGGATTCAAGGATTGAATGACTGTGACAAGCTTCAAACTCCTGAATGCTGGGTGTTAGTGACAGACGCAAAAGAATCACTGGATTCTATTCCAACCTGATTGAGAACCGACAGATGATTAGCCGTGCTGTGACAGAGCGCGTTGAACATTTTCACTAAGAGGACGGGACTGTAGCCATTGACAACGGTGATGCCCAACATACAGCTTGCCATGGAAAGGAGTAAGAAGGATTGGATGAAGATAGTAGGAAAGCAGAGAGACGGAAGGGACAAAGCATCTCCATACGCTTATTTGAAATTCTCACCAATGAATTACATAAGTATCTCTATCTTTATTTTATGCTTTATTCATAAATCATCCATAACCATTTG
>NC_029775.3:33763924-33765881 GCF_000817695.3 Arachis duranensis
GCCATTGGCCATGTCTAGTGTTTTGGACCGAAGCTTTCTTTGAAAGCTTGGCTGGCTGTGAAGCCATGTCTAATTCCTGGACCGGAGTCTTAGACTAAATATTGCTTGATTCCTGGAATTCTCATTGAGAATTTTAATTTTCTTTTCCATATAATTTTCGAAAAATCCAAAAAAATTACAAAATCAGAAAAACCAAAAACATTTCTTGTTGAGTCTAGTGTCTCATTTTAAATTTGGTGTCAATTGCATGTTTCTATTCTTCTTGCATTTTTCGAATTCAGTCATATGTCTTCATTGATCTTCAAGTTGTTCTTGATGATTTACTTGTTCTGATCTTTAAATCTCTTGTCTTGAGTGTTTTGTTGTTTCTCATATGCATTCTCAACTTGTTAGTGTCAGTAGTATACAAACTTCTAAGTTTGGTGTCTTGCATGCATTGTTTATTTGATCTTAGTTTCATTTTGATTATTCCTCATTATTAAAAATCCAAAAAAAATTTTAATTTGTGTCTTTTCAAGTCAATAATATAGAGAATTGAAGATTCAGAACATACAGCAGAGGAATTACATAGAAAAAGCTGGGCGTTCAAAACACCCAGTAAGGAAGGAAAACTGGCGTTTAAACGCCAGTCAGGGCACCTGGTTGGGCGTTTAACGCCCAAAAGGGTAGCATTTTGGGCGTTAAACGCCAGAATGGATACCATTCTGGGCGTTTAATGCCAGGATGGCACAAGAGGGAAGATTCTATTTTTAATTCAATTTTTTTTCAATTTTTCAAAACTTTTCAAAATCAAATCTTTTTCAAATCATATCTTTTCAATCATATATTTTCAAAATCAATTTCTTTCCATTTTCAAAAATACTTGCCTACAATTAATGATTTGATTCAACATTTCAAGTATGTTGCCTTTTCTGTTGAGAAAGGTTTAATGTCTGAATCATATCTTTTAAATTTCTTGTTAGCCAAGTCATTAATTTTAAAAATCAAATCTTTTTAAATTGTTTTTTTTCAATCATATCTTTTCAATCATATCTTTTTAAAACCATAACTTTTCAATCATATATTTTTAATCACATCTTTTTCAAAATAGTTTTCAATCATATCTTTTTGATTTCTAATTTCAAAATCTTTTTCAAAAATCACTTAATTTCTTTCCCACTCTTAGTTTTCGAAAATTATCAATCAATTTTCAAAATTCTTTTAAAAATCTTTTACTTTAATTTCAAAAATTCTTCCCCTCTTCTCACATTCTTCTATTTATGGACTAACACTCCTCCTCAATGCACAATTCGAACTCTATCTCTCTTGATAAGTTCGAATTCTTCTACCTTCTCCTTCTATTCTTCTTTTCCTCTGACACATCAAGGAATCTCTATACTATGACATAGAGGATTCCATACTTTCTTGTTCTCTTCTCTTTCATATGAGCAGGAGCAAAGACAAAGGCATTCTTGTTGAAGCTGACCCTGAACCTGAAAGGACCTTGAAGCGAAAGCTAAGAGAAGCTAAAGCACAATTCTCTTTAGAGGACCTAACAGAAATCTTCAAAGAAGAAGACACGGCAGCCGAAAACAACAACAATGAAAACAATGCAAGGAAGGTGCTGGGTGACTTTACTGCACCTACTCCCGACTTCTATGGGAGAAGCATCTCTATCCCTGCCATTGGAGCAAACAACTTTGAGCTTAAGCCTCAATTAGTTTTTCTAATGCAACAGAATTGCAAGTTCCATGGACTTCCATTAGAAGATCCTCATCAGTTTTTAGCTGAATTTTTGCAAATCTGTGACACTGTCAAGACCAATAGGGTTGACCCTGAGGTCTACAGACTTATGCTATTCCCTTTTGCTGTAAGAGATAGAGCTAGGATATGGTTGGACTCACAACCTAAAGAAAGCCTGAACTCTTGGGAAAAGCTAGTCAATGCCTTATTGGCAAAGTTCTTTCCACCTCAAAAA
>NC_029775.3:33765998-33766946 GCF_000817695.3 Arachis duranensis
TCAAAGTTTGTTTGGAATGCAAGCTGCACCAGGCAGTACTAAGGATGCTTCATCTGAAGAAGAAGCTTATGATCCTGAGAACCCTTCAATGGAAGAGGTGAATTACATGGGAGAACCTTATGGAAACACCTATAATCCTTCATGGAGAAATCATCCAAATCTCTCATGGAAGGATCAACAGAGACCTCAACAAGGTTTTAATAACAATAATGGTGGAAGAAACAGGTTTAGCAATGGCAAGCCTTTTCCATCATCATCTTCTCAGCAACAGACAGGGAATTCTAAGCAGAGCCACTCTGACTTAGCAACCATGGTCTCTGATCTAATCAAAACCACTCAAAGTTTCATGACTGAAACAAGGTCCTCCATTAGAAACTTGGAGGCACAAGTGGGTCAGCTGAGTAAGAAAGTTAATGAACTCCCTCCTAGTAGTCTGCCAAGCAATACAGAAGAGAATCCAAAAGGAGAGTGCAAGGCCATCAATATGGCCGAATTTGGAGAGGAGGAAGAGGCAGTGATCGCCACTGAAGAAGACCTCAAGGGACGTCCACTGGCCTCCAATGAGTTCCCTAATGAGGAACCATGGGAATCTGAGGCTCACACTGAGACCATAGAGATTCCATTGGATTTACTTCTGTCATTCATGAGCTTTGATGAGTATTCTTCCTCTGAAGAGGACGAAGATGTCACTGAAGAGCAAGTTGCTAAGTACCTTGAAGCAATCATGAAGCTAAATGACAAGTTATTTGGTAATGAGACTTGGGAGGATAAACCCCCTTTGCTCACCAAAGAACTGGATGACTTGACTAGGCAAAAATTACCTCAAAAGAGACAGGACCCTGGGAAGTTCTCAATACCTTGTATTATAGGCACCATGACCTTTGAGAAGGCTCTGTGTGACCTAGGGTCAAGCATAAACCTCATGCCTCTCTCTGTAATGGAGAAGCT
>NC_029775.3:33767162-33768821 GCF_000817695.3 Arachis duranensis
AAGACCATTACATCCCTGCTGATTTTATAGTCCTAGAGACTGGGAAGTGCATGGATGAATCCATCATCCTTGGCAGACCCTTCCTAGCCACAGCAAAGGCTGTGATTGATGTTGACAGAGGAGAATTGATCATTCAAGTGAATGAAGAATCCTTCGTGTTTAAGGCTCAAGGATAACCCTCTGTAACCATGGAGAGGAAGCATGAAGTTGGGAGGCCACAACCAAACTCTAAGTTTGGTGTTGGGAGGTTCCAACATTGCTCTGAGTATCTGTGAGGCTCCATGAGAGCCCATTGTCAAGCTACTGACATTAAAGAAGCGCTTGTTGGGAGGCAACCCAATGTTATATTATCTATTTTTTTTGTTATTTTATTTTTTTTTTATAGGTTGATGATCATGGGAAGTCACAAAATCACTTAAAAAAGCAAAAACAGCATGAAAAATAGAAAGAAAAATAGCACACCCTGGAGGAAAACTTGCTGGCGTTTAAACGCCAGTAAGGGCAGCAAATGGGCGTTTAACGCCCAGTCTAGCACCATTCTGGGTGTTTAACGCAAGAGAGGGGCACCAGACTGGCGTTAAACGCCAGGAAGGGACAAGAAGCTGGCGTTAAATGCTAGAAATGGGCACCAGCCCGGCGTTTAACGCCAGAATGGGCAGAAGGAGGATTTTTGCTCGCCACTTGGTGCAGGGATGAATTTTCCTTGACGCCTCAGGATCTGTGTACCCCACAGGATCTCCACCTACCCCACCACTCTCTCTCTTCTTCACCCATTCACCAATCACCTCAACACCTCTTCCTCAAAAATCCCTCACCTATCAAATCCCACTATTCTCTTCACCACTCACATCCATCCTTCATAAAACCCCACCTACCTCACCATTCAAATTCAAACCACTTTCCCTCCCAAACCCACCCATAATGGCCGAACCATACAACCCCTCTCCACCCCTATATAAACCTATCTTCACTCTTTCATTTTCACACAACCTAAACACTACTTCTCTCCCTTGGCCAAACCACAAAGCCACCTCCATCTCCTCTATTTCTTCTTCTTCTACTCTCTTCTTTCTTCTTTTGCTCGAGGACGAGTGGTGGACGAAATTGTGATCACTATTCTCTAAGTTGTATGAAATTATTATTATGGCACCAGTTGAATTCACAACTCCGTTCAACTAACCAGCAAGTGTACTGGGTCGTCCAAGTAATAAACCTTACGTGAGTAAGGGTCGATCCCACAGAGATTGTTGGTATGAAGCAAGCTATGGTCATCTTGTAGATCTCAGTTAGTGAGTGGAATCATAGGGTCAAATGGAATTAAATTGGATAAATAAAATAAGTAAAAGGGATAGAGTACTCATGCAGATTCATTGGTGGGAATTTCAGATAAGCGAATGGAGATACTGTATGGCTCAAGGACGCCTGCTCTCCCATTGCTTCAACTCAATCCTTCTTACTCCTTTCCATGGCAAGCTGTATGTAGGGCATCACCGTTGTCAATGGCTACATCCCATCCTCTCAGTGAAAATGTTCCTATGCTCTGTCACAGCACGGCTAATCATCTGTCGGTTCTCAATCAAGCTGGAATAGAATCCCGTGATTCTTTTGCGTCTGTCACTAACGCCCAGTCTTCAGGAGTTTGAAGCTCGTCACAGTCAT
>NC_029775.3:33770825-33771173 GCF_000817695.3 Arachis duranensis
GCTCTTTTTGCTTTGGATCACGACTTTAACCACTCAGTCTCAAGCTTTTTACTTGGACCTTCATGACACAAGCACATGGTTAGGGACAGCTTGATTTAGCCGTTTAGGCCTGGATTTTATTTCCTTGGGCCCTCCTATCCATTGATGCTCAAAGCCTTGGATCCTTTTTACCCTTGCCTTTTGGTTTTAAGGGCTATTGGCTTTTTCTGTTTGCTTTTTCTTTTTCTTTCTATTTTTTTTTCGCCAGCTTCCTTTTTCACTGCTTTTTCTTGCTTCAAGAATCAATTTCATGATTTTTTTTTCAAATCATCAATAACATTTCTCTTTGTTCATCATTCTTTCAAGAGC
>NC_029775.3:33771620-33771963 GCF_000817695.3 Arachis duranensis
ACACCAGGTTGTTGCTTGTTTTGGGCGTTCAGCGCCAGAATGGTGCTCTGTTCTGGCGTTAAACGCTGGCCAGATGCACCTTCTGGGCGTTGAATGCCAACCCGTGCGTCCTCCAGGGTGAAAAATTTTTTTCTTCTGTTTTTGACTCTATTTTTAATTTTTTTGATTTTTTCGTGACTCCTCATGATCATGTACCTAATAAAACACAAAATAACAATATAATAAAAATTAGATAAATAAACTTGGGTTGCCTCCCAACAAGCGCTTCTTTAATGTTAATAGCTTGACAGTGGCTCTCATGGAGCCACAAGGTGATCAGGTCAATGTTAGTGTAGTCCCAACA
>NC_029775.3:33777322-33777940 GCF_000817695.3 Arachis duranensis
AAAATGTGAATTTAACATAAAAACTAATGAAAACATCCCTAAAAGTAGTTCAAACTCACTAAAAACTATCTAAAAATAATGCCAAAAAGCGTATAAATTATCCGCTCATCAACGAGCAAACCTTCTAAGTTTGGTGTGGTAAAAGCATTGCTTTTTGTTTTTCCATAACCATTTATGGCATCTAAGGCCGGAGAAACCTCTAGAAAGAGGAAAGGGAAGGCAAAAGCTTCCACCTCCGAGTCATGGGAGATGGAGAGATTCATCTCAAGGGTGCATCAAGACCAATTCTATGAAGTTGTGGCCAAGAAGAAGGTAATCCTCGAGGTCCCTTTCAAACTCAAAAAGAGTGAATATCCGGAGATCTGACATGAGATCCGAAGAAGAGGTTGGGAAGTTCTTACCAACCCCATTCAACAAGTCGGAATCTTAATGGTTCAAGAGTTCTATGCCAATGCATGGATCACCAAGAACCATAATCAAAGTGTGAACCCGGACCTAAAGAATTGGCTTACAATGTTTCGGGGGAAATGCTTAGACTTTAGTCCGGAAAATGTAAGGTTGGCATTCAACTTGCCCATGATGCAAGGAGATGAACACCCTTACACTAGAAGGGTCAAC
>NC_029775.3:33778040-33779043 GCF_000817695.3 Arachis duranensis
ACACCAAACTTAAAATATTGCTCGCCCTCGAGCAAGAGAAGAAAGAAGAGAAGAAGAAGAAGAAGAAAATGGAGGAGAGTGGGGGGAGATGGATTCGGCCAAGGTGAAGAAGAGGGGATTTGTGTTGTGTGAAAATAAAGTAGAATGGAGGGGTTTATATAGGGAAAGGGGAGAGGGTAGGTTCGGCCATTTTAGGGTGGGATTGGGTGGGAAAATGTTTTTGAATTTGGAAGGTAGGTGTGGTTTATGGGGAAGAGTGGATGGATGTGAGTGGTGAATATGTGATTGGGAAGAGAGATTGAGGTGATTGGTGAAGGGTTTTTGGAAAGTGTGACATGGGGAAGAGTAAAATAGGATTAGGAGGTAAGGTGGGAATATAGTAGGTGGGGATCCTGTGGGGTCCACAGATCCTGAGGTGATCCTGTGGGGTCCACAGATCTAGAGGTGTCAAGGAATTCCATCCCCGCACCAAATAGGCATGTAAAATGCCTTTGCACACCATTCTGGCGTTTAAACGCCGAGTGGTGCACGTTCTGGGCGTTCAACGCCCATGTAAAGCATGTTTCTGGCGTTGAACGCCAATTTCATGCTTGTTACTGGCGTTCAGCGCCAGCTTTTCCTCTAGGCACATTCCTGGCGTTCAGCGCCAGAATGTTGCTTGTTTCTGGCGTTCAGCGCCAGATTCATGCTCTGTTCTGGCGTTCAGCGCCAGATTCATGCTCTGTTCTGGCGTTGAACGCCAGCCAGATGCTTCTTACTGGCGTTGAACGCTAGCCTGTGCTTCCTCCAGGGTATGATTTTTTTTCTTCTGCTGTTTTTGATCCTATTTTTAATTTTTAAATTTTTTTTTCGTGACTCCTTATGATCATGTACCTAATAAAACACAAAATAACAATAGAATAAAATAAAAAAATTAGATAAATAAAATTGGGTTGCCTCCCAACAAGCGCTTCTTTAATGTCAATAGCTTGACAGTGGCTCTCATGGAGCCACAAAGGTGATC
>NC_029775.3:33779721-33780245 GCF_000817695.3 Arachis duranensis
GGAGGAGTTTCAGTGACTTTCTTACTCAGCTGGCCCACTTGTGCCTCCAGATTTCTGATGGAGGATCTTGTTTCACTCATGAAACTGAAAGTGGCCTTTGACAGATCAGAGACTAAATTGGCTAAATTAGAAGTGTTTTGTTCAGAATTCTCTGTCTGTTACTGAGAAGATGATGGAAAAGGCTTGCTATTGCTCAGCCTATTGCGTCCACCATTGTTAAAGCCTTGTTGAGGCTTTTGTTGATCCTTCCATGAGAAATTTGGATGATTTCTCCATGATGAATTATAGGTGTTTCCATAAGGTTCACCCATGTAATTAACTTCTGCCATGGCAGGGTTCTCAGGATCATAAGCTTCTTCAGAAGCTGCCTCTTTAGTACTGTTGGATGCATGTTGCCATCCATTCAAATTTTGAGAGATCATATTGACCTGTTGAGTCAACACTTTGTTCTGAGCCAATATGGCATTCAGAGCATCAATTTCAAGAACTCCCTTCCTCTGAGGTGTCCCATTATTCACGGAATT